>NC_090023.1:251396074-251751074 GCF_037176765.1 Anolis sagrei
AGTAAAGATGTGTAGGATTGCATTGTTTTGATCACATAACCCTTTGAAAAATGGAAATCTCCAAATCTTTTTTGGAGATGTTATGATCTTTGCAAAGGCATAACCTTGTTAGAAGTCACAACCTTTTGAAAAATGATGCCAAAACCTCTTGGTAAAAGCATGACCTATTACAGTCATAACCTTTTTGGGGAAAAATGGCATTCAACAGCAAAGCAGCTAGGTTTATCAGCTGTTAAACTGATGTACATAGGTATGTCTTTGAACAGTTAGGGACAAAGATATGCCAATGCACAAAACACACATATACACAGCAGTGTTTTAGAAGTATTCCTTTTAGTTGCCCCCAAAAAATCTATTCCCTTAAAATATATTTGCCTTTTAATCATGCTCTCAAGAGATAAAAATAAGCAGACTTTTTTAAAAGTAACATAGTCGGTTTACTTACAAACTTCATGTATTCAGCATACAGATATTTGCTTATCAATACAGTTAGAAATTGGATTTGAAGTAGTTTCTCTGAGTAGGTAACATAGGGCATCATTCTTATAATCAATAGTCCAAAGCATTTCTCTGTTCTGAGAGTCTAATAGAGTAGTCTGAAAGTCCAATGGAGTCTAATGACTTTCGTACAGCATACTGTTCCAACTAAAGTCTCTAAGCATACATTTCCTGCTGGCATCTGAAAGCAAACAGTTCTTATTCTGCAGTCTGAAGCCTACTTCTCTACTGAAGTCTAAACTGAACACTGTTTCCAAAATGGAATCTGAGCCCTGAACAAGCCCATACCCGAATCACATGGTCTGCAGCCCCTCCCACAACAAAGAGGCTAAGGTAAAATTGCGTACCAACACACACATATACAATACAGTAAGCAATTATATACATAACAAATAACTAGTGGAGACCTGAGAAGATTGCTATTTCCAACACGCTGATCTGGAATGTTACTAGAACAGCATCTCTATACAGTTGCACAATAACTGCTGTTTTAAAATAAACAAAAGGCCACATCGGCCCCAAAAATAATGAGCAATCAAAACTAGAATGGCCCAGAAACCTATTACCAGTTTTATTAGGGGAAGACTCACACACACACACACTTTATTGCAAAACCTCACTTTCCATAAGGCAATATATGGCAAGAAATCATTGCAGGCATCAATCAATTCTAGACTATATGGGGCTGAAAAAACCAATGTTGGGTTGCATTTTGCCCATCTTTTATTGAGATGCCACCAGATTTTACAACATTAATAGAGGACTTTGTAAAGTCTAGATATATCTATAGTCTATGAATATTTCTCCTATAAAAGCTCACTTATGAAAGTTACCAAGAGAATGGCTAGCTGAATATTATACACATCAATATTATGACCTCTTGCATTCACAGAGAAATATGTAAATTGAGTTGGAAGTTAAGTTGTACTTTGTGTAAATACTGCTCTATGGGGGTGGGGTTGTCTTAAGAGAAGGTGGTGAATAAGAAAGTTAACTTAAAAAGTTGTCTTTTATTTTTCTGCCCTGCCACAATGAAAATTAAAATAAATCTAGTATCAGCATGTAAATAGTAGACAAAATAAATACAAACAAGAAATTCCATTGATTATCTCAATTAAAATCATGAAGGATTCAGATACTAGCTTGCAAAGAGAAGGTTCAAAAGACCTGATTACTTCTCTTGGAGGGATATTTATGCGTGGATGGTACTGGAAGATTAATCTTTGGCCAAGAGCATTCTGCTGTTCCTTGAGAAGGATTAGTCAATTGAAACAGGAGGCCGTTTCCAAACTCTGCTGAAGCTTTTTGCTTGGGGTGTATTTGTCTGTTTGCTCACTTGCTTTGTGAAACTCTCAGATATGCCTCAAAAATGTCTTGATTTCATACTGCATTATCTTGATTTTGTTTTGCCTTTTTTCTGCTTTTGCAGTCTTTATGACAAAGGCTTTGGTAGATATATAAACTTTTAGGATATGGTAAAAAATAAAATTCTATGGAAGAAAATGATTTTCTCTCATAATAATGAGCGCCTTAACCCCCTAATGCTCTTGAGAAGACTAGCTCCACAATAATCTCATGGCTTCCCAATAGTGCATTTAGGGTTCCTCTACTTATCATATACAAACAGTACAGATGTTAGGTTGTTGTGAGTTTTCTGGACCGTATGGCCATGTTCCAGAAGCATTCTCTCCTGACGTTTCGCCTGTACCTATGGCAGGCATCCTCAGAGGTTGTGAGGACAGATTTCACAACCTCTGAGGATGCCTGCCATAGATGCAGGTGAAACATCAGGAGAGAATGCTTCTGGAACATGGCCATACAGCCTGGAAAACTCACAACAACCTAGTGATTCTGGCCATGAAAGCCTTCGACAATACAGTACAGATGTTCTTTGAAAGTCTTCCTCTCAATAGAATTCCATCCTCTAGTAATTAATAAAATCCAGTTCCAAAGCCAACCCACAGGAACAAGATTCATTAGCTTGAGTGACCTCAGGTACAGTGAATTATTCAAGAAAAGGATGTAGTCATCTTAGAATCGCTCTATAGTTTGTCTTGATCATAATGAGGTGATCCATCACTGAGATAACTCCATAATGGAGTCAATCCCCACCTGTCTTTTTCTCATGGCCAAAAATGTACAAGAAATTACCTGAAAAATTTCTTACCTGAATGATGAGATATTTTCAGTTGGTATTGATGAGCTCTTATATTTGTGAGAAGCATTTTTGCACAGATTACACAAACAGCTGAAGTTATGAAAATTGCTCAAAACTATTATTGCTTTATGGATTTTGACAAATTAGAGACACTGAGAGGGTCGTTTCTGATTTTTTTCATCAACCAGGCAGTTTGATTGTACTTGCTGTGATTGGACCGTGCTTGAAAGATGGAAAAGACAATCGTTTCGCTGAGAGACTATCTGGGCAAATTATGGAAACCTTGTCCTTGTCTTGTTCTCATTCTGGAGGTGAGAATTCTCGTGGCAGCCAGTGATTTCTCAACAATCTCTCTCAGCATGTCAACACAACATCTCTTACCAGCAACAAGATATTTTGTAAACATTGTTCACTTCTCTGTCCTGTTGACACTTTCTCCATTACTTTCCGAATGCTTTCCTGTCCAAATGTTACCTCTAATTCACATTTCCAGAGGTTGCTACTCACTGAAGATCAAATTCTGATCCGATGAATTCCAACTTGCCTTTCAACAAATACAATGTAAGAGGTTTCTTTTCAAGGAGAATTTACTGCCAAGTAAGCCATGTTTTTGAGAGCCAATATGGTGTAGTGATCTGAGCATTGGACTATGACCTTGGAGATCAAGGTTTGATTCCCTTGTCAATCATGGAAATCCAATGGGTGATCTGGAGTGAGTCACACACTTTTCGCCACAGAAAGTCCAATGATAGGGTCACTTTAGGTTTGCCATAAACCAGAAACAACTAGAAGACATACAGGAAGAAGGAGAAAGAGAAGGAGAAGAAGGAGAAGGAGAAGGAGAAGGAGAAGGGGAAGAAGAAGAAGAAGAAGAAGAAGTTTATATTTCTACCCTGCCTCCATCTCCCCAAAAGGACTCGGGGCGGCTTACATGTGGCCAAGCCTGGCAACATACAATTAAAAGCACAACAATAACTAATTAAAATAGCATAAAATAACATCAGCAATAATAAACAAGCAACAACAGATTCATTTGGGGGGGGGGGGGGCACTATGCAAAACTGATTAACAGATAGGGTGGTCAAAAGGTGGATAGAAACATATAATAGCATAGGAAATAGCATAGAAACAGAGCAATTAAACAAGATCAATTTGGCTTAACTTAAATGTAATAATAAAATATAGGAATTCAGATTCAGGTCATGATTCAGGTCATCTGTCATAGGAGTGGTCAGATGAAAGCACAACAAAACATCCACATCTTTTCTAACTAACACTTCTCTACCCAAAGGGACTCGGGGCAGCTTTTGCTCTCACAACTACAAAAAATAGGTCATTAAAGTGGACAGTATCAAAAACATTCCTGAAAAGCAATAAGCTATAACATAAAACACAGATTTGGACTCAAAAAACCACCTCCATACAAGTTCCTAAACATCTGCTCTTCCTAAACATTTCCTTTTACTGCCCAGATTCAAGATACTAATTTTCACCATTAAAATCCTATACACCAGTAATTTGAGTTCAGGTCTAAGACTCCGTGAAGTTAAATAGCTATTATAGGTTCAAGTGCTAATCACATTTAAATTCCATCTCAGTATGAAGCTCATTGAATGGCCATTGGCCAACCACTACTGCTGAGTCTAAGCAACAATCCAAATAACAGCCCTGCATGTCTATGGCAACAGCTCCATTCACATTTTGTTGAATTTACCACACTGGGATTGTATCCAGGAATAGATTTGTGGATCTGCTGTCCTTGCTGCATGCCATAATATTTCAGAGAGTGCTTCAACCTTCAGGAACTTTCTTGTAGGCATCAGGGAGTGGTGTGGAAATCTCATCAACATGTCCTAACACGTACTCTTGTTCCATCCCATTCATATACCATATTATTAAGGTTTTTTTCTCGATGAAATGTGTATGTCTTTCAGTGTGTCAAAATGTTAAAAGGTTTCTAATATAGCAATCATTGTATGCATATTTGCATTGACAAAAGCATATGTGTGTGCATTTTTTCAAGGGCACATGTTTATTAGTCATGTTCATTTTTTTTTTTTTAAAAAAAACCCTATGCATGATTTTGTTCCTTCCTTTAAAGTGTAGGAGAAACCATACTTCTGGCTTTCTGAGAAAATGCAAACTGGAGTATATACCATTCAAACTTTTTCTCCTCTCATTTCTCTAGAACATCTAAAGATATTTATCTTACAAGAGATGACAGATTATATGATACTGTGCAAATAAAACATTGCATAAAGATAATAACCACAGGAATGACTGCAAAAATGCTTGAGGAATCCATTCCCCCAGCCAATCTGATCTAATCTAGTCTTATCCTCATCTGGTGGTCAAATACAGGTCCACATAGTTATCTGTCTGATTTTGATTTAGGAGCTTTCTTACCTCAAATGCATGTTAAACTGTATATGTGTAGATAAAATACATTTACTAATGCAGAGTTTGAGGGAAAATATGCTGAGATGTGATTTCATAACCAAATACTTTCAAAAATATGTATTTAAATGATTATTTTCCTGAAAATTGAAATAGATTTGCAGATTAATAAATCTGCAAATGAAGAAATAGGTAGAATGCATTGATGAATGAACATATGCAAAACTCCAATTGATTAGAAATAGATGGTTTGTCTCCACTACTTGCTATAAAACCACTAGATATACGGTTGGTTATTTTTAATGCAGGTTTATTGTTTTAAGAGATCATACTTGATATGGATGGACGGTTGGTTGGATGGATGGACAAATGGACACTCATACACATAGAGTAGAACAAAATAGAAATTAGGGAGATAATACTGCCTCCAATGTTATTTATACAAAGTTGTGCTTTATTTTGACCTCCCAAACAAAGGGAAAACCTGGGATAGCTACGCAATTGGAGTAGTCAAAATACCATAGAAGCTACATGCCACAGCAGGATGCCTGTCGGATAGACAATTAAAGTCGCCCAGGAATGACATATCCCCTCTTGCCAACATAATTAAGGTGTATTATTTGTCAGGGAGGTCAACGGTGAACAAATGTCCTAGCAAAGTGAGACTGAAAGACAGGGAAGGAGCAGATAATGAAATTCAGGGATGACAAATGGCTTTGAGTCTGACACAATGGCATCTGACAGAAAGAGACATCCAGCCAGCCTGAAACTTTACTTATGCTGCAGTTGAGGCTGTTTCATTCTGGCTTCGGCATAAAAAAAAAACTCTTGCAGCATGCTGCTTAGAACACCAGTTTTATTTACTCTAATAAATAAAGTCTCTCAGCCAATTAAAGGATCTGGTCTATTTTTCATCAGTAAGAGAGGGATGGATGAGAATTCTCTCCCAACATTCAGTGAACTATATACTTTCAAGGAAACTGGGGGAAGTTTGTGCCTGCTGTTATAAGAGAGATCTTCCAACTTTTTTTCTTTGTCCTTGGATCTCATCACCAACAGTAGTTGCAGAATGGCTTTAGTTAGGTTGCAATCTGGTCTTCAGCCTCGTTTGGGAACACAGCAGACTCATTTTGTCCAGACAAATGAGGGATGGATGGGGGTTCAATTCTATTGATTCTCTGGGATTTCCCTGAAATTCCCCCTCTGCACTCTTGTATAGTTGTAACTACCTTGGTACCATAGTAGTTCTGGTACTTTCTGAAGGGATGGACTAAAAAGGTTGTAGTTCACATTTCACTGCATCTTTTTCACTTATCCTTGGATTGATTTCTGCATATTTTACTCCTTATTTACACGCATCTATGTCTTATTAAGAAGGCCATTGTGTCATCATTATGTTGATGACATCATTGTTGTTTTTAAACCATCTTGCCATCTGGGACTCAAAGTAGCTTATAAAAGTTAAAACAGATACTGATACAACTATCTGTTTTAGAAAGTTTTGAAAGTTTAAAATATAACCAGGTAGCTTTAAGCTACATAGTTTGAAAGCTCCCACACTATCTGACCTAGGCTAAGCATAAGGAATGGGATGCCTTCTGATATTCTGTGATGTGTGACTTATGAGGACTGCAGGTGGATTAGAGCAGTGGTTCCCAACCTGTCATCCGTAGACCACCAGTGGTCCTCAAAAACTAAAATATGGCCTACGGCCTTACTGTTACTACACTGTTGCAACAAGAGTGTCTGGTCTCGTGAAACCCTCATAGTGCAAAGGAAATGGGGATGTCGAGAGGGGAAAGACTAACTACTGCTTCTCCTCCTCCTTCCCTCCCCCTGAGAGAAGCCATTCCATGTAACCCTTGGAAGTGGGGGTGCCTTGGTATCTACGTTTTTAGGCCTGTTCCTGGGATTATTTGGGGTGCTGGATCGGAGAATTGCTTTGGATAGACCACATCAGCTCTAGATTATAAAATATGGTTTTCTGTGGGCAGGGCTGTAACCCCGTGGGTGGGTGTTAAGGGTTCTACCCCCCGAAAAGGTTCTACCCCTCCCCCCAAAACCTAATGCTGGAGAGTGGTCCCTGGTCAAAGTGGTCCCTGGTCAAACAGGTCCTCAGTCAAGTGGTCTCTGGTCAAAGTGGTCCCTAGTCAAAAAAGGTTGGGAACCACTAGATTAGAGAGACAATGGAAATTACACACACAAAACACATGTAAATGCCTTTTGTCTTAGGGAACACAGCTTTACCTAAAAGTAGCCTTGAAGACCTAAATAATGTCTGCCATTGTGAGATCTTGGAAAACTGTTTCCAGTCAGACGACAATAGTCTTACCCAAGCTGATGTATAATAACTGTATTATACTATTCAACCCATGATGGCAAGCATGGTGTAATCCTGGTTTGAGCATTAGATTATACTTGCTCATTCATAGAATCCCTGCTCATCCACGGAAACCACTGGGTGACTTTGAGCAAGTCACACTTTCTCAGTCTCAAAGGATAGCAAAGGCAAACTCCCTTTAAATAACTTTTCCCAAGAAACCCCATGACAACAGACAACTTGAAGGCACACAGCAACGCGCTCCATAATCACACAGAACTTTGTGTTGTGGACTAATATATCCAAATGTCAACTGCTTGGGAAAAACTAGAGTAATCAAATACTGAAGCATCAAGTAATGTCAGGTAGAACTTTATGACTGCATTGAAATCTCATATCAATAGTGGCATTCTGGAATAAGTGCTTTGATTGCTGAAGTCTCAATGGGTACCCTCCTGGAGTTTTATATTTTTGACATCAGAGCGTTGTTGTATTTTATTATTTTAATGTGCAAAAGAGACTTCCAATCAATAACTGGATTTTTCAAAAAAAATCTTAAGCATCCATCCTTCATAAATACAGAAATTTCAATGCTTTATTAATACTGGTCATGATTTTTCAAGGTATGGTTAAAAAAGTGAATGAAGTAATTTCCCCCTCCATTTAAAAACCATAAAACTGGCAGACATGCTATATTAATATCATAAGAATATATTATTGCTTGTGCCAATTCCTAAGTTGCTGGAAATGGTATATTGGCAAAGTCAGTACAAGAAAGGTCCCTTTTAATGCAGATGTCTTGCCTTTGGCATTCTAATCTTAGCCTAGTATTATACATATTTCGTGCAACATACAGATAGCAATAGATAAATCTACTGGACACTACCTAAAGACAGACAAGTTAAATCCTGTTGCAATCTGACAATTTTAAGCTCAGTAGGAGTTAGCTCTTCTCTACAGTCTCCAGAATCTGGCCATTGTCTCTAATCTTAAGGAATATACTCTTAATGTTTTATTATAAACATAAAGGAAACAAAAACAGAACAATAAACAGAAATATAGTATGCAAAGGGATGTTGTAGCACCTTAGATGAGAGAATGAGAGATGAGAGAACAAAGTTGGTATCATGAGCATCTGCAGACTAAGGATGAGTCTACGTGGCATGAAAATTACCCTGGCTGTCCTCACAATGTTCCTGGAAGTCCAGTAGGCACTGTGGGTTATCTTGCATCAAAGTAACATTGTTCTACTTCAGGAAAAGTTGGGAGATGCTCCAAAGCTTGAAACTCTGGAGGATCTTGCAGCTTTCTGTTGGGTTTCATCCCTGACTGCACAAGTCTCCAGCTCTCAGTGAACAGTTAGCCTAGAGAGATTAGAGTGAAGGATTCCTTCCCCAATTTCCTCTAGCAAGCTTATCTTAAGAAGGGGTTTAGAAGGGGGGTTGTCTTACTCATCTTTGCATGCCACTATCTCCTCCCCCTCTGAATCCTTAGCACTGTGATCTCTTCAGGGGAAATGTAACTTCCTCTTTAAAGATATTTTTATTACCCTGGCAAAGCCATGTGGTCAGAGTTCTCTATATTGGCTTATTTCTTCTCCTTTTGTCTTCTCTAGCGTGAGGAGATGTCTTGCCATTGTCCAGGCAAGATGTAGTAGATATAGCTACTTTTATTATTTTCCCTTTTTCTTTTCCTTAGAAGATAGCTCAGCGAAGATAGTTAGATCCAAGAACCTTTCCTATCTAGAATGGATTTCTTTTGTCTTTAATAAACATATTATTTTTGATCCTATGAAGTTTTGAATCTGCAATCCGGTTCCATCCTGTTGAATGGAAGTCCATCCTTGCTGACTACATGTATGTTTCTGCTGCTTATGAACTGTGCATCTAGCACTCTGCTACATTTGGTGGAATCACCCCCCAGAGAGGGTTATTTTTGAACCTAACAGCTCCTGATTCCCAACACTTTGGACAATTGGATCAGGTCTGGTTTGGTTCAGGCCACTGTTCACATGAGACACCACCATCATCTCCTGCTCATAGAATCAAAATACTGTAAAAGACCACAAGGGCCATCCAGTCCAACCCCATGCCATGCAGAAACACAGAATCAAAGCACCCCCAACAGATGGCTGCCAGCCTCTGCTTCAAAACCCTTTTTCTTCCAGACCATGAGGGCACCTCTGCTGCTGTCAAAACGAGGCAACCACAATGGTCAGGAACTCAGTACAGCCAGAAGTGGTGGTAACAATATGGGAGGTCAGGCAACAATCCGGTGGTCTCAATGCAGTCTTGACTCAGCTGGACCATGTGCCCTGTGGGCCAAACAGGTTCTATCTCAACTGCAGTCCTGACCCATGAGGATGTTTCCAACCTTGTCTAACTATTCCCTGGCATTGAAATCACCCATATATATACATACACACACACACCTGAGATGTAGTATGCACCTCGTGGGAAAGCTTGATTCCACAACTCCCGCTATTATGAGCCCTCCTCCGCATATAACCTGCTTCTCCTTTATCTCACCCGAGTTTTTAATTAGTTTTTAATTAGCTTTTCTTTTAATTATTACATGTAGCTCACCCATTGTCACTGTGTTTGTGCTTATTGTTATTTTACATTGTTATGTATTCACAGGTTTTATGTAATTATGATGTTGTTTATTGTTTGCGTTTTCGGTTTGTGTTTTCGGTTTTACTCTGTTGTAATTTGTTGTTTGGGCTTGGCCTCGTGTAAGCCGCCCCGAGTCCCCATCGGGGAGATGGTGGCAGGGTATAAATAAAGTTTATTATTATTATTATATTCAGGCAAAAAACAATTTGAGTGATAGAGTGCCTTTTTAATAAGAAAAGAGATAAAAATTGAATTGACAAGAGTTCTCAGAATAACAGGAGAGTATTTTAAACATGTAGCTGTGCCAGAGAATCTCAGTCATTCTTTGATATATATCTGCCTCTGTTACATCTGCATACCAACCTTTCAACTACATTTTTCAAGTGACTAGTTTTATAAAATCAGAGGTCTGCTTTATGCAAAATGTAAAATATGTTAGTTGTCTTACTGCTAAAGATAACAATCTATTGGTTAAACATTAAATGCCCATCTATCCAATATATTGCCTTACCTGATGCACACTAAACATCAGATATACTTCGGTTCTTTGGGTTTTATGATATAAAAATGCCTCAAATGAAATGAAGCTAAGTAAACTCATGGAACATCGATCTTATCTCTCAAAAGTCACATAGAAATGAAATCACCCAGGTATTACAAGATACACCTGTACAAACTGACAAAGTGATGGTTATTTCCTCAATATCTGTAGGGGCATTTGGGAGCAAAGTTCTGGTGAGTAATGTGACTCATATTGTTCTTGAAAAAGTTATTAGAATATCCTGAAATTCAGAGATGAAATTAGCTGTAAAAACTGGAATGTGTTCAACTGCTGTATCTTCAGAAAACTTTCAGTGTGTTACAAATCTTTATTAAGTGTGCCCTTTGTTTTGGGATAGTGGATGAAAATGGTTGTTCCATTCTTACCCAAACTCTACATAGACCATGTAACATTATATGTTAAGTAATCAGTTATATATATAACGGTTACCACTGTTGTTACAATTGTTTGAAAGTAATTTATTGCTTTCCATTTTCTCAAAAGTATCATAGTTGATATTTTGGACAAGTTTTTGAAAAGTCAGAATTGAAGAGAGACACTGACCTTTGGTACAAAATAGATTTGCCTCTTATCTATATCAAAAAATATCCAAGAGCACAATGGAACATCACATGGTTCAGGATTTGAATGTGATATTCCTCCTCTACCATTGGTGAGGCAGAGTCCTACAAACAGAAAAGTAACTTTAAAACTACAGTTATAGTTCTAACAGAGTGATGTTTTGTTAACTATGTAGTATAATTTGGTTCACCTTTAGAGTCTTATCTCTCTTGTCTATTTGAATTTTCTGGATCCAGCCAAGAACCTTTCGACTTGAAATGTTTTCCCTGGCATATGTTATGTGTTCCCATTTATGCAAAACAGTATTGCAACTGCCACTGAGTTTTAAAACTATGGTGAAGCTCACCCTTGTCATAACAAAAGCAATGCAATGTTTTCAAGAAACAAGTTAACGTCACTACACACAAAATGAACCTGTGTTTGCCTGGGGCTCACCAGAATGTCTTGTTACAGACAAAGGCATTCAAAAATGCAGAACACCGATGATTTGGCAAGCTACAAGAAGTCATTATAACTGAACTGGATTATCGACATGGATGCTGAGGGCAGTGGAGGGGAGAAGGCAGGAGCACATACTTCCAGTCGGCCACCAAGGAATCCCAGTTAAGTCTCGCAAAATGTTTTCAGATTATAAATCACTTTTTTAAGAAAGCCAGACCACCCCTAATCGAGCCCCTAAGCACATGCACCTCTCAGCAAAAGGAATTAGCCTCTTATTTCACCTACCTCCCAGTACAGCCTCATAGGCCACCACAAACAAGTTGCTTTAGGAGTCAGAGAAACACAGCATTCCAATAGTGCAGGAGAAAACCATGGAAATATTTACAGCAGTGAGAGCTACCACCAGTGGTGAGAGACTTGAGCGTTCCCTGAATGACCAAAGGAGCCAGCAATGAGAGTCTGGAGCAGAGATGAAGAGATGGTCAGTAGCTCCTTTGATGAGGGAAATCTCCCAGCACTATAAAATGCATGGCTGAGACTTAGCACCTCAAAAATACCACCCAGTGCAATACTTTCAAAGCCAACAAGTATTAAATTAAGCCTTTAGACCAATACCTGTACAAAGTCGCACCCAGTATCAAGCTACAATTCTTTATTGGCAGGTTTCTATCTTGAATCAAGGTGGAAAATAAATTGGTTGGGTTCAGGTTTCCCCATGAAAACATCCATTTTGCATTTCCAAATATGAGAGTGGGACAATGAAGCCCAATTTGCCCTAGAAATTCATACATTTATAAGGCTTGCTTGCATTTCTAGGGAGAAAAACATGTGCACAAAACCCATGGTTATATCCAAATCATGTGCAAGACTTAAACTGCAAAATGTGCTCAGATATACAATAAGTAATCTGGAAATTATGATAGCAAAAAAATATACAAACACACATATATCTTAAGAGGAAATAGACACCAATTTCTATAAAAGGGAGAGAGAATAAACATTTTAATTAGAGAATTCTCATCAAAAGTAAAACATATGGTTAATGTACACATTATATATAGTGCCTCTATAGGAAAACAGCATATACCATGTATTTTTGTAAACGAAGTAGTTCCCAAACCTCAGGTAGACGACAACCTATTGTTGAAGGGCTGAGTTTAGCTTGGTAGGCCTGGTCCACAAGATGGGCAGATCTGAAGGATCTCTAAGCTACTAGCTTCAAAATAAATATGACCCTCCATGCAGATCACCTTACTTGATTACTTGATGCATAAGCTGCCATATGAAGCTTAATAAAAATGAATAACAATAATAATCTTGTATTGCTTAAAGACCAAGTTATCCCCAAGGTAGGATAATGTAAGTCAACGTATTCAGCTACATACTAATGTTCCAAATTTCACTAATATGTATCAGTTTATTTAAACTTGCCAAGTATTAGAATGGTCTGAACATATGCACAATACCATGTTGATTTAAAATATTATTTAATTTTCATTTGCACCTGACATGATTAAATCCCTATTTGTTTCTATTATAACTGCAGCAAAATATGTCCTGTAGTGCATGTCTAGGCATGTGTACAATTATCAACATATTTCCCTATGAGGAGTATCTTAAAGAATTGGACATGTTTAGCCTGCAGAAGAGAAGGTTGAGAGGACCTGTATAAATATGTGAAAGGGTGTCATAAGGAAGAGGGAAAAGGATTGTTTTCTGCTGCCCTGGAAACAAGGACTCAGAGCAATGCATTTAAATTACAGGAAAGGAGATTGCACCTGAACATAAGGAAGAACTTCCTGAGTGTAAGAGCTATTCAGCAGTGGAACTCTCTGCCTTGGAGTGTGGTGGAAGCTCCTTTCTTGGAAGCTTATATAAAATGGCTGGAAGGCTATCTGTCATGGGTACTTTGGTTGTGCTTTTCCTACATGGCAGGAGTTGGATTAGATGACCCACATGGTCTCTTTCAACTCTATTATTCTGTGATTCCCACACACTTCAGCAATGCCACATTGAAGGTATAGATGTTCATGGAAAAGGTATAGATGTTCATGGAAACTTGTTACCTTGGGGAATATGTTCCCAATCAGACTGTTGCCTGAAACTGTGGATATGCCTGAATGCTATTAAATTACCTGACTTGTTGTTCCAGCATACCATAGAGTTGCACCTGGGAAGTTCTCTAGAGGTGCACTAGATCTTCAACTTAGAAATATTTGAATCACAAGTTACAGCAAAGTGGTCCTAAATTTACTTACTAGCTCCATTCAGTCACCCCTTTTGGCTGACATCTGATTATGTCATTGTGTTTACAGGTGGTCTATTGCATTGGTGACTTCACATTTTCAGAGTTAGTGTAAGGATGGTATTCCACACAGTTTTATTGTGTAAGCAGTGGTACAAAGCCTCATATAACTAGTTTGAACAAGTCTGCAACCATGTTTGTTGTGGTTGTTGTTGTGTGCCTGACACAACAACAACCAATCCTAAGATGAATGTATCATGGAGTTTTCTTGACAAGGTTTCTTCAGAGAGGGTTTGCATTTGCTTTCCTCTGAAGTTGAAAGAAAATGACTTGCCTGTGGTCACCCATTGGATCTCCATGGCTGGACAGGGATTTGAACTCTGGTTTCCAGAATTGCAGCCCAATGCTCAAGCCTCAAACAATGCTGACTATCAAGTGCAACCATGTTAGTGAGGATTTTCACTTCCCTAGTATTTTGTACATGGTTTGGGTCCAGGTTACCTACAAGACCAACTTCTCCCATACAATCTGTCCCAGACACTGAGATCCTCTGGGAGATACTTTCTCCAGCCAGCCAAAACTCGACTGGTAACCATCACCCAGAGGACCTTTTCATCATCTATCTGTAGACTGTGGAATGACAAGAAGAACTCTCACAGCTAAATCAGGTGTTGGAATATAAGGCACAACTGAAGACGCATTTCTTCTGGCAGGCCTACCTGGTCAATTTTCACTTGTGAATTTTATTCTGCATGTTGACTCTGTATATCTTATTATACATATTTGAATAGAGTTTTATCTCTGTTTTAATGATGTCATATTCTGCCTAGAGCTGCAAGGAGAGGTGGGTAATAAATTTATTAACGTTGTTATCGATTATTAAATTGTAAGTCAACACTTTTATAAATCCCACAGATTCTATGAGTCTACTCTAGCTAGTATGAACTACTTAGAAATATATTAATATATTAGTATGTACTACTTGAATAAATGCGTATATACATATTTAAATTTAAATATCAACATCCACAGCACTTTTGCCCTGTGGTGTCTCCGCACTTAGGTCATGTAAAATGCAAAAGATAAAATGGACTCACTTCTCAGCTGCTGTCAGGAGTCCATGTGACACACTAATAAATAATAATAATAATAATAATAATAATAATAATAATAATAATAGTTTATTTCTATCCCGCCCCCTCTCCCCAGGGGACTCAGGGTGGCTTACAGCAGTTGGATTTGAAGCACAATTGATGCATCCAGTTGTTAATCTGTGTCTATGGAGCACAAGATTTACTCCAGAGATGCCTGGAAATTCAGGAATGATTCCATAGTTTAGGAAGCATGGCTACATCTGTCCTGATCCACCACCAATACACCCATTGCTACCTCACTACCAACAAGCAGTTCTCTCCCAGAGTCTTACTAGTGACAATGCATTCCCTGTGATGTCATTTGTGGCACTAAATGATGTCAGCAGAAATGCAACATTGTCAACAAGCCTCTGGAATCAACACGGTGGGGGCCCCAATGAGCCCTTGGATTAGCCTACCATGTGGATGGCCAAAGGCCTTCAGGGACATTCTTGGGATGTATCAGAGCTGCTCCACAGCCCTTTATACAAGACTTATCCAGTAAGTATAGAAGTGACCCAGAATATTTCACACTGTTTTGGTAACTCTGCTTTACAAATAACACAAGATGGAAAATTCTCGGAGCTATAGTCCACAATTTAACTTATCCAAATTCTGCTTAATTTGTGAGTTGAAATGTAATTCCGCCTTCATCTTGATTTTGTTTATGATCTAAATGTTGAATAATCATTAGAATCCATTTCAAAGAAATTAGCAGCTGAATAAAACATGCCTATCTGAAGTTTTTCACAGATCTTTTTCTGGCTGCAGTTTACTCTGCTTCTTAATTTAAAATAATGGCAATTAAGTCTGCAGCACTCCCTTCAATGGAAGATCTGGTTTGAGGTACAAAATGAAACCTGAAAGAGCAAGATGTAATTTTGTCCGATATTACCCCGAAGAGGTTAGGGGCATTATGAATAGGAAAATGAGACAGGTTAGGCAAAGGAGGGTTGACAGGAAGACTGAACGAACGAAGATTCAGCTTAAGCTGTTGAAAGCCTAACAAGATAAAGACAGGCAGGAGAGAGTTCTCCTAAATGTGATGAAAATAAGGCCTGAAGGGCTGGAATGATAGAGAGAGATTGAGGAGTACATGCTCTGTGACAGAAGATGAATGGGTTCGACATGACAGCAACATGTAGCTAAATTAATCAGAACACCGACAGCACTAAATGGCGCTTTTAAAAACATGGTAATCCCAGCAAGATTTTGTCAGCAGACGTGAGAAGTTTGTATTTTCCAAAGATGGTTTTTACAATGCAACCCAATTCAAGATGCGCCCAGCATTAAGTCCCATTATGTTTGATTAAAATTACTCCCAAGTACGTTGGCTTAGAATTACAGCATTAATTGGGCATTAATTAATTCAAATAAATTCTGGCTGAAGGCATATTAATACCTAGGATACAAAAGGTATTTTAATAATAATTTCATTTGCTTGCTAAAGTACACTCATATGTAGGGATGTACTCAGAAAAATGGCAGTGGTATGAAAATTAAAGGGAAAAGACACTTCTGGTCAAAATGGACCCATAAGAACAACCTTGGTGTATACTAGAAGACAAAAAGATATGGGGAACAATGGAACTTACACATAAGTGTTGACCATAGTAATAATAAATAAATAAATAAACTTTATTTATACCCTGCCACCATCTCCCCCAATGGGGACTCAGGGCAGCTTACATGAGGCCAAGCCCAAACAACAAATTACAATAAAATAAAAACCAAAGACACAAACAACAACACAGTAAAATACATAAAACATATGAATACAATTAGCAATATAAAAATATCCACAATCACAATGACAATTAGCAGACCACATGTGCAAGATAAAATGCTAAAACTCAGGGTGAGGTAAAAGAGGAGCAGATTATTTGTGAGGGAGAGCTCATAAAGAAACAGGGTTGTAAAAAACAGGCCTTCATACAAGCGGGGGAAGTGTACTCCAGGAACAAAAACATTGAGGGGAGCAATAGTGTATGGTTGTGTGGCTGCTCTCCAAAGGCGCAATGAAAAAGCCAGATTTGGAAATCCTTCTTGAAGGTTTCTAAGGTGGGGGCTTTCTTAATCTCTCCGGGCAATGGGTTCCAGAGTCGGGGGGCCACAGACGGGCCTGTGATACTGGCAGGGGCGAAAGGGGGGCCCTCCCCAAAGATCAAAGAGCATGGGCTGGTTCATGGAGAGAGATATGGTTATGAAGTAGGTGGGTCCCAAACCATTTAGGGCTTTATAGGTGATAAAGTAAAGCCTTCAGAATAGAGTGGGGCTGACCTCTAAGAAAATGTGCAGGGACTTGTGTTATACTAGCACAGACAGTAACAAAAAGATACCAATTTTTTAAAGGAGCTTTGACACAGGAGTTGGTGGTTATATTTTGATGGAATCAGTTTTATTGGGTAGGAAGCAGGCCAAACAATTGCATTGGTTTTCTTAAGGTGCTGCAGTAAATGGGGGATCCGTTGCACAATGAGCCTATTGTTTATAAATCACTGCATGGTATTCCTAATTCTATAGTCACATTTTGGCACAGAACTCTGAAACCGTGCACACAATTAATACAAATAATTCCTGCAGCTATCCAAAGTACCAGTTCCTAAACAAAGCTGCTCTTTTAGTATTCTACAGCCCCCCTGTGCTGACATGGAAATAAAACCTAATTTTTTTCCAGCACACTCCTGAATCCATGGTACGATTTTGATTAATATGCGAGGTTGAAAGATCTCCCTGTGTTTGAAATTGTGCAGGAACAGAATGTCCACGGTTATAAATGAGCCCAATTCCTTTGTGATTCTCAATGCTCTTCTCCTAAAGTTAGTAGAAGACTTATTATTTTTACTTAGCTACAATCCTATGTTCTAAAGACTCCAGTGGAAGCATTTAAAGAGAACACAGTGCTACATTTCTATTATACGGCAATATCATTGTGTCCTCCACACTTCGTAGGTGCATTTCTGTTATCTCAGATGAAAATTTCATTATAGTAAACTTTTCATTCTTTCCTTAATTTGGAACATAACTAATATGAGTACATATCGAAAGGTCAGAAGAAAATGCTTCTGGGATATAATCATACAGCCCAAAAAACGTATGTCAACCCAGCATATCGAACTGCCAGGAAAAAAGATTCCATCTGAATATTAGGAAGAATTTCACAACAGCTTTTCAGCAGTGAAATACCCTGCCTCAGAATGTGACAGAGTCCCCTTCTTCAGAAGTTTTTGAACAGGGATTGAATGGCCATCTGTCAGGAGTGTTTTGGTATTCCTGCATGGTAGGACCCTTCTGGGCTCTATGCTTTCACAGGCTACACTGGTAGGTTGTTGTGTGGTTTCATTTCTGTCTTATGGTGACCTTAAGGTGAGCCTAACATTGAGCTTTCTTGATGAGATTTCTTGAGAGGTGGTTTATTATTGCCTTCCTCTGGGGCTGAGAGACCAAGTGAGTTTTTTAGCCCCAAACTCCCAGAGTCCTAGCGCAATATTTCAATCATCACACCATGCTGGGCCTTAAAAATATGTCAAACCTGGATTTTCTTGGCAAAACGTCTTCAGAGAAGGTTTGCCATTGCCTTCCTCTGAGGCTGCAAGAGTATGACTTGCCTAAGGTCACCCACTGGATTTCCATGGCAAAGCATGGATTTCAATTCTAATCTCCCACACAAACCACTACACCACACTGGCCCTCACAGTGGTAGTATACTTATTAAAGTGGACGAGAAATGCTTCTGTTTCTCACATCACAAAAAATAGGAAGCATTTTCTTTCAAAGATGCTCCTTGACTTGTTGGCATATTCCTGTAATACAAAGCTACAGCTTTTCTTTGCTTGTTAAAGAACATTACATAAAGTATCTGTGAATGTACATCTATAAACACACAGTACGATCCCCTTATCCACAGTTTTATTTACTGACACTGCAAAAAATACTCCCAGATTTGTTTGTTGGCCTCTCTTGGTTTTCCAGTGCAATGATGATGATGATGATGATGATGATGATTATTATTATTATTATTATTCCACCTCTTCCTGAGATTCAAGGCGGGGGACATCATCGTTAAAACAAGAGATAAATCACCATTTAAACACAACAAAATACACAGTGTTAAAATACAAGTTAAAATCAACTGATAAAATGGAGATTTAAATTCACATCTTAAAACTGACTGGGTAGGACTGCCGGAAGACACAGGGTTTTCAGTCATGTCTCAAATTCTGACAGCTGATTTAGCTATCAAATCTCTCCTGGAAGGTCATTTCACAGTCTTAGGGCAACTGATGAAAAGGTCTTCTGGGTGACAGTTGCCAGTCAGGTTCTGGCTGGTTGGAGTAGCCGCCCCGCAAGGGACCTCAGTGTCTTACAGGGTGGATTGTATAGGAGAATGTAATCCTGTAGGTAACCTGGATACAAACTATGTAGGGTTTTCTGTGGTATGCCCAAGTATAGTCAACATTTTGCTGTTATCTTATTTTCAGGTATCCACAGGAAATCTTGGAGTGTATCATAAAGTATATGGACATGATGACTATCAAACCACTGCCATTGTTATGTACCCAAACGGTTATAATATAGTACAGTCCATTAGGCTTGTGCAAAATTTTTGGAAATTCTGTAGGTCAGATTAAAATTGGTTAAATCTGAGTTATAAATGTCATTTCCTAATTGGTTCTATTATTTATTTATTTATTTATTTAGTACACTTCTATACCGCTAATATCTCAGCCTAAAACGGCGACTCATTGCGGTTTACAACATTTAAAAACAACAATATTCCAATTAAAAATATAAAACACATACATATACAATACACAGTATTGGGCCACCAATACAGACCAATGCATCTCTTAAATTAAAATCATAATCCAATTTCGTTGTCTGTGATTGCCAGTCCTTGATCAGAGATTTCATCGCATCGGATTAGCCGAATGCTTGCTCAAACATCCATGTCTTGAGTTTTTTCCAAAATACTATCAGCGAGGAGGCTGATCTTATCTCTATAGGGAGGGCATTCCAAAGCCGCGGGGCCACCACAGAAAAGGCCCTGTCTCTCGTTCCCGCCAGCCGCACCTGTGAAGCAGGCGGGATGGAGAGAAGGGCCTCTCCCGAAGATCTTAGGGTCCTGGTGGGCTGATAGGCCGAGATACGTTCGGATAGATATGTTGGGCCAGAACCGTTTAGGGCTTTAAAGGCCAATGCCAGCACTTTGAATTGGGCCCGGTAGCTAATCGGCAGCCAGTGGAGCTGGTACAGCAGAGGAGTTGTATGCTCCCTGCGCCCTGCTCCTGTTAGTACCATGGCTGCCGCCCGTTGGACTAGTTGGAGCTTCCGAGCCGTCTTCAAAGGCAACCCCACGTAGAGAGCGTTGCAGTAATCAAGGCGGGATGTAACCAGAGCGTGGACTACCGTGGCCAAGTCAGACTTCCCAAGGTACGGTCGCAGTTGGCGCACGAGTCTTAACTGTGCGAATGCTCCCCTGGTCACCGCCGAAACCTGGGGATCCAGGCTCAGCGATGAGTCCAGGATCACACCCAAACTGCGAACCTGTGTCTTCAGGGGGAGTGCGACCCCGTCTAACACAGGCTGTAACCCTATACCCTGTTCGGCCCTGCGACTGACCAGGAGTACCTCTGTCTTGTCTGGATTCAATTTCAATTTGTTCTCCCCCATCCAGACCGTCACAGCGGCCAAGCACCGGTTCAGGACCTCGACAGCCTCCTTAGTAGCAGGTGGGAAGGAGTGACAGAGTTGGACATCATCTGCGTACAGATGACACCGCACCCCGAAACTCCGGATGATCTCGCCCAGCGGCTTCATGTAGATGTTAAACAACATGGGGGACAGTATTGAACCCTGAGGAACCCCACAAAACAAAGGTTGTGGGGTAGAACAGGAGTCCCCCAGTAACACCTTCTGAGACCGACCCTCGAGGAATGACCGGAGCCACTGCAAAGCAGTACCTCCGAGACCCATTCCTGCGAGGCGTCCCAGAAGGATACTGTGGTCGACGGTATCGAAGGCCGCTGAGAGGTCGAGTAGCACCAACAGGGACACACTCCCCCTGTCGAGCTCCCGACGGAGATCATCCACTAAGGCGACCAAGGCTGTCTCGGTACCATGCCCCGGCCTAAAGCCAGACTGTGCCGGATCCAGATAATCCGTGTCTACCAAGAATGCCTGGAGTTGTGAGGCCACCACACGTTCCATGACTTTGCCCAAAAAGGGGAGATTGGAAACAGGCCGATAGTTGACGAATTGAGTGGGGTCCAGTGATGGTTTCTTCAACAGCGGTTTTATCACAGCTTGCTTTAAGCTGGCTGGAAATATGCCTTCCCGAAGGGAGGCATTAACCACCACCTTAACCCACTCGGCCAATCCCCCTCTGGCCTCCTTTAGAAGCCAGGATGGGCAGGGGTCTAGGATGCATGTGGTAGCTCTCATTCCTCCAAGCACCTTGTCCACATCCTCGGTTTGAACTAATTGAAATGAATCCATCAAAATTGGACAAGCAGATGCTCGTGTTACATCCTCAGAGACTGCCGTTAATATGGTATCCAGTCCAGAGCGGATCAAAGCGACTTTGTCTGCAAAGAACTGAGCAAAGGCTTCACAGCGAGCTGCTGAGTCATCAGGGCACCCATCCTGAATGGTGGGTTTTAACAGGCCTCTGACAACTCGGAACAGTTCAGCCGGACGGTTCTTTGCAGACGCAATAGTGGCCGCAAAGAAAGTTTTCTTTGCAGCTCTTATTGCCGCGGCATATGACCTTAAAAAGGACACAAACCGTGTTCGATTTGGCTCGCTCGGATCCGAACGCCACACGCCCTCTAGTTCCCTCTTCTTTCGCTTCAACGCTGCCAGCTCCTCAGTAAACCAAGGGGCTGGTTTAGTTCGGCTACTTGAGAGGGGACGTTCTGGAGCGATCGTGTCTATTGCCCTAGTCATCTCCCCATTCCAGAGAGCGACCAGGGCATCAACAGGATCACCAACCGAGGTGGCAGGGAATTCCCCAAGAGCCATCAGGAATCCCTCCGGATCCATAAGCCTCCTGGGGCGGACCAATTTAATAGGTCCTCCACCTCTGCGGAGGTTAGGGGGTGCAGTAAGTCTAAAGCTAAAAACATGGTGAAAGTTTATTAAACTGCAAAAAAAATTGTCTTTGCACAAGGGACATCATATTATAGCACATTTTACTATCTAGTGCACCAGTTTAACATCATCATCCACCCATTTAATAAAATTTTTGATGCAAAAACAAAGTTCTTGGTGTAGAAACACTACTTTCAAAGTAACAACTACACAATTAAACAGGAAATAATACTGTCAAACTAGGAACATATGTTCTTTATTATTAAAAATGCTGCTTATAAAAACTTTGAAAATACCCCAAAATCTGTGAATAAATGAAACATTCTGAACTTTGGTGGGCTAAGAGTGGTAAATGTGTTCTACCATTGTAGTGAACCCCAATTGCTGTATAAATGAGAGGGAAAGGAGCTCCTGAAGTTTCCCCAATAACAGTAATTATGCGCAATTACTATCACGAAATAGTAACGAAATGTTGCTACTCTCATTATAATAACGCGTTTTTCACTAAATATACTTTAGAAATGAAACACCAGTGCCTCTCAGTTTTGTAATGGCTTCTGAACCATTTTTTTTTAATAGATCATACATCCCTAGTAACTGCTAACCAAGCTGGTTGAGGTTTCTGGGAACTAAAATCCAAAATAGTTAAAAGATCAAAGTTTGAGTTCCATTGATGGATTAAGGAGAGCACAATAATTGTATTAATGCAAATATTCCTGCCCAGCAACCCTACTAGAGCTGACACACACTTGGATAGGAGGGTTTTTGACAAATACCATGAAGAATGTCAGTTTTCTTTGGAGATGTTCCATCTGAACTGTATACTTCTGAATTAATGAAGCATGACAAGCGCAAGACAGACTGGATGACTGGAAGTAACATGAACTCATTTCTTCAAAAGTGTCTACATATAAGCATGTGTGTGTGTACATTTTCTTTTTCTCTAAGGCACACAGAAAGTGGTACTACTAATGGTTTATCGAAAAGTTCCAAAATAAACACACATTCATAAGGTTCATTCTTTACATTTTCAGCCATACATGAGTCACGTTCGATTTACATCTGCCTTGGATCTATTTGACTAGGTTGACTAGAAGTACACTAATATCTACTTCCTTCAAGAGGTAGGATTCAAGATGGCCTGGACTCAAAGAATGTCAGACTTGTTCCACAAACCCAAGGGAGCCTAGGGTCTGTGTTTCTTTCAGAGCACCCCTTCAGGCTCTATGACAAATGTCTTTTGAAACTGACCCACATTTTCAGAAACAGTTTATGATATACCATGGGCGTGGGGTTTGCTGTCCAAAGAAAAATGCCAAAATTTCACTGGGTATATGCAAGTCTTTGGGTGTAGCCTAAAGTGGTTCTTTGGATCTCAGCCTATGCAATGGTGTGACAACAAACCATTTTTCTAGGGTGCATTTTCATCATGGCTAAAATCCAAGGAGAAAAAATGTTAAAGGGGGGAGGAAAAATATAAAATGACAAATACAAGACTACTAGATTTACCAAGCATGTCACAAGAATGTGATCTATGCTCTGTATACATGCCGATGATCTACTTGGAATGCAGCATTCTCCGCTTGCAAAGAAACAGAAAAATGTTATTCCCACTGAGGCCAATTTTCATCTTGTCCTGGAATACTCATTTAAACTTTTCCAAAAACACATTGCTATTTCAAGGCATTGGCTGCTGTCCTTTAATGCTTCCAATCGAGCAGTCCCACCAAAGTCCATAGGACTGCTCCTAAGCAATGGGTTTTGAGGATTGCAACCCTCAACTGTATGTTTTTTCCCTATGTCGAAAAACATATTTCTCACTGTATTAGCGCGTGGAAACAAATTCCTAATCTTATTTTTTGACAAGACTACTCCCTAAGCATATGGTTCGGTTATTCTAAATCCATATGTTCCTTGAGCAGCAGAATCTTATTCAATTACTGCAGAAATATGATGGCTCAATGTTTGTTAAAAACCAGCCAAGAGTAGCTCCTTATTCATTGAGAGGTCAACTAATGCTGGCCACTATTATGATGCCTAAAAGCATGCACAATATCCTTTCAGATATTGTATAGTCCTTCAATAAATGCAAAACACCTGTATAATAATGTACAGAGGAACTATTGCCAGGGACACGTATTTACAGTGCCAAAAAAACGGTGCCAAGGAAATTCATATTTTGTAACAAACAAAGCCAAATGCTAATGTTGTTAATTCATTATTTCATATTTGTTGCTCACAACCTTGAAGGTTTTTCTGTGGAGAGGGGTGACTGAAAACCAGAAACAAACAGCCTATATGAAATATAAACAAATAAATCCTTGATTCAGTGTAAATTACAAAATAAAGATCTGTACACACATTTGCCTTTTTGCATTATTTATTCAGTTTTCCGTATTCATGGAATAAAGTGAATGGCAAACAATGCTGACAAGGTAAGACAACGATTTTAACTAATGGCAGCTACACATGTTATTTTTAATTGTCTGAAGTGTTTGAACATTTCTAAATTGTTTTAAATTGCTTTAAGGCCATTTATAGCCTATGAGATCGGTAATGGACAAGAGACGGAGCCTTCTCAGTGGTGGCCCCTCATTTGTGGAACTCCCTCCCCAATGAAATCAGAACAGCACCCTCCATCCTTTCTTTCAGGAAAAAATATGGTTATGGGACCAAGCATTCAAGCAGTAACTATAGCAGTGCAACACGTGAGAACTCTTAAAGAGACAGACTAGTGGACTGATTCTGGACTACGATTTTGGACTTACATGATTTTAATTGCTGTTTTAACAATTTATGTTTTATTGCTGATTTTAATTGTAATTGTTAATTTTGGAATTTGTTTGTTAGGCATCGAATTGCTTCCAATTGTGCGGCCACCTTGCGTCCCCTTCAGGGTGAAAAGGACAGAGTACAAGTATGGGAAATAATAAACAAATAAATAATGGGAGACCGAGCATGGTATGGTAGTTGTTGGATTACAAGTATAGAAACCAGAGTGCAAATTCGCATTCAGTTCCAGGTGACCTTGACCAAGTTACACTTTCTTAGCCTCAATGAAGGTAAATCCTTCTGAATAAATCCTACCAAGAAACCCCTGTGATAGAATCACCTTAGGGCCACCATAAGTCAGAAATGGAGTGAAGGCACACAACATCAACACAGTGGTGTAGTGGCTTGAGAATCAGACTAAGTGTCCAGGGGAACAGGATTCAAATCCTATTCAACCATGGAAACCCACTAGGTCAGTCGTTCTCCATCTGGAGTCCCAGATGCTTTTGGCCTACAACTCCCAGAAACTCCAGCCAGTTTACCAGCTGTTAGGATTTCTGGGATTTGAAGGCCAAAAACATCTGGGGACCCTAGGTTGAGAACCACTGCACTAGGTGATCATGTGCAAGTTTTAATCTCTCGGCCATAGCAAAAAGCAATGGTAAACTCCCAAAGAACAAATCTTGCCAAGAAAACCAGTGATAGATTCACCTGAGAGCTGTTGAAAGATGAAAAGTCATACAAAAACAATGAAAGGCTACTAGAAAGTGGGTTAAAATAAAATTAAAGAAATCCTAATTTAGCTTCTTGAATTCTGTTTTGGGAGAAAATGGGATATAAATCCAATCAATCAATAAGAATTTGATCTTAGAATCCCACCTGCGTTCCTTCAAAACACACCCTACAGCTTTTTTAAGTTAAAAGAGTCTTGTCTACTTTTACACCCCAATATGGAATATCTGCCTCTGGACAAATAATATTTGATTGATTGATTGAATGAATGAATGGGAGCCCAATTGCTGCCAATACCTTACTCATTCTAGCATCAGGTGAAAATCTTGGTTGTTCAACTGAAGCTCTGACACTTAATTGATTTTACACAAGTCCTTGCATCTACATGGTTTATCATCTATTTTAACTACTTTAAACCTATCTTTTATTTGATCCTCTTGGAAAGAGGATTCTAGTTGATGACATCACAGAGAGGATCATTTGCCTTATCCCAACTTGACAAAATGTGTACCCGAGACATTCTATTACAAACTAGCCGTCCCCTGCCACGCGTTGCTGTGGCCCACATGGGGGTTCTGTGTGGGAGGTTTGGCCCAATTCTATCGTTGGTGGGATGCAGAATGCTCTGTGATTGTAGGTGAACTATAAATTCCAGTAACTACAACTCCTGAATGTCAAGATTCTATTTTCCCCAAACTCTACCAGTGTTCACATTTGGGCATTTGTGTAGAGTTTGGTCCAGATCCATCATTGTTTGAATGCACAGTGCTCTCTGGATGTAGGTGAACTACAACTCCAAAACCAAAGGACACTGTCCACCAAACCCTTCCAGTATTTTCTGTTGGTCATAGGAGAACTGTGTGCCAAGTTTGGTTCAATTCCATCGTTAGTGGGGTTCAGAATGCTCTTTGATTGTAGGTGAACTATAAATCCCAGTAACTACAACTCCCAAATGACAAAATCAATTTTTTGAGTGAAGGACATACATTGGGTTGTTAGGTGTTTTATGTCCAAATTTGGTGTCAATTTGTCCAGTGGTTTTTGAGTTCTGTTAATCCCACAAACGAACATTACATTTTTATTTATATAGATTTCAAAACAAGCATCATTACAAGTCATTTTAAGATCTATGGGTTCATCTTCAGACGTCATTTTAGAATGTGATCATCCTTCTTTACCAATTGCAGAATATTCAGCCATAAAGAATGAGCATTTATCTTAAGAGCTGAAACCCAAACATTTCATGTTCCTTAACAAACCAGTAATTAACAATGAAAGATCTGCCTTATACAATGATATCATTTGAGGAAATTGGTATTGCTTCTGAAAATTATTTTGACAATGTATTTCTCCACACTTTATAAATTGCTGAATTTTCTGCTCTTTGCATTCATTTATCAGGTACAACAATAAATCTCATGGAATCCAAAAGTATATAGTCTAACTCTACATTCCTCAAAGCTTCACTTCCATCCATAGAAACCACTTTTATGCATAAACATTTTGACAGATCTATCTGCTAAACCTGTCTTTAGAAATTTTGTACAGTATTGTTGAATGGTAACCACAACTAACAGATCTCCTGCAAAATATCTTCCCTATATTATTTTCCCCCTTTCTCCTAAAATAAATAGGATCACATCTCTTCTTGTCAATATGCTTTGCATTTGTCTATATATAATTCTAGCAGTCAATGCCATGAAAGAGACATGGTGAAACACACACTTGGATGCCATTATTATACAGGGTAAGTGTTCCTGCATGTTATGGAAAGAGTAGGTGTTTTTAGCACAAGGATGGTATTTTATCTGCTGGGAGTAATGAAAAAAAATATTATTTTATAATGAGTCAACCTACCAGTTTGAAAACATGTAAATGTGAGTAGATCAATAGGTACCGCTTCAGCAGAAAGGTAACAGCGCTCCATACTGTCATGCTGGCCACATGATCTAGAAGGCATCTATGGACAACACCAGCTCTTCAGCTTAAAAATGGAGATGAGCACTACCCCCCCCCCCCCCCCCCGGAGTAGGACTTGACTAGACTTAGTGTCAAGGGGAAGCCTTTACCTTTATACTGAGTCAGGCCTATCGTGCTCAGTATTCAAATATTGTCTCTATTAGGGCTTCTTGATATTTTCCACTTGGGGGCCTCTATTGCTCCAAGAAAGTTTTAAGTGACCCTGGATATATAGGTATATAAAATAGGTATAAAAATAAGATATTTACTAATAATAAACCAGCATTTTCAAAGCTTGCTTAATAGGCTTAGTTTCCTTTTAATGAAGTACAACTGAAGCATCTTCTGCAGAGTCCACTGGAAAGACTACACAACAGATTCATGTAAATATCTAAAACAGCCACTTGGTGACATTGAGAAACCTTTTACTGTTGCCAAATTTCTGAGCTAAGGGGACCCCATTTGGGTTTGGGGCCCACAGTGTGGTCAGTGTACAGCCAGCAGACTTAGTGGGCTACTTCCCTAATACTACCCATCCCCACAAATTGGCCAACCAAGAAATTGATTTTCTGCTCCCAGGAACCACTAAAATTGGGGGCTTCTTTCAAAAACAAGTGTCAGGGACCCTCAAAAGCACCTGTTCTTGGGGATGCCAGGAAGCAAATGTTGGATCCACTGCATGCAAACCAGCTGCTTTATCACTAACCTATGGCTCTTTCCCCTTATCTGTGGAGTTTAGGTCATGGGGGTGAACTATAAAAAAAAGTCCTATTCTTGGACTTTTTCAACAACCATTGGAACCTGGACAAACAGGTATTGTGTTTTGTTAAATTTCAGCCCTCCTGTGATGAAACTACTCCCTTGTCCTTTGCATCAGAGTAGCTTTGTCTAGTCATTTATTGTCTAGTTATTTATTAAGCCAAATGCAAGCATCTTCACAATCGTGTGCTATAAATAGTAATATTCAGGGTGGAACACAAATATGGAAGAACATACACACATGTAGTAAAACTCATAATCTAGTGGTACTTTGCCTGATGCTACTATTATTCAATACCTTGTATTTTATATATATATTACTTGTTTTAAAAGCAAGTTGTTAAATAATGTGAGCCTTCAGGAGTGCTGGGTTACGAATGGAAATAAATACATTACTCATTTTCCCCAAGAGATCAATGCTAATATATCAGAATTCTGACAGGTTTCTATGCTTTCAAACCAAGAGATGCTAAGGAAAATAATTCAAAGGATTAGACATTCCTTTGGTATAACATCCAGTTAAGACAATGTATACTTTGCTGAATTACACCCATGCCAAAGACGACCTTAATACGGTATCATTGATCTGCTCTTAAAACTCACCCGATGACATATTCCACCAGCCCATCCTCATGCATGATGCCTAGACTGTAAGCTGTAGCAACGATCATGCTTTCTCTTTAAGAAATGCAAATCAATATTAATTAAAATTAGACAAGGATTTGTGATGGAAGGGGTCCCTGTACTCAAAGGACATGGTGGCCATTAAATAAATTTTAAGGCTTATTACTTAAAAGACTTTCAGATGAAGTCAATGCATTGTATATCCTCAGGGAAACTTCCAGGTCTCTGTACCATGGTAAAACATTAAATTATAGGTGCCACAATCAAAGGCAAACACAATTAAGAATCAAGCAGTTAAATGTTATGTGTCACTCTCCAAAGGATCTATATTAGAACATTTAATTAAAACTTTTTTCAGAACAGAATTCCACAGTCGCAAGTTAAGACCAAAAAAACAAGGCCCTGTTTTGCTCTTATTAAACAACCTGCATATTAAGAACTCCTTGTCTTTCCTGTTCATTATCATGAAGGCAACATTTGCATTTCTTGATAGACCATTCCTGTTCCTTTACCCTGTTTTTTTCCCCCTCCTTGTCTTACATCAGTCAGTCGAAAGAGTGCCACCACAGGCCATCATTAACCTTCCAAATCTGCCTCAAAACAAATAGTACAAGAGCTCACTAATTTGAAGATCAAAAAGCCACTTGTCCATTATATAATTGGAATGAAAGGCAAAATGTTGCCGTTCTGAAGAGCATAGTAATTACTAGCTGTTAATTGCTCTCTCGTGGTGGCTCACTTTTAATTAAAAAGAACAGCTCGTCGCAGGCCGATAAGCAATGGCGGAGACCACTGGTTTAATCAACAAAGCAGAAAAATTCGTTTCTGCAGCGGCCAACAACAGCTTGAGAAATCTTCAGATGTCCAATTGAGATTAAAAACTGTCTATTTAGTGCAGTCAGATTTTATTTTAAACCAAGGAAATGACTATTTGAAGCCTTCCAGCACGAGTGTCCCCACTACATCCCCGCTGGTGCTTGCAGGGACTAATCGCTTGCTTGTGGTTGTGATCACTCAAGTAAAGAAATTTAGCTACTTTCCTCTTGACTCCATCATTCTTGGGTAATTGGCCTGTCTGAGGTGAGCACTTTTTTTTAAGGGGGAAGGAAAAAAAAGGAAGGAAGAAAGAAAATGCTTTAAAGTATGGAAGGCCCACAGACTGTGCATTTAATTACTGTTCATATTTCATGCAGTCAAACAGAATTCATTTAAGAAGAAAATGATTTACCTATCTTTAAAAAGCCTTCATGCGCAGGGCTCTGCGTCCCTCTCTTTCTACCATCCTATTTACATGCCAAAAAAGCGTATTCAGAACATCAGTGTTAAGACTTTAAGAAGCTTCTGTCTTTTTAATCTACAAGACACATACGTGGCTGCTTTCTTGATGGCAAATAATGCTACATCTCAAGATAACTGTTTGTTTAGTTAAGCTGGTTGTATTTTGGTTAGGTAGAGTTCTCTTTACCGCAGTGGTTCATCTCATCTTTCTCCAGCAGCAAATAACTATGTCCATTACTAGCTTCATTTCTTCTACTTTTTTCTTAACAACTCACAGAGCCCTAAAGGCATTTTGTATTTGGCTCTCAGGTATTTGACTATGCAAATGTTTCAGGTATATTTTGTTTTATTCCAGAGAATGAAGCAGTGGAGAGATGCACATTGTGTCCTCTTGGACTAACTAGCCTTCTTGGGCCACAGTCCAACAGATAACACAAGCCAACAAGTATTTTTTTCATCAAATATAATTTTAGGTCGTTCTTACAGAATTTTTTGTGCAGAATTCAAATCTGTGTTTATTTTTTTCTCTATTACACGTAGTTTTTGTGATGAGGCTAATCAAATAATTAATGTATTTACACACAGGTGGCAGTAGAATTTAATTGATATTAGCACGTAAATGCATTAATTGTTTGATTAACCTCATCCCAGAAACTACATGTGATAGAAAAAAATAACCATAGATGTTTAAACCCAGAAGTCATTGATTTTAATAGTTTTAAATCGTTTTATATGAATTTTATTATGTGATTTAACCTGTTTTAAATTATGTATTTATGTGTATTCAGCGTAAAAGCTTTACGGCCAGGGTCCATCGTACCTTAGGGACCACCTCTCCTTCTCCCATCATCGGAGGCCGCAACGACCAGCACAACGTGACTTACTCTATATACCAGATCCTAGAGAAATGCACTTGGAAAGCACCAGACAGAGGGCTTTTTCTATTTCTGCCCCTGCCTTATGGAATTCCTTGCCTCCCTATATGAGAGCCATGCGTGACTTAGGGCCTTTTACTCTAGCACTTAAGACCTGGCTTTTCACTAGAGAATTTGATCTATTTTAATTATTAATTTTTGTATGTATGTATTTTTATCTTTTACAATTTAGCTTGTAAATTGCCTAGAGCATCTCGGTTGGAAGGCGATTAATAAGTAACTAAATATGATGATGATCTAATTGTTGCGAGTCTGTACGCCGCCCTGAATCACCTTCAGGCTGAAAAGGGCGGGATAAAAGTGTGGCAAATAAATAAATAAATAGATGTGAATTCAGGGCAAAAAAACTCTATAAGACTGACCTAAAATTATATCAGATGAAAAATACTTGTTGGCTTGTGGTTAATTAGATTCTATTGCTATCATTGTGTAAATGCATTAATCATTTTATTAGCCTCATCGCAAAAACAACATGTCATAGAGGAAAAATAAACACAGATCTGAATTCAGCACAAAAAAACTCTATAAGAATGATCTAAAACTATCTGATGAGAAATACTTGTTGGTTTGTGTTACACGAATCTGATGTGAACTATGCATACTTTACAGTAGGCTGCTGTAATGTACCATTCATCATATTTTAAAAGTTGACATGATCAAAAAAATAAAGACATTTAAAATCAGCATAGAAATTGATTTTAACTGCTACTCTAATTTCTACTCTAATTTTCTTACAAAAAGTTTGATTTTGTTAGCTTGTGTAATTAGGCTATGCTTCAGCCCATTGATTTCAATGGATTTAAGTCTTCTGAACTCCATGTTAGAGTTTAGCCAAGGTTTTTCACTTGGCTTCAAATCCTGAAGCATGGATATAAGATAAATATTTTACAAAATAAAGTAAGAGAAAGGGAAATTTCTTTGTATCCCAGAAATTACTTAATTTTTTTGTTATCATTGTGTTAGCTTAATAGTAATTTACTCAAAAGAAGAATCCAACTAAACACTGGGAAGGCTCTCTTGATGGCAACAGCTGCTCAACAATGAAACAAACTACCATTACAAGATGGTGGACAATCCTTTGCTGATATTGAATATAGGTCTGATGGTTGCTTGTGTGTGTGCCTGTCTGCAGATTCCTTTGCTGCCAAGGGATTGGACAGATCTTAGGTGTCTTTCCAACTTAATTATGCTTTACTTTGGCTGCTATAAAATGTCATAGACATGCACAAACTTGTTGTCATCATTTAAAAACACTTTCCCAAAACTATTGCTGTCAAGCTATTTTTAGATTTAAGTTTCAGAAGTCTTTAAAGGTGACGACCATGTCGGTTGGGGCTGATGGGAGTTTCAGTCCTTAATATCTGGAGGGCATCAGGTTTAGAAAAACTATCTTAGTGGGATGTGTTCTACACTCTGACATCCTATTGCTTTGAAAATAATATTTAAATGTAAAAGGTTTCACTAAGGTTGCACAATTTTCTTTTAAAAAATTGTCAATTGAGCAACCACATAATTGTTAAAAGATTAGTTGCTTTAATTAATTAAATGTAAATAAATGTGCAAATTAGCAGGAAGTATAATTCCATGGGGGAAATGTAGCAAAATTAGAGCCACGGTGTTACTTCATAACTGGGAATTATCCCTTAAGATTAGAGAAATAGAAGTTTAGATAAAGAATATTAAAATTTAAAATAAAAAGGATTTATTAAAACGAAAAGATAAAAAGAGATTTCTTTCCCCCTTGAAGACCTTTTGAGCTTCAAGCAATAAGCAGAAATTGCTTACACTCATAACCTCACCATTTATTAATGTTTTCCCCCTGCCATGTTTCTAATATTTATTTACTGAGGTTTTAGGCAGCAATCTTATACCCATTTATCGGGAAGTGAACCCTATTGAACTCAATAGGGCTAAGTAGACATACATTGGACTATACTGTACAATTGATTTATTGACTAAATAAAATAGCTTGATATTAGAGACTAATTAAACACCAGGATCCTTCAGGTATTTCACATTCTTAGCATACCATCTAACATTTCACAGAAAAAAACTGAGACATGTGTGACTGATCACAATGAAAATGCAATCAAAAGGGTATGTTAACAACATGGAAAGAAAGTGAAAAACTACTATTTTAAGACAAGATGCCCTTGAATCTATACGCTGTGTTGGCGACACCAGAGGCACTCAAAGTGGTCAGCTTCTGGTCAAAGGAAATTTAAGATAATATCATGTTTTTAACTTTGTTTGTGATTTTTAAATACATTATAACTGTATTCTCAATTTGCTTCTGACATGATAAATAAATAAATACACTGAGTTTAAGAAAGTCTGAAAAAGAGAAAGAAAAGCCAAATTAACCTACCAAGAAATGTGAAACTTCTGTCTTCTCTTCCTGCTGAATTGAGTGCAAACTGTTTTTGCACTTTGAATTGAATTTGCAACAATTGAAATCAGCTGAAAAGAGGAAGGTGGAAGGAGTAGAAGCTGGGTCAGTTGAAAAGCAGCTGGTAAAATGGGACAGTAGAGAATTCATAGAAATAACTGGAGAGCATGTGTTAGGAACCTCACCAATTACCTTTTTAAAAATATGTATGTACCCCTTTTCTCTTCAGCTGAAAAGTCCAGCCAGTTGATTCCAACCTGATGAGATTCTTAATCTTAATCTTTAAAAGAGCACCTAGAGCAGGTATGGGCAAACTTCGGCCCTCCAGGTGTTTTGGACTTCACCTCCCACAATTTGTAACAGCTTCAGGCCCCTTCCTTTTCCCCCTCAGCCACTTAAGCAGCTGAGGGGTAAAAGGAAAGGGTCTCAGGCTGCTGGGAATTGTGGGAACTTGAAGTCCAAAACACCTGGAGGGCTGAAGTTTGCCCTTGCCTGATCTAGAGGGTATTTTTTCCAAAACTATGAATAATCCTGAGTGCATCCTTCAAAAACATAATGCAGACTCCCAGGAGTGGCTCAACCCATTACGCAAAGTAAACATTTGCAGTATAGTTGATTTTGCCCTGGGGCACTCTTGAGGCGCTCTTGGGGGAAAATAGACCTTGATATATGCAAGTTGTAGTTACTGGGATGTATAGTTCACCTACAATCAAAGAGCATTCTGAACTCCACCAATGATGGAATTGAACCAAATATGGCACACAGAACTCCCACGATGAACAGAAAATATATATCAATGATTGGGGGGGGGGCGCAAAAACTGTTTGCTTACCGTTGAAAATTACCTAGGGCCGCCTTTGCAGACTCCAACTATCTGACTTTATCAGAGACTGGACATGCCTGATTTCTGGTAACTGTTTTGGGCAAAAACTCTTTCTATTGTTCTTGATTTCCACTTGGAGAATCCCTGTTAAAACTCTATTTGTATTAATTGTTGAGGGGTGTCTTGCTTCAAAGTCCTGTCTGCACAAGTGTCATAATTGACAGCTCTGAGCCACTGATACATCAGGCAGCAGCATCAGTCCTTTTTTGCTTACTCAAAAGAAGAAGACCTATGTCAAGATCTCACATTGTAGAAGATATTAGCCCTTTAAAAATACACTCCAGTTTTGACCCCTTCTCAATGTACTCCCAATTTGAATAGGAAGTGAGAGCCCACGCTCACCTCAATGGAACCTTTCCTCACTATTGCAAATTGCAACTACATACTCTGCAATATTTCACTAGGATACATCTGACTTTTCAACTTCAGAGTGTGGTCAAGATGGGAAAGGCTACTAATGAGGAAGACTATACACACTATTTTAGAAACAGGCGAGAAAGTGAAATGGATAAGGATTAACTGGGATTGTTCCTGCCAAATCAAGGACAGGTGGAAAGCATACACATAATGTGTTGTTGAAGGCCTTCATGGCCAGAATCACTGGGTTGCTGTGAGTTTTCCAGGCTGTATGACCATGTTTCATAAGCATTCTCTCCTGACGTTTCACCCACATCTATGGCAGCCATCCTCAGATATTGTGAGGTCTGTTGGAAACTAGACAAGTGGGGTTTATATATCTGTGGAATGTCCAGTTCAGGACATGTCCACAACCTCTGAGGATGTCAGCCATTGATGGGGGAAAAACATCAGGAGAGAATGCTTTTGGAAAATGGCCATACAGCCCAGAAAACTCACAGCAACCCGGCATATACATACTTTGGGAGTAATAACTAGATTGAAATCAAAATGCAGGCACTGATCATATACTAGGTTCTGTTTGCAGCTGACAGCTCCAATGTTGATCAGATTTTTCGTTCATTCAATATTTCACTGAATCCCATTTACATGCCTTCAGCAATATAGCATTCTGGAGGGTAGGGTTCAGAATTTATCCCTGACATGGAGAGTTGAGTTGGGGGAGTGGTAGATGGCATAGCACAGAGAAATGTTATTCAACTCATATCTCTACCAATTAAAGGCTCAAGCCAAATCCTGCCTTGTACAAAGCCTAAGGCAGAACCACCTCTGAAGGGGAAAGGGAATATAAATAAACTTTGGCAGAATGGAAAACTGCACCAAAACAAATAAAATAAACTTCAACAGTAGTATTACATTCAGAGATGAAAAATCAAATAATAAATATAGGATGAATGATGTCTGGCTTGAAAGCACTACATGTGAAAAAGGATCATGAGGTCTTAATAGACTTCAAGCTAAACATGAGTCAACATTGTAATGTGGTGGCCAACAGAGCCAATGCAGTTCTGGGTTACAGCAACAGGAGTCTAGCCAAACTTTGGCCCTCCAGGTGTTTTGGACTTTAACTACAAAGGCTGTTAGGAATTGGCTAGATATAATTTGGAATCTAGACTTGACCGTTCCAAATGAAGTTCAAGAAGCATGAACAACAAGCTTCAAAGAAAAGCATCCAAGATGATTAAAGATCTGGAAACCAAGTTTTATAAGAAACACATTGGGAATATTTAAGTTATGATTGAGGGGTGACATGATAGCTATTTTTAAATAACTGAAAAGATGTCATGCGGAGGATGGAGAATGCTTGTTTTCTGCTGCTCCAGACCCCCCCCCCCCCCACCATATGACATGGCAAAAATGGACTATCAAGACTCATATGTAGTTGAACATCCTCAGGCATTATCAGTTAAAAGTGCAGAAAATGATCAAACATTACATATTAAAAGAGGAGTCATCTTTGAGCCTTGCTAGGAATAATGACAGCTACCTGCAATCTATCCTCGGTACACCTAGTTGGAAGTAAGCTACACTGGAAACCACTTAAAGTATACCTTGTGTGCGTAAGGGTCTTCATATTTAAAGATGCTTCATTGATTATGGGTGGGATAAGCAATTTCTCTTCCCTATGCAAATACCTGTAAGTAGGCAAAATGAATAACCTGCCTTTTAATCTTGAACCCTGTATTTGAAAAACAGTTCAAGCATCCCTAGCTGGAGGACATATTCTACCATTCTTTGGGTTCAAAGCTACTGCTGGATGACTGCTCTACTGATAGTTTGATCCTCCACTGTTTTCTCTAACTGGTGCATTTTGTTTACCTACTCTCCTTAAGTATCTTTCTCAAATGCTCTCCTCTCCACTCTATAGTGGGGTGGGCAGAATTTGCCCTATGGTCTGTTCCTAAAGTCCCTCCCATGATGCAGTAATCTCCTTTTTAACATAGGTTGTTTTTTAGACTGAAAACTTCTACAAAAAGCAACAGGTTTGCCCATCCCATTCCTGAAGCTACCAATGTTCCCCTAAAAGATACAAAAACCAACCAAAACTGACTGAAAATGAAAGGGAAAGTGACATCATGATGATGATGGTGATGATGATGATTTTATTTCTCACCCACCTCTCCTCGTGGCTCAAGGAGGGAAACAGCATAGTCAAAACACACAAACATTGCAAAAATTACATAAACACACTCATATTAAAATGTACTTCTATAAAAGAAACATATTAAATGTATTTCTACTAGATACATAAGTTGCCCGGGTATGGTCCACCAGGAGTGTGAGATGAAAAGTGTCCACTATGCCTTTCACACATACCTATCCTTCTCTATACATCAGTGGTTCTCAACCTGTGGGTCCACAAGTGTTTTGGCCCACAACTCCCTGAAATCCCAGCCAACTTACCATCTGTTAGCATTTCTGGGAGTTGAAGGCTAAAACATCTGGGGACCCACAGATTGGGACCCACTGCTATACATAGTCAAAATGTAATCCAGAATTTGCTATGGTAGCTCCTTTGTATCAAAAATGAGGGTGTCCCATGCAAATTTGGGGTAAGGGTGCAACATTTTACATGTTTCCATAAAATGATCCTATGTCCACTCAAGTGGACATGAGTTCTTTATTTGCTGGTGTAGCTGAATACTCAAGCTGTACCCAGAATTAAGAAAATTATTGTACATAAGTATAGATCAGGACTGAGAACAGGTCAGTGAACAAATACATGTAGCATGAGCATGAGATTGTTTTATTATTTTATTATGTATTGATGTTTTAATTAATTGTTGTATTGTTTTTGTATTTTGTACTACTTGTCAATTGATTTGGGCATCTAATTGTGCCTCCACTGTAAGCCGCCCTGAGTCCCCCCCGGGATGAGAAGGGTGGGGTATAAGTAAGTGAAATAAATAAATACATGTACATGTTGTACCATCTGAGAAATGTCATCTATTTAATTTCAAATACAGCTATCCCTTGGATAGGGGCACACCTCCAGACTTCAAGATACAGTTCTTGGTTCCAAATCTGCATACAAATATATGCATATTAAATAAAGTTGTGTTCAAAAATACATATGGTAGATAAATATATATTAATGTATAAACAATTTTCTAGAGGGGTCCTCAAACTAAGCCCCGGAGGCCAGATACGGCCCTCCAAGGTCATTTACCCGACCCTCGCTCAGGGTCAACCTAAGTCTGAAATGACTTAAAAGCACATAACAACAACAACAACAATCCTATCTCATCAGCCAAAAGCAGGCCCATACTTTCCACTGAAATACTAATAAGTTTATATTTGTTAAAATTGTTCTTCATTTCAATTATTGCATTGCATTTAAGTGTTTTTTGCACTACAAATATTTGCAGTGTGCATAGGAATTCATTCCTTTTTTTCCAAATTATAATCTGCCCCTCCAACAGTTTGAGGGACTGTGACCTGGCCCTCTGTTTAAAAAGTTTGTGGACCCCTGTTCTAGACATTTCAAAAAATCAAGTTGATGAAGAAATTAGAAGAGACTTATGACCAAATATATGTGAAAATGACAGAGATTAGTCTGTTTGTTTATCCATAACCAGGGCCTCTCTGATTTTGGGTTTTTTGAATTTAGCAAGTGATCTTCATAGGCAATAGTCTACGTCATCAGATGCAGCGACTGTGCCTCTGTTTTCAAACAGGAAATCATTTGCCTTCACTTAAGCTCCTTCCCCACCCCAAATGCACTAAAATATTTGGACTTCCTTCAAACTTGCCATCTGCACAACTGGGAAACTAATCTAACCTGATAAAATCCCATTCACTGTTCCCATCTGAATCTGCATCCTCCTACGCCCACATACCACTAGATAACGCAGACTCGCAACAATGTGTTTATCTGGAGACTTTTCTGCACATTCGTTTTCCTGTGTTCATTCATGCCAGCCCGCTTGCCTGCTCCGACTGCACCCAAACATGATAACTCTGTGACCTCTTATGTTCGCTTTGCGATAACACAGTCTGTGTAGCATTTTTTCCCTCTTCTTCTCCACCCGCTCTTTTCTCCTGCTCCCAATCTTCCGTCAGCACCTGTCACCAGAAAGAGTTTGGACTTTCACAGTTTTCTCTTAGTTCTCTATGCTTTTTCTTTCTTTTTCTCCCCCTCCTCTCTCCATCGCGTTTTAAGGTTTATCAGAGGAAACACTTGCACCGCGAAGGATGGCCTCCGCACTGTGACAGATTAATCCGAGTTGAGTGAACTTCCTTAATACAGAGGGCCCTAATTATTATGAAGGCACTTAAAACACAATGAGAGCTGACATCTGACAGACCATTCTCTGCCAGCTCCGCATTGTCTTATTGTCAGGCTCTGTCAGTTCCCAGCCTTAATTACATCCTGTTTACAAACATTAGGCCTGACTTCAGATGAAGTCTTAACAAAGGTTGACAAAGGTCAGGGTCATATCGCAAGGATGTTATCTGTCTGTGTGCTCCAACTGATAAAGAAGGAGGAGGTGGAAGATGGAGATGGTTTGGGCAGATAACGTTAGGATTCCCATGCAGACAGCCAAAAGTTGAAAAATGTGAACTATGCAAATGCTCCAAGTACACGCCACAAACTAAGCTTACAGATCTGTCAGCTGTTCATAGTCCAAGCTTTGAATTCAAACTTCTCACATTTTTAGAGTAGATTCCTACTGGCAAAACCAGTAGACCATATCTTTCCTCCACACTTCATGACCTCCTGCCTACCTTTTGTGGGAAGGCTTTAATTCTATTTAATAAAATAGCAATCTATTAATAGTACTTCAGTTGTGTATTCCTGCATGGCAGAGGGTTGGACTGGATAGTCATTGTTGTCTCTTCCAACTCTGAGATTCTGATACTTTTTTTCAATCTAAATTATAAAGAGCACAAGGGCAATATTGCTATGAGTCCAAATTAAGGGATTTCCTTCAAAAGAAAACTGGAAAGAAATTTTAAAAATTATGTTGGAGTGATTGTTTTAAGATGGTGCCCATTAAATGCAAGCACACATTTGAAGTACCATAACATGTGGTCCTTTGCTGAGATTTGGGGTGTCCACCAACCACTGCAGTTTGATTTAAATAAAAATAATTTAAATTGTTGATTTAAATAATACTTGATTGTTTTAAGATGACGCATATAAAGGGGTTTTGCTTCTAATATAATTAGTGGAAATAATAAATATTAAACAAAGAAGAAAATTGGCATGAATTCAATATGATGTTAGTGGAGGAAGAGGGTGCATTTTTGGTGTTCCATTGTGGATATTTATTGTTCCAATTGCCTCTCCTTTTCCCTAGGAAACAGGGTCACTTGTGAAAATAATGTTGTGTACACCTAAGGAAACAGTTCTGAAAATGGCTGTGAAATGGATTCTGCAGCCAATTGCACAACTGGTTATACAACTAGATGTCCTCAAGTACAAAATTATTGTATTGGTAGAATGTCACCACTGGATATTATCCAGTAGACACATTCTACTATATGGAGATTAAATATTGTTATATGTAATAATACATTATAGCACATTTATGATAAAATCTGATCTCAAGAAAAGTTGTTATTGTTGCTGCATTTTGTTTTGTTTTTTAGTTTATTATTGTTGCATTGGGTTCTTATGGGATTTCCTTTCTGCATGCCAAGCTGAATTGACTGACCTTGACTACTGAGCATCTTAACTTTGGACAGGTTGACATTGAGTCGCCTGCTAAGGGCTGAAAAATGCAGTATAAAAATGAAGCAAATAAATAAATAAATTTCCTGTTCCATTTCAAGCAGTAAAATATCTTGGATTGGTTCTTCATGATATTTATTACATAGCTCTCTCCCACGAGAGTTCCACCAAGCCACTTCCCATATTAATTGCCATAGGCAGGAAAAACATTTTGGCTGAGAATCTACTGGGTAGATATGAATGCGTCACATACAGTTACATGTTTGTAAATACTACATGTTAATGATCCCTATGTACCCCTAGTGTGGGGACTGCCTAAAAACTGTGAAAGTCCCTAAACACCACTTACCGGTAAGCAACCATTTGGATCAACACAAATCTGTTTCCCTGTTGATAGAGAAGCAATCGTTTGATGTTCTCACCCCCTTCATGTGAATGGTCTCCAGTGTGAAGGGAATTTCTGAAAAAGGTATTTTTTCCACTTGTTGTGTCAGAGTTTGTTCATGGAAGGAGTGGTATCAGGTAGGAACTTCAACACGAGATTAGATTACTATTTATCCCAGCAGCTGCTTTCCAATAAGTCACGTTGGGGGAATCTGGCTGGAATCCACTATATAGCACTATAATTACAGTACTATATAGTACACAATAATCATGCAGGATTTCCCTAAAATACATCCATTTGCTTTCTTTTTTCTACTGTGATCTGATATATTGTTTTAGGTGTTTTTCAGCTTGATGGGTTTTTTGGAACCACAATCTCAGTTTTGGTAATTTTACAATGTAATCCTAGGGGCATGAACTGGTAGGTAAGTCCCACTGAGTGCAAAGGGGCTTACTTCCCCATAAGCCAATTTAAGTGTTGTTATTATGCTTCAATTATCATGTGAGTTTAATTAGTGAGAATGAAATTTTGAAATGCTTTATGCTGTGTTAAGTATTTTCAAATAGCAGGGCAATGGAATAACATCTTGAGATTCTAGAGGAGGCTCAATGCATGCAGACAATTATAATTGGACAATACCTTCTTCAGAAGTTACAGCCATCTCCACAAGCATACCCAACTTACTATAAGGCAATTTCACAAGATCAGATGCAGTCATCCTGGAGCCAGAGAATTCAATGCAGACGCTACCAGACTATTCAGACATTTGAAAGAAGAGAGCTATTCTGATGGCACACTCAAAATTCCTTTGTCAAATACAAGAAATTGTAAGAGGAAGGATTTATAGGGATCTAAAGAAAGGTCTAGAGCTGCTGAAATTGTATGCATTCTGACAAATGACCACGTTCCTCCAGATTATTAATGGGCTGATTTGCATTCCCAAATTGGTGCATTGAGAATGTGAGATGAATGGATCCACAGAGAAGCTGTTGCATGGTGGAATTACAACATCATTGTTTCACAATCTTCCTTAGTATACAATTCAAGCACATTTACTTTCCCTACCCAAAACACACACATAGACTCACTTTAAGACAAATAGAGCAACAGAGCAATAAAAAGGAGCAAACTGAAACCAATCACTTGACTGTTTTGCTTCATCTTGAATTCTGGGTGGAACCAGTCAGCTTTCCCAAGACTTTGAGAAAACTGTGAGAAATGACAGAGAGTGAAAAGGGACAGAAGTACAAGTGGTAGGATGGAGAAAATTGTTTTCTATTTTTTTAAAAAAATCAATTATATGTTTTTTAATATAACAGATACAGTACTAATTATTTAGACAACCTTTTAAAAGTGCTAGCTAAACTAAATCTCAAAAGAAACATGATAGCTAAACATATATTTATAAAAAGGAAGTAATGGCTGTGTCACAATCAACCAATCAAGATTGAAAAAGCAAGATAAACTATGTTGCTGTTTCCCTCAAATAATAAAATAATAACAGGAATACATACCTTCCAACATTTCACAGATTTTTAAAAAAGACATAACAATGTGTTCAAGATGGAAAGGTTTTTAAAATGGAAAACACATCAAATGGGAGAGACTGTAGCAGATTGCTTTTGCCTTGCTTTCGCCCAAGCCTTCTGGGAAGGGAAAGATTCCACAGCCTCCTTTCTGTTAAATTAGTTAAACACAATTTTTTTTGCACTTTACACTCCCCCTTGGGGACACAGGTCTGTATTATGGGGGTCCTCCTGGATTCAGCAGTGATGCTTGATGCTCAGGTGTCCGCGGTGACCAGGAGGGTCCTTGCACAGTTAAAGCTTGTGTGCCAGCTAGCACCGTACCTGACTTGGCCATGGTGGTCCATGCCTTGGTTACATCCAGATTGGATAACTGCAATACACTCTATGTGGGGCTGCCTTTGAAGATGGCCCAAAAACTGCAACTGGTCCAAAAACTGCAGGCAAGCTTCTAACTGGAGTTAATTATGGGGAGTGCACGATGCCCCTATTAAAGCAGCTCCACCAGTTGCTGATAAGTTTCTGGTCCCAATTCAAGGTGCAAGCTGTGATTTACAAACCTAAATGATTCAGGTTCTGCCTATCTTTGTGGGCATATGTTCCCCTATGAACTGGCACGGGTTCACAGGAGTACATGCCAGATCTGCCAGGGAGGTCCTCCTCTCGATCCCACCACCGTCACAAGCACGATTGGTGGCCACAAGGGAAAGGGTTTTCTCAGTGGTGGCCTCCCAGCTCTGGAACACCCTCAGGGAGATTAGGTAAGCCCCCACACTATTCTCCTTTTGCAGGGATTTGAAAACCTGGATGTTTCAGCAAGCATTTAAGAATGGGTAGTCCGTAGTTGTAAATGCCCATTTCCTAGATTGCCTGTAATATTTCATTCTCTGCACTTCATCCAATATCTATGGTACACTGTTTTGCACTATCCTATGCCCGGACCCTTTTTATTGCCTGGTCATGCCTATTGTATTACTGGTTATTAGTTTTGTTGAGAATTGTTTTTCTTTTCGACGTTGCTGTTTTATAGTCTTATGTTTTATTTAATTGTGTGTTTATCTGGATTGTTATATTTTACTATGCCATTGTTTTAATTGTGTTTTTGTTTTAATTGTTTTATTTTTATGTTTTGAGGGGGTATTGTGACCCATATGTAAGCCATCTCCTCGAAGTCCCTTCGAAGAGATGGTGGTGGGGTGTAAGAATAAAGTTGCTATATTATTATTATTAATAATCATAATAATCATAATTTGCAGTAATTGAAGTAAGGAAGGACAAAGTGGGGAAGTGGGAGGAGAACTAAGCAAGAGAGTGGGGCATTGTAGGAACAATTTAAAGGTAGGACAGAGGATTAATCAGAATGGTCCATGCCAGACTGGCACAGTTGGAGGTCATGAGAGAATGGGAAACAAAATCTACTTGTAGGAGTCCTTTGTGAGATTTCATGTTTCTGGAAGTATATACAAAAAATGGTAAAGAATCCCTTTCAAACTAAGACAGATTAAGGAGCCAGAGCCCAGTAGTACCATAGGCAGATTTGGAGTATGAACTCAGCCTCAAAGACGTGATCTCGTAATTGGCTGTAGTAAAGGCACTGAGACAGCAAAGGTTTTTGAAAAGACAAGCCATTATGGTAGCTAACTAAAGTTCCATCTAGTCAGATAGAACATAAATGCATTTTACCCCACTTCAAAAAGTGGAAACAAAAGCCTTTGGAGGAGGCTGAAAGCACTTGACCTCAGGTAGGAGATGGTTTGCATCCTCTTCATTTTCATTCCTTAGACTTTTGTCTGAAACCATCAGATATCCTTTTATAATCTCCCTTTCAACAGAAAGCCAAAGGATTAAATAGCTAACTAGGGCCATGTGGATAATTAAGACATTGTTTACATGTAACACATCTGCATGTGTTTGTTCATAAATCTCTCTTGTTCCACATTAATGTGTGTGTTTTTAATCACGTGAAAATTCATATCTTTGCAAAAAGGTTTTTACAAAATTTACATTATTGTTTTCCTGAAATTAAACGTATCTAGTAATATTGTATCCCAATATATATATATATATTTGATGTAGTTTGATTTATAGATTTTAAGCCCAAAACTACGTCACAATACAGGAAAATCAAAAGAAAAATGTTCCAATGTTTTTTCCATTAGTCCTGGAACTTTGGTTCACATTTGTTCACAGTGAACATAATGAAATCTTTGAGCCAAAGGCAATGGGCTGTGGTGATGCTGTGGGTTAAGCCGCTAAGCTGCAGAACTTGCTGACTGGAAGTTTGGCAGTTCGAATCCACTGATGGGGTGAGTTCCCATTGTTAGCCCTAGCTTCTGCCAACCTAGCAGTTCGAAAACATGCAAATGTGAGTAGATCCTTGGCGGGAAGGTAATGGTGCTCCATGCAGTCATGCCGGCCACATGACCTAGGAGGTGTCTATGGACAACACCACCCCCCAGAGTCATGCTCAACTAGACTTAATGTCAAGAGGAAACCTTGACCTTTTACCAAGACAATTTATCTAGAAAATTACCTTTCTTATTTTGCATATAGACTAAATATTTAGTTTATACTACATATATATCTATTAGAATGGGTTTTTTTAAAAAAAATATGTTACTGAGTAAATAATTCATGTCCTCATATATTTTTTTCTTCTTTGAGAGCAGCTTCTACAGCATGTTAATACTTACAGAGAAGCAAATCCCTCTTTTTCACGGGGCTAACTTCCAGGTAAGTATACATATCTTTATACTCAGAATTAAAAGAGTGAGGCATTTGTAAACAATTAGGGTTAAAAGCACGTCTCATTTACTTCGATATTTTATTAGCTGGGAAGATAGACCACTCTAAGCGGAGTGGTAGTAAGCAATAAAGCCTCTGTGGTGGAGAAAATCAAATCAAGAGGAAAGAAAAATAATAAAAACCCATGGAATGGAGTTATTGTTCATTCACTTCCCCAGTGTTATCAATCATTGCTCCAACTCACTCTCCAAGCTGAAACAGGTTAGTGCAAGTGGCTGAAGACGGCAGAAATATAAAACCAATATTTCACAACAGTTCTGCAACAAGTCTGCGGCACCACACTTAACTAACCCAAACAAGAAAATCCAATTTTAAAGTGGAAAAAAGACTGAAAAATGAACAGGGGCGTCCGTGGCCAATGTCTTGCTTTGAATCCACCTACACTGTTTTCATTGCTGAAGCCTATCAGCCTCCTAGTTTTCTTCCAGACTCCAAACCCCCCTTAGAAATGCGTGCATGTGATCAATGGTGGGCATCATAATTGAGCTGGAATGTGGAACAACACGGCATGCAGGAATCACATTACCAGAGTGGCTTATGATTTGCCTTTATGTGTCTGTGCCCTTGGAAATACAGCTGTGACTTTTTTCAGTGGTGGACAACATGATTACACATATATCCCAGCAATTGAAATCCAATGCAACAGCCACCTCCTATTGGGGGCAAGAGGTGTAAAGTGTGAATTGGGCCAAAGAATAAAAATCCCACTGCAAATATTTCACAGCATTCAGGACAGAGAGTAATTTGGCTCTCGTGTCATGAAGAACCTAGAAAGTACTTGTTGAATATAACAGATTTAATCCCGTTTTACAGAGAGGTGTAACTGAAGGGGCATTTCTTAGTTCCACATTTTATTACATTCTCTTTCAATTCGTCCAGTGTGAAGCCGCGCACTTTATAGAAAACCTCATAGCAGCAACAGGAAGGGTGCTCTGTCTTTAACACCGCACAATCGTGACATGCTACTACATCCCCGGTTTGTTTGTTTTTCCTTCTCTTTGTAATGAAATCAGGTTACTTGCTGGTCAGAGCATACAGAAATGTTTGCTGTACTATAACAATACGTCAGGTTGAATCAGATCCAGAAGTCTTCAAGGTCATCGTGTTTTTAAATGGTTTCATGGTCGAATTAATTAAAATCAACACAAAGCTGACCTGAGACCTTTTGAAATTTAGATAGAGAATAGATTGATAAGCAACACGACCAAAAAAATCTTGATGTTTTGGTTTTTAGACCTGTTGCTGGTATTATTTGGGGCAGTGATTCAGAAAATTGCATTGGATAGACTGTATCAGCTCCAGCTTCTTAGATATGGTTTTCACAGTTTTCTATGGCCAAGCAAATGAGGACTGATATATGGCATATGTTCTATATTTCAAAAACTAAAATGGATAGGGAAAAATGGGTGCCATTTTTGGAATCAGCAGGTCAAATATACTTAGAAACATTTGAGACACCAAAACATGTGTTGGCCAGCGTAATAGAGAGGTTGATTTATGGGTTGATTTATTGTGCAGGGGTTGATCTGATCACTTGAACAAACCAACATGTGCACTAACCGGTCATCAATGGCTGGATTGCAGCATTGCACTTTCATCTCAGTCCCTTGTTCCTTGGCTACAATTTGCACTATCCCATTCCCATGTCTTGTTTACAGTTTGGCCATGTCTTATGACAGTTGTCTTGTCACCATAGGTATTGGGCATTGTTCTGAGTTTTAAATTGTTGTTTTATATGCTATATGTTTTACTTTATTGTGTTGTAGTGTGTTTATTTTATGCTGTTTTAGGCACTTTGTGTAATATGTAAGCCTCATGAGTCCCTTTGGGGAGCTAAAACTAAAGGTAAAGCTAAAACCAAAGGTAAAACTGGAGGTTTCCCCTTGACATTAAGTCTAGTTGTGGCCGACTCTGGTGGGTGGTGCCCATCTCCATTTCTAAGCCAAAGAACCAGCGTTCTGCGTAGCCACCTCCAAGGTCATGTGGCTGGCATGACTGCATGGAGTGCCATTACTTTCCTGCCAAAGTTGTACCTATTGATCTACTCACATTTGCATGTTTTCGAACTTCTAGGTTGGCAGAAGCTGGGGCTAACAGAGGGAGCTCACCCTGCTCCCCAGATTCAAACCCCCAACCTTTTGGTCAGGAGTACAAGAATACAATTATTATTATTATTATTATTATTATTATTATTATTATTAAACACAACAAGATGAGTCCACAGCAGATACTCTGCTGGCTGTTGTATCGGATCATACGTCAGACACATCCCAAGTGTCTAGGACTGTGTGATGTATTGGCGAATAAGGCATGCAGATGGTAAGGTGGCCTTCTGCAGCTGGCAGATGGTAATTTTGTCAGTGCCAATTGTGTTTAAGTGCAGGCTAAGGTCTTTAGGCACTGCACCCAGTGTGCCGCTCACCACTGGTACCACCTTGACTGGCTTGTGCCAGTCTTTGCAGTTCGATCTTTAAATCCTCATATAGTGTCAGCTTTTCCAGTTGTTTCTCTTCAATCCTGCTGTCACTTGGGATTGCAACATCAACAAGCCACACTTTGTTTTTTAATATTATTATTATTATTATTATTATTATTATTATTATTATTATTATTATTATTATCTACATTGCCCACTGCCTTATAATGTAGTTTAAACTGCATTATATGTTTAGTGTAGACAAGGCATGGGCAACCTTAGCCCTCCTGGTTTTTGGACTTCAACTCCCATAGTTCTCACAACTGGCTGGGTTTTCTGGGAACTGAAGTCAAAGCACCTGGAGGACCAAAGTTTGCCCATGCCTGATGTAGACTCATGTAATACAGGTCAGTGCAATAAATGGATCTACGTAGATCACATTATGCAGTTCAAACTACATCATATGGCAGTTAGAGCCAGCCAGTCTTCCCAACATATTTTTAGTAGTTTCTTTTCTTTTTTTACTTTCATGGGGGTCTTTTGCCCCTAACCCCATAAAAGTGGAGGGCCTACTGTACTAAAACTTCTTGATTGAAAAATTCAGACATTTGCAAGGTCTCAATTTAAAATAAAACAACATTACAGTTTTCTGAGTCAAAGGAATTATTGATACTTGAAACGGTGTCCTTCTCCCTATTCACAAGCAAAAAGAGATATATCAGTAAGGAAGGTCTGTATGTATGCATGTCAATGTGAGTGAATTTTCATTTCCGTAATCCTGTTTCCAATGAACAAATACCTAGAAAAGGTTACAGCCTTTTTAAACTCTAAACTATAATACATATGATGCTGAACTTCCTATTTCTAGAATCTTTCTTTCTTTTTGGAGGCATTTCTACTGAACTCCATCCAAAACATCCTTTTGTGTTGCCACAACACAATACCATCACTGGCTTGGTCCATGGAAAAGATTCATCAGTTAGATAGACTATTGCAATCACACAAGACACTATTTTCAAGGGGGAGAGTGAGAGAAGAGTGTTGTTGAAACCACTGACTTGTTATATATTCAGATAGTAGATTGTATTCATGAACCCCAACTTGAATTATGGAAATCATATTTGGCTCAGAGGTACTGTATGCGGCAGAAGAGATGATAACATAGCAGAAAGGCAGCCTTGAAATTATCACTGGAGGATGACATTGGAGATAAGGAAGTACGGTAATATAAGGCGGAACACTACTCTGCTATGAAATCGATTCAAGCCGACAAGCTAAATTTATTTACTTTATTGATTTTAAATTTTACATGAACTGCAATATAAGTAAATCTTTCATGGTAATTCTAAATCTTGAAACATACTGTAAATAACAAAAAAAGGGGGCAGTGTACAGAACAACCATATCTCTGGATTGGAAGTGCATTATTCTTAAAGCCCAAGACAATTTTTTTAATGAATACTTTCAATCTGCCTCAGCCGTCAGGGCTGGTATTTTCTTTAAAGTTAGAGCTTGAGCACGGTGTTGCAAGCATTCCAGTTAGCAATAGTTCTTTAAGGGAAAAGGTAAGTAATTAAATTGATCCTCTGGTATTACACAAAGAAATCATAGGTGCAATTTGGCAGCAAAGTGTTTCTAATCAGGCAACAGTTTAAGGTTTTGTCTTAAACTGCTGGGAGAGATCATTCAGAGTTTTGTCAAATTTATGCGGATGACACCCAACTCTATTATTCCTTTCCACCTAATGCCAAAGATGCCATTCTGGTCCTGAACCTGGAATGGATGAGGGCCAACAAGCTGAAACTAAACCCAGACAAGACAAAGGTACTCCTGGTCAGTCGTAAGGTGGATCAAGGAGTGGGATTACAGCCTGTGTTGGATGGAGTCACACTCCCCCTGAAGACACAGGTCTGCAGTCTGGGGGTGATCCTGGACTCATTGCTGACCGTGGCACCCCAAATGTCAGTGGTGGTCAGGAGTACCTTCACACAGTTAAAACTTGTGTGCTAGCTGCACCCCTACCTTGAGACACCTGACTTGGCCATGGTAGTCCACACCTTAGTCCCATGCCATTTGGACTACTACAACGTTCTCTATGTGGGGCTGCCTTTGAAGATATTTCGGAAGCTTCAAATGGTCGAGAGATTGGCAGCCAAATTATGAACTGGAGCGCCATTCAGGGAGAGAACCACTCCCATGCTGCAACAGCTCCACTGGCTGCCGGTCTGCTTCCAAGCTAAATACAAAGGGCTGGTTCTTACTTTAAAGCCCTAAATGGCTCAGATCCAGACTATGTGACAAACTACATCTCCCACTATAGACCAATTTGGACATTGCAGTCATCGGAGGCCCTCCTCTCAGTCCCACCCCCATCCCAAGCACAGCTGGTGGGAACAAGACAAAGGGCCTTCTCTGTGGCTGCCCCCACCTCTAGAACTCCCTGCCTAAGAAGTTAAAGATAGCTCCCCGCTTTCAAGGAACAGCTGAAGACATTCCTTTGCTCACTGGCTTATGAGGAGGAGGAGTTGGTAATACTACCATTATACCTCTGATTAATAGCTACCATCAGTATCCGTGCCCTACTCATCCCACCAGCTCAATAGATATCTTGAGCAATGATCAATCTATTTGCCCAAGGAACTGGGAAATCGTTGCTTCTGTTCGATGTTTGAGTTTTGTCTTATATCTGATATAACTGGCTGCATTTTTATTTAATTTTAGTTGTTAAGTCATGATTCATGTTTATATGTTAAGTTGTTAAATTTTGTTAGTATGAATGTATTGTTGTTGTATTTGAGCATTGAATGTTGTGTTGTGTGCCCTGTTTGACTGGCTCTGAAATGAAAAGCATAAGAATTAACATCTAGGGATCTATAATCACAAAATAGTATAGAGATTCCATGACCACATACAAGGAGTGAGAGACCCATTCACACATTATTGTCTTGTATTCACCCTAAGATTTTTTCCCCCCAAAGTATAACAAATAGCTATGTTCACCAAAGGCCTAAGAATGGTTAGTTATTCCTGCTGAATAAAATCTTAATGTAAAGCTCAGATTTGTTGCCATACAGTAGGTCGTTGATATATCTTCTGGGTTCCAAAAGAACCCCTGGACACCAAAATCTTTGGATACTCAAGTCCCATTATATACCATGGCATGGTAAAATTGCATATATAAAGTGGAAAAATCAATTACTGCTTTCTGGAATTTTTTTAAAGTGTATTTCAAACCATGGATGATTGCATCCATGAATATGAAAGCTGTGCATTGTCTGCAGAGATCTTCACTATTTTTTTGTTTATTAGTTCTATACCCTGTGATTTCAGGTGAATCAGCATTTTAGGTGGTCTTACTATTCTAAAAAATCAAAATACAGTATTGTGATATGAAGAAAAATGCACTAAAGTTCTAATAGGAGATAGGAACTCCTGCCTCGAAATTGGGCACTGGGGATCTGGTATCAGAGAAACACAGTGCCCAGGGCAAATTCCTGGGCAGACATGTTAGCTGCAAGGCTAAAGAGGTGGTTGACAGTTCACAGATCAACTGGAGAGCCAAGAGCATCTATTACTTGCCTACATTAAGTTGTACATAGACATTGAAGTGACTCATGGGAGTCCTTTTATTTCTGCAGGCATAAAATGCAGACACAATATAATAAAATAAACGAGTTTCCGCTTTCCTGTTAGCCTTCCCATTACTTCTCTCCATTATACATGACACTTTTCCAAGAATGAGGAGTATGGATCTTTCAGACATGATAAGCAAAAGCCTATCAGGTGACTCATATATCTTCTTCCCATTATGCCTGTACATGGCTGGAGAGGTGAGCCATGCACCTCTATGATAAAATGTGTGAGTTAGATGCACATACGAAACTCAGATGTCACATTGAAGAACAGATTCATGAGTCACCCTTAGGAAGGGCTCACTCAAAGCATGAAGGTCTCAAGAAGCTTCCTCAGAATGTTTTCCTTGTTTACCAGTAATGAGTCAACCAATAAGGACCACATAACTACTGATATGAGAAACAATTTTTGAAATGCATATCACAAATCCTGGAGCCCACAGTCACCCCAAGAATATATTGGATGCTCACATATTATTGTCTGGCATGAATATCTTTGCAACACAGGGGAACTCCAGACAAGAAACAATCAGGGCAGCGAATCACCCCTCAACAAAGGATTTCCCCAGGCAGTAACAAGTCACACCTAAAAACTGTCAGGCCATCAAATGCTAATCAAGGTAGCCAATTGAAACATTTGCACCTACCTCCAACAGACAAGAGTTCTTTCTCCCACCCTGGACATTCCACGGATATATAAATCCAATTTTCCTAGTTTCCAATAGACCTCACAACCTCTGAGGATGCCAGCCATAGATCCTGGCAAAACATCAGGAGAGAATGCTTCTAGAACATGACCATATAGCTGGAAAAACCTACAACAATCTAGCTTTGCATTTGATACTCAGGAGGCATAAGACTATTAATCACTACAAGGCATGAAATAATGTGGTCCCTTCAGGTTCAGAAGCATCATGATTTCACTGGATGCTAATAACTGGCAACAACATTGAACTATTCGGCCCAATGGTTTGATTCAATACAAAGTAGCTATAGTCCCGTATATGAAGTTCTACTGGGCTTGATTTACCACTATGCCTTTGGGAAGCAGGATGCTATAGTAGGCCTATGGTCTGCTTAAGCAGTCTGTTTTTCTGTCCCTGACATGGATGTGCTGGAGAAAGCCAACTATATGAATCAGCCTTCAGTTCAGAAGCCAGACATCATTATCAGAGGCCAACATCTGTCTCACAAATTCCATAACCATGGACAGAAATATTTTACCTGGTTCGTAGCTCACTTCTGAGATATGCCATCTAATTCCCATCATCATTTGCTACCCATTGAATTAACAAACAAAACATGTCTCTTGGCTTAGGGCAGCTTCCTTATCCTAACCCACAAAAATGTTCCAGTGCCTTCCCCTCTCAATCAACATCCTCGCAGTAAATCCAATACTGTCCCAGCAAAGAGGGAGAGGTCTTTGCGGTTTCTGCTTCATAAATAAGTCCTTGTTACCAGCTTACAAAAGAATAGGAAATCCTAAATAAATGGAAAAACAAAACTAGAAATGCAAAAACTTCACTGACTTTATTTAAGTTATGAAAAGAAGGGCTTATTAAGTCAAGATTTTTAATAGTACTAATTTTTAATATTTTAATAGTATTAATTTTTAATATTTGCATGTACACACACAGACACACACACATATAATGGGATGAAAATGTTTTTGAGTGGAGCTTAACCTATTGCAATAAAAGATTAAATACAACAACGTTTACAAAATCAGCCCGGCAGATTTCTGTCAGCTGACACCCGTTACCTGGACTTTTTGATTTCATTATGTTAAACGCTATTAATCTGGGTGTATGATTTCAACAGTGAAGAGATGGAATTTGTCATCTGGTAAAGGAAAACATTATTTTTAAAGGAGTGAAAGATTAATGTTTCACTGTGGACTCCTTAAAACCTTGTGCAGCAACAGCACCGTAATATTAATCCAACTTTGATGGGTTTTGCATAAGGCTCATAATTAAACATTTTCTTTTTCAATACTTTATAGAATCCCCATCTGTTTTTAATGGCATAATTTTGATGTTTTTTTTAATCATTCTGGCAGCCTGTGCCTGAAGCTTTATTTTTTGTTCCTAATGTCTTCTTCGACAGAGCCTGCATTGTGCCAAGGCTGAGTGAAGGCTTTTGGAAAATAGTCGCTATGATCTGCCCTGCTTTCTTTCCATGCATTTCAGGGACTTGGTATGCAGAGCATCTGTCCAGACTCTTCATCTGTATTCATGAGACAGCCAACAGTATTGTAGCATTAAGATTGTCTTCTCTAACATGGTGAGAGTTCCAGAGGTTTTGGACTACAACTCTCATGGTCCCCATGGCTACCTAGAGTGAGTATGGGAGGGGTTGTCCAAAGCATTGGAGGGTACCATTTACATGCCACAAAACTCCCCTTTAGCCCATCTACATCTATGTGTGAAAACTGATTTTCAACTTTGACACATGTGTTAACACCATGCAAGCACTCAATGCTTCATCGCGGGTGGAGGGAACACATTTAGTTATCTTGGCTTTTGAAAGTAACGTATTTGATGAGATTTCAAATGGGACAGATTCTCCACAGACAAATCACAGTTCATTAGACTTTATTAATAGTTCAAGTCATTATATACCCAATATGCATTTAATTCCTAGTCACCATTATTTCATTTATGCAGCTATTTGACATGTGAAAAATATTGTATTTTAAATTGATTTGCTTTTTTTGGAAAGCTCTCTTTTTTGCTTTACAACATACTTTCTAATTAAAATGCATTGAGTGGAGGTTATTGTATATACTTATGCACAAGACTAGAAATTTCAGTCAAAAAAATTGACACAAAAAAGCCTGAGTGGATCTATCCAGTGGTTAATATAAATACTGTACTTTAACTCTTTTTTTTTAACCATCCCCTTGGGAGCCCCCGGTGGCACAGTGGGTTAAAGTGCTGAGCTGCTGAACTTGCTGACCAAAAGGTCACAGGTTCGAATTCGAGGAATGGGGGTGAGTTCCCACAGTTAGCCCCAGCTTCTGCCAACCTAGCAGTTCAAAAACATGCAAATGTGAGTTGATCAATAGGTACCACTCCAGCAGGAAGGTAACGGCGCTCCATGCAGTCATGCTGGCCACATGACCTTGGAGGTGTCTACGAACAACACCGCCTCTTCAGCTTAGAAATGGAGATGAGTGCCACCTCCGAGTCAGACATGTCTGGACTTAATGTCAAAGGAAAACCTTTGCCTTTACCTTTGCCCCTTCTTTGAATAGCATGGCAAAAGGTGAGAGCTTGATTCATCCCAGGAGAACCGAAAGAAGTGTGTGTGAATGCACACACACAAACATTATTTCTGCCATGGCTCAATTTTTCTCTTTTTTGAATGCCTAGGTGGAAGAATGGTGGAGGTAGCAGGCAGGTAGTATGTGTGCTTTCCCTTCTCCTTGGAGTGATCCTGATCCACTGGTCACATCAAATTCCTTAATCTTGGCCCCAAAATCAAGTTATACATGAGATCGATTTATACACTTGTATATATCACATTTCTAACATTTTCCACATATGCCTCATCTTCTAGTGATCAGTACCCATACATTTTTGCTCTCCCCCCACCCATGATTATATTTGTCTCCCCCAATGAAAATTATCTTGTGAGATCCCCAGCATCCAAGACGTTTCTATACATGGCATCCCTCTGGCCTTCATAGGAACCTGCCTGGCAATCCAGTCCAGCATATATTTAATCCTAATCACAGGAACATATTTAGGTCCTATCATTCTCACAGTAAAGAGCCAGCATGATGCAATTCTGTAAGGATTCGACCATGACTCTGGAGACCGGGGCCAGCCATGGAAATCCTGGTCAGCCATGAAAATCCACTACTTCAGGCATGGGCAAACTTCGGCCCTCCAGGTGTTTTGGACTTCAACTTCCACAATTCAGAACAGCTGGTAGACTGTTAGGAATTGTGAGAGTTGAAGTCCAAAACACCTGGAAGGCCAAAGTTTGTCCATGCCAACCCTAGAGGATCTTGACCATCTCTCTCTCTTGGCATTAGGGAGAGATAATGTAAATTCCCTCTATCTATAAGTTAGAAACTATTTGAAAGCTCACAACAAGAAACACAATAACATCATATGGAAGTAAAGTGAGAAAAGGGGCCTAAGGTTTCCCAAATTATTTCCAAATTTGAAGGATCCCATTTCAATATGAATCAACCCAAGCACAAAAATCTTTGCTTTATACAGTATAATTAAAAAGAAAGGTAGGATTGGGAAAATGTACAAGGATAGAGAGGGAAATGGGGATGAAAAAAGGGAGAAGGGGGGGAAGGGAAAGATAGGGAGGGGAAGTTCATAGACTTCCAATCTTCTTCATCGTGGCTTAATTATTGTTCTTAATCTCTTTTTTTCTCTTTGTAGTATACTTCTCCTTTTTGCACCCCTTCCTTGTATTTAATTTATCTCTTAGGATTGGACTATACTATCATTCTTCTTTTCTCTTGAATCATATATTCTTTGAAAGGTTGCCAATCTGTTGCTTTCTTAGGTCTTCCTTGGTACTTTGTTAATAATTGGGTTAATTTGTCCATATACATAATTTCCATTATTTTTATTTACCATTGGTCTATTGACGTTATTTCTTTTAATCTCCAACTTCTTCCATATACTATTTTTGCTGCCATTATTAAATAATTTAAAAGTATGTCTCTATTTGAATCCATGTCCATATCTGTTATTTCCAGTAAAAAAATATTCCAGCTTCAATTATATTTTCATATTAAGTATTTTCTGGGATATTTCTTGAATTCCTTTCCAGTAATCCTTTGCTTTTCTACATGTCCACCACATATGATAGAAAGAGCCATCCTGGACAACCTTTTGTATGTTTATTTATTGCTTTGTATTTTTGTTTGCTTTGACTTCTACATGGTGAATATAAATCAATAAATAAGCATAGCTGGGGAATAACCTGGGGTTATCTCTGATTCCAAACTGGACCTGAAAATCGGGTCTTTTATTTTTGAAAAGGATCAAAAAATCCAAACAAGCTTTTCCAAAATTTGGTGCCATCAATTACTGACAGCAGCAGAGGATCCTATATTTCCCATTTCTCATCACTCCCATGTAGAATTTACATATAGGCAAAAGCTATTCACAAACAACTTTGCTAAGAGATGAGTACAGCCATTTAATCATTGTTCTTAAAACACCATGTCACAAAAGACTTTAAATGTGATCTGCAACAGGAATTGAATGGCTATCAGAAAGACTTGACTTCACCAAGATACAATTAATTTGGCTGCCACCTAGTGACTATATGATATAATAGCATTATCCACTTATGTAGTTTTATGTATAGAGTATGACTCCTGTATCCATAGTGGATACATTCCAGGACTTTGAACAGATATACGGAACCATGGATAATAGCAAAACCTATTGAAATTAAGGATGTCTGATCCAATAATTTTCTCTTCCTAGTTTGAAAGTATTATTTCCTGTTTAATTGTCTGCTGCTTACTTTAAAAGCACTTGTTATACTCCAGAAACTTCATTTTTGTGGCTGTCACAAACTATGTTGAATTGGTTGAGACTCTATGAGATATTCATTGAAAAACTATAACAAAATATGATGCAGGATGTCCTGCATAAACAAAGTTTTTGCAGTTGAATAAACTTTTTCCATGTTTTTATGATAGAACCAATTAGAAAATGACATTTATAACCCAGGAACAAAAATTGGATTACATAGTGTAATTTTTCAGTTCAGTGGGCCTTCTGCTTTTGTGAAATGTGAAATGGCTCCTGGTGGTGATATGGAGGACAGTGAGGCTTCTGTTCATTCGGTGTATAGCCATTTCTTCTTTGAAACCCTGTGCCTGAAGTTGCAACAGTGGGAATGGGTAAAGAGATAGAGGAGACAGGCCTTGTAAACCAGAGAAAAGAGTGAGGTCAATGCCACCATTCTTTTGACACAGATGGCACCGCCCGGATAGAGCAGGCTGAGATAGGTCAAGGAACCAAGCAAGAGGCAGGCTGTCCAACCATTAGTCATGGTGAATTGGCCCACCTCAGGTGGCACATTTGGGCTTACTGTTCAAGAGCAGGAAAATGATCTATTATTTTCATTTATTGTATTTTTACCACGGTAGGGAGCACCATTTAAAATTTCTGCACCAGGTAGCAAAACATTTGGAGCTGTTTGTACAGGTGTGGGAGCCAGAGGGTGCAATTTGCAGGAAGATATGCAGAAGCACAGTTTGGAAGCACAGAGGGCAGCCTTGTGACTGCAGTTTGCAGCAAGTTGGTTCATATGCTGAACTACAAGTGGAGTACAATAAGAAAAGAGCCTGGTAAAGTTGCTTTGGGTGACTTCAACTCCCAGAATCCCCCACCAGCATGGCTAATGTGCCCCAAAAAAGATTTTGAATTACTTAACTAAGAGTATGGAGCCAAGCCATAGAAAATGCATGGTGAGAAGATAGGTTGTTACAATATTCCCAAATTGAAATATTCCAGATTGAATAGACACATTTTTGAACTATGGACAATCACCAACCTGCTATTTTGTTACAGTTGTGTTAGTATGGATAATGGATGCATACCATGTTGAGCATGTTTGGTATTGCACCTCTCTTCAGTAGCGGAATTGCACTGAATAGTTATTCCATGGTCCTGCAATCATACTTCTGCACTTCCTCATAATCCCACATCTCAATTAGTACTAGCGGTAGTAGTATTGGTAATAGTGGTGCTATTATGCACCAACATTATGAACAAAAAAAGGCAAAGATGTATAAAAATTTGAAAACAGCCAGCTTAGGAATAGCAATGGGAAGAGCAGGAGAATTGGCACAGAAGCAGATGGAACTAATTGAACGAAGTGGGTGATGGGAATGCAGGAGGATTGAAACTATTGGTGGGTTTTACTCTTGTCTGTTTTGTATTGTTGGATTTTGCTTATCAATAGCAAGGGATGTGTTAATCATGGCAAAAAGGCAGACTGGCATATTTCTCATTTTGGCAAAGGTTTTTTTTTCCTTTCTGTTGTTTGTTAAATAGAAAAAAGCAGTTGAAAGTCTCAATGAAGTTTTGTTGCCTTAATAAAACTAAGAGCTATCTTTGCTAGAGTCACTCCCTTCTCCTTTTTATCAATTTAGCATGAGGCAAAGTGAGCTCCTTGTTGGAAATCAGTCCAATCATGTCCGGTCTTGCACCACCCACTGGTGAATTCTGCACACATTTTTCCCTTTTTGTGTGCAAAACCTCAAAGGTTCAAGTAACAGTTATTCTCGCCAGAAGAATGAGCTGATAAACCTTCAATTATAAATGCTCATGTGAAAACGTAAAGAGAAGTAGCCCAATTTACCCCTCCCTCAAATAATTATTGTGTTTTCAAATCCAGTACAACCCTCATATCTATGAGAAATACATTCCAGGAGTCAGCATGGATACATGAAACCTTGGGGAATAATGAAGTCTATTGAATGAATTACTTCTGGTAGAAGCATACTATAGATTCACACTGGAGAGCCTGGGCAATGCCTCTGTATTTATTTATTTATTTATTTATTTATTTATTTATTTGCCGTATTTATATACCACCTTTCTCAGCCCGAAGGCAACTCAAGGAGGTTTACAGTCAGCACAATTCAATGCCCCCAACAACATAAAATACAATTAAATCATTTAGCATATAATATAAAAACCATACACAACCAATAAAAACATAAATCCTCAGTATCTCCTTACTAAAATCATTTTCCAGTCACATCATCCAGTCGGTCCGAAGATTTAGATTTTCCTGTTACACTGCATTTGCAAATGCTTGCTCGAAAAGCCAGGTTTTAACTTTTTTACAAAATGTTAGAAGGGAGAGGGCAATCTAATATCCCTAGGAAGAGCACTCCACAGCCGAAGGGCCACCACTGAGAAGGCCCTGACTCTCGTTCCCGCCAAACATATCTGCGAAGAAGGCGGGACCGAGAGCAGGCATTGCTATATCCTCCAGTACAATTCTATGTTCAGCTTTCTGTGGAATCATATCAGAGAAGCCTCTGGAGAACCTAGAAAGTGTCAAGAGATTACACATTTTTTTCAGACCTGGGTAAATAATAATAATACACTTTATGAAACCACAAGTATCAGTCCCATAGATACTGGGGTCATCCTGTACTGTAAAAATTTCAAAAAAAAGAATAACTATGTAATAACTATGTTAAAAAAAATCAAGTAATATTCATGCATTTATGAAACAGCACTAAGGCAAAGAAAAAAATAGTAACAATCATTTCTGATCCTTATGGTGGAATTCCACAAGAAAATAAACTAAACAGGCAGATTCTGTAAATTTCCAAAAGTTTTCCTTTAGAGCTTCAACAAATAATGATGTCCATCCAGTTGCCAGTATCAAAGCAAAAGTCTGAAATTTAGAACCTACTGGATCATTTTCAACTCTGCAATTCAAATTCCAAAGGTGGTTTTCTTCCCTGCCTGTCATGGCTGGAAAAAGATATGATTTAGGAAAAACTTTATTACAAGGGTGGATTGTCCTGAACAAAATGAGCTGTGTGGTGCAAGTGAATGCATCTAGCTAGGCAAAGATTCCAGGTGTTTCTTTTTAACGAATTGTTACTTCAAGAGACAGGCACTGTGCACAGAGAAATGGGGAGAAAGGGAGTGGGTGCCTCACTCTTCCTAACCCTCCTTTTCTCCATTGCAAATTGTCGCCCAGAAATCACTCCACTACTCCTGCCCCAAAATAATGATAAATAGGAGGAAAGTTAAAGAAGTTCTGGCTTTCACTTTCTCAGATTAAGGTTCTACCACTATTCTCCAATTTTTCATTTTAAAAAGAAGAATGTGACTCAGGGAAACATGCTTTTAGCTTTGTAACATTCATAGATATTCTATAATTGATATACAGTGATATCTTGTTGTCTGCCGGGGTATGGTTCTAGGGCAGGGGTCCTCAAACTAAGGCCTGGGGGCCGGATGTGGCCCTCCAAGGTCATTTACCCGGCCCTCGCTCAGGGTCAACCTAAGTCTGAAACGACTTGAAAGCACATAAAAACAACAACAACAATCCTATCTCATCAGCCAAAAGCAGGCCTACACTTCCCATTGGGATACTAATAAGTTTATATTTGTTATCATTGTTCCTCATTGTAATTATTATATATTTTTAAAGTGTTTTTACACTACAAATAAGATATGTGCAGCATGCATAGGAATTCATTCATTTTTTTTCCAAATTATAACTCGGCCCTCCAACAGTTTGAGGGACTGTGACCTGGACCTCTGTTTAAAAAGTTCGTGGACCTCTGTTCTAGGGTCACCCATTAGGTACCAATATCCATGAATGCTCAAGTCCCACTATATGCAGTGCTGAAGTACAGTGGTGTCCCTTACATAAAATGGTGAAATCTGTTATAGTTTTTGTTAGGGAAAACTACCCAAAAATAAAGCAGAGCACCAAAAATACAAACAGGATATTTAGAGTTGACTATCTCTAGACAGCAGGCAAAGTGTGAAGTGCGAGCTTAGGCAGGCAAATTCCTGTCTTTAAAAATCACAAGATTCATATATCCCTATATAGTGATGTTCCCCTTGCTAGGATCAAACATACATCCCTCTGCTAAACGTGATGGATGTCTCTTTCCCATACTGCTGTTCCCTAACTACAGTACCTGTAAGATAATAGCATATTTAACTATCACTAGACTTGTGCGCGGATTTAGAAGGGTTGGTTCCCTTTGGCCAATCTGGTTTGTTTGGCTTGGTTGGATGGCCGTAACAGTAAGGACTCAGCCATCACATATTTTTGCACATTACAGGACCATGTGGCAGCCAAGCACAACTCTTCCTACCCTATTCAGCACCACGTGGGACAGAGAGGCTGCTGTGTGCTGCTTGCACAAGGTTTCCCTGTGAGCCTTGACTGTTGGACCAATCAGAATAGAAGAACGCTGTGACATGTCTTACTCAAGCTGTGTCTAAGGAAAGGGTCCCAAGAAGGATACTTCCTTAACCTCGATCTTCAAACTCAGACTCCCTTGAAAGGAAGATAGGAAAGGGCCCCAGAAGGGGTGCTTCATTGTAAGATTCCCATTCTCGCCAATGTGCTGGATCTTCCTGGATCTTTCTGCTGCAGACCAGAAACATTTGAAAATGTATCTGTGTGTCTCCAGGAATTTGTCTAGCAGAAACAGATCAAGGTTCAACTGAAATGCATAAACCTAACTCTTACACTATGTAACAAAATTTGAAAAAAAAATTCTGTTCCTAGCTTGAAAGTGTTGTTCCTGTTTAATTGTGAAGTACATACTTTGAAAGTAGTTGTTATGCTCCAGAAACTTCATATCTGTGACTGCCACAAGCTATGTTTACAAAGTGGAATCCTCGACATGCGAGTGTGGAGAAGAGCAAACCACTGACCACCTGCTGCAATGCAACCTGAGCCCTGCCACATGCACCATGGAGGACCTTCTTGCAGCAACACCAGAAGCACTCCAAGTGGCCAAATACTGGTCAAAGGACATTTAATCAACTACCAAACACAATTTTCGTATTTTGTCTGGGTTTTTTTGTCTGGTGTGTGTGTTTTTTTGTTTTTGTTTTTTTGCTTTGTTCTGTTAGAAATTTAATATAATCGACTGGTTGCACTGACACAATAAATAAAATTAAAAAAAACAACCTATGCTGTATTGGTTGAGACTCAACTATAGCAAAATGTGCTGCAGGAGGTCGCGCAAAAGCAGTCTTTGCAGTTTAATAAACTTTTTCCATGCTATTATGATAGAATCAATTAGGAAATGACATTTATAACCAATAACACCAGCAACTTGTCTGAAAAAAATCACAAAAGTTTAATTTACAATAGAAATAACTACATTTCCTAAAGGTAAATAACTGGGTCTGAGCTACTCTAACACCCATCTCTTCTAAGGTTTCAAGAGAGGGGGGGAAATGCCTACACTATCACAGCATCTCTTCTGCCACACATGAAGAGAGAGATCTCAAAGCACGCAGCACATAAAGATGGAAAAAGTGAAGTCAGAAGTAAAGGCTTGCAGTAGAAAAGCATCCATTCTATACATCCAATCAGAATGACAACAGAAACACAGAAAAGAAAAAGAAATTAGATACATTCCAAATGTCATACAGAAGACACGGGGGAAGGAAAACCTTCAGTTTATTAAGGATACTTTCTTAACCTCGATCTTCAAACTCAGACCCTCTTGAAAGGAAGATAGGAAAGGGTCCCAGGAACTAACTTGTTCCTCATTGAGAACTCCATAAAAATCAAGGTTTGCTTTTGGGAATCTGTGACTGCAGAACCTGTGGATGCGGAGAGCTAATTATAGCCCTTTTCTTGCCCAAATCCCCAAGTCATACATCCCAAGAAGAAAGGAACCTAGGAATACCTACTTCAATAATATGCAATTTAAGAAAAAAAATCACATTTTTCATCATATATATATATATTGGAAAGTTGACCATTTTGCCTTTTTCTACTTTAAGCAGCTGTGTTCGCACACCTACCTGTGCCTTCCTGTTTTGATTATTGTAATGCTTTGTTTATTGGCCTTCCAGGTCATTCATAAATAAGAACATATGGTCCAGAGCTCTGCTTACCAAGGTTCTCCTACCAGATTAGGCTGTGATCAAACTCTGTGCCCTGTTTTAAATCAATTGGATTTGGCTTCATGTCAGACAATGTGTTACTTTTTAAAACAGCTATGCCGGCTTTTTAAGATGTTTTCACTTTGCCTCTGGCTCCATAGTTTACCCGGAGAAACTTTCACCAACTTTGGTGTTTTTTATGTTTGTCTCACAGTAGCTTGTTATGACCCCCTCCCTATTCTCCCCTCTCCCCCTTGATTTGTAATACATTAAAAAAATGTTAGAACGTTCCCTTGAGATGTGTTTCCTGAATCCCCTTTCTCCTCAGAAGCTACTATAACTCCAAGCCTAGGTTTCAAGGCTATTTAAGAGTCTTGTTATCTTTAGCTAAACATCTGTATTCACGTATGGATAGATGCAAAATGTTTTGCCAAAAATAGATTCTTGTACAACTGGTTGTATTGTACTATTGAAACATGCTTTGGCCAATTAGGGATGGAAATGGCAACAGCTTATATAATGCAGCCATTGTAAAGAATTCCCAAAGGGAAGCAAAGAAACCTACAATGATTGAGTCACTCTGGACCTGAAATACTTTGAAAGCCTTCCAAATGCTAAAATATTAGAAGTACTTTTTTCAAAATAATATTTACCGGTTAAACACTGAAGCACTATAATCGGCTGACCTTTTTTTTTTTTTTTCTTTTTTGCTTTGGTCGTTTCTAATATATTTTCAGCAACGCAGCCAGAAAAAGTTTAGAAAGGAGAAAAAGATTATTGTACCCCCATCCTAAGCAATCATATTATAATGGAAGAATAATCTTAGCAAACAATTCCCATGAGAAGGTGCTCACTACAGCAAAGAGGAAGACCCAGTTGCAGTTTTTTTTAAACTATATGACTGCATTTTTGTCTAGAGCAGATAAGAGGGAACATCTTTCTATGCTGGATGGAAAATGAACTAATGCTTGATTCATTAATTTAGGCGAGAACTAGGTTCCCTAATGGGAACTGATGGAGTTTTGAAGCCTAGGTGCAGCCACTTCAGACATACCTATTTATACTTTGCTGATAGTTACTTACTTTACCCACTTAGGCGATCCCTCGTAGCTCGAGGATGATGGTCTTCCAAGTGTAGCGTCTTGGTGGTAGGTCCGTATGTGGATGTGGAGCCCTATTATTGATTTGCATCTTCTCCCCCAGTGAGGACATTGGTTTCCATGTAGAAGGAGGTCCCAGTCAGGGTTGGCTTGGCACGCCTTCCCCTTGGCATGTTTCTCCCTTTCGCCCTCCATTCGTGCCTCTTTAAATTCTGCAGCACTGATGGTCACAGCTGACTCCAGTTAGAGCACTCAAGGGCCAGGGCTTCCCAGTTCCCAGTAGTAGTCAACGGTTGACTAGACAGATATCTACACAAACTTTCATGGGCAAAACCTTTTGTAGCAATCAAGTCATATTAGTGGAAGATTTTGTAGGGTTTTGGAATTAATTCTGCAGATGCTCTTGATCAAAAAGATTGAAATGTTCATGGTTTTATGAAGTCGCCATCAATGGGATGTTGAGTCTTTGGGTAGCTGAACTCTGTATGTAGCCAAAGTGACTACGTTTCATTGCCAGAGGTGAAATCATTTATTTTTGCAACTATGTTACCAAGCATTTCGGATAAGGGATACTCAATCTGTAGCAGCACTGCATCTGGTTTACTATAATGTGCTGTCCACAACCCTGCCTTTGAAACGGTTCAGAAACTGATATGAAATGCTGCTCTCCAAAGCTTGAATTGGAATATTCCAATATCACCTTTACTGAAACATTGGCATTCGTTGACAATTTCCACTTCTTCACTCCTAATTCATTAATATGAACAGTAAATAGAATCGAGGCTGCATCCACGCTGTAGAATTAATGCAGTTTGACACCACTTTAACTGCCATGGCTAAATGTATGGATTTAGGGAAACTGAGTTTTACAAGATCTTTTGCCTTCTCTGCCAAAGAGTGGTTCCTCACTACACAACAACTTCCATAATTCCATAGCATTGAATCATTAATGTGTGACTTGCATTAATTATACAGTGTAGAATATGCACCCCTAGACGTCTTCCTTTTTATCTTTTTTTATTTCATGGTAAGCATTCTTTTCCAAGCAATCTTTGATAATATGATTTTCAGTTAAATACTCTTGTGTTTTTCTTTAAATAAAAATATGGAATGTGTGTGCCTCTATTAAATGAGCTGGGAAAGTCTCTCGGTTATCAGAACTTTGGGGAAAGCTGGCCTAGAAATAAACACAGCAGTTATTTCTTGACAGACACTTGAAGGGGCAAATTGTAACAGTCAGTCCAGACTTACACTGTTTCCTGGGATCTGCTTTATTGCAGCAACTGCTGTGAAAACATTCAAACAATGAGGTCTTAATAATCCTGTGGATCTCTGTATGTAGTGACAGACCGGCAAACACGCATCTGAGCTGCAGACATTCAGAAAAAGGGTGCATGCAAAAAAAACCCCTCCCTTATCCACCCAATATTTCAGACACATGTCGTCTGCTGTTATCATTAATGATCCATTTTTACAAACAGAGTCCCTTGCTGGAAAGCGGAGAGACGGCCAATCCAAATAAACCAAGCAAAAACCATAATTGCCTACTGACAAGCTGGGCTGCTTAGGATGTAAGATAATGTGGGTGTGAATATATATATATATATATATATATATATATATATATATATACACACACACACACACACACACACACATATGCATACATACACACACACACACACAAAAGAGTCCAGCACATGCCACATTCTGTCCCAAAATTCTGTTAGCTCTAGATCATGACAGAACAGAGTTCAGTCCAAGCATACCTAAGGTCAGACACACGTATTATTATGTTTATGGGTTGCTGTGGGGTTTTTTCGGGCTATATGGCCATGTTCTAAAGGCATTCTCTCCTGACGTTTTGCCTGCATCTATGGCAAGCATCCTCAGAGGTAGTGAGGTCTGTTGGAACTAGGAAAATGGGTTTATATATCTGTGGAAAAACCAGGGTGGGGCAAAGAACTCTTGTCTGCTGGAGCTAGGTGTGACTGTTTCAGTCAACCACCTTGATTAGCATTGCCTGGAGCAATCTTTTGTTGAGAGGTGATTAGATGTCCCTGATTGTTTTCCCTCTGCTGTTTTGCTGTTTTAATTTTAGAGTTTTTTTAATACTGGTAGCCAGATTTTGTTCATTTGCATGGTTTCCTCCCTTCTGTTGAAATTGTCCACATGCTTGTGGATTTCAATGGCTTCTCTGTGTAGTCTGACATGGTGGTCGTTAGAGTGGTCCAGCATTTCTGTGTTCTCAAATAAAATGCTGTGTCCAGGTTGGTTCATCAGGTGCTTTGCTATGGCTGACTTCTCTGGTTGAAATAGTTTGCAGTGCCTTTCATGTTCCTTGATTCGTGTTTGGGTGCTGCGTTTGGTGGTCCCTGTGTAGACTTGTCCACAGCTGCATGGTATACGGTAGACTCCTGCAGAAGTGAGAGGATTCCTCTTGGTCTTGGTCTTTCCACAGATATATAAACCCATTTTCCTAGTTCCAACAGACCTCACTACCTCTGAGGATGCTTGCCATAGATGCAGGCGGAACGTCAGGAGAGAATGCCTATAGAACATGGCCATATAGCCCGAAAAAACCCACAACAACCCAGTAATTCTGGCCATGAAAGCCTTCGACAATATTGTTTATGTTTATTTATACCCTGCTTTTTCTCTCCACAAGGATCATTACTTGAAGAAATAAAAAAGCAGTGTTAAGGCCTATGGCCAAGCAACATCCAAGTTTGGTCAAGATGGTCAATGTTATTAATAAGGAAAGAGTGAGGACAAAAGGGGGGGGGGACGTCAAGAGGAGAGGGAAACTGGGACATTTTAAAGGCAGCTGAAAAGTGAGCTTACGGAGAACTAGTCAGGATTGTTCCTACCAGATTGCGATACTTGGAAATTATGATATTACAGATAAAAAGGCAACTGTTTATATAACATTCTTGTTCTTCCCTCAAGACTGAGAATGCAAGTGTGTTTGCTTTTGCTTTAGTCTATTGGGATATTCTTCCTCCTATGCTCCCTCCCAGAGGCCCCTTCCACACAGCTGAATAAAACCCCACATTATCTGCTTTGAGCTGGAATACATGGCAGTGTGGACTCAGATAACCCAGGGCCCTTCTACACAGCCCTATATCCTAGAACAATGGTTCTCAACCTATGGGTCCCCATATGTTTAGGCCTTCAACTCCCAGAAATCCTAACAGCAGGTAAACTGGCTGGGATTTCTGGGAGATGTAGGCCAAAACACTTGGGGACCCACAGGTTGAGGACCACTGTCCTAAAATATCGAGGTAGAAAATCCCACATTCTCTGTTTAGAACTGGATTATTCGAATCCACACTCAGATAATGTGGAAATTTCTGCCTTCATATTCTGGAATACAGGGTTGTGTGGAAAGGCCCCCAGTTCAAAGCAGATATTGTGGGATGTCCTGCCTTGATATTCTGGGTTATATGGCTGTGTGGAAGGGCCCTGAGTTAACTGAATGCAAACTGCTTCTGCACTTTGAACTCAGTTTGCAGCCACCTATGTAAGCTGAGAACAAATATGAAAACTTGGCATCAAGAAACTAGGACATTTTAAAGTCACCTGAAAAAGTACCATAGAATATTTATCACAATGGTTCCTGCCAAATCAGAAAAACTAGATTACATGAGTTGTCTTGAACATGAACCATTATAGAAAAATAAAGTAAAAACTATTTGCTGTTCCTCCAGCCTTCCATTTTTCCTCAGTTTGATTTGATTTGGTTTGAACCAGAGCTTATCAAGAAAGAACTGGATAGATATTTTAATGAACCATTGGTGGCTGCCTTACAGCTTGGGAAAGCTACTGTTTGGGACTACAACTCCCAGAATCCAGGAATTTAGATGTGAAATGAGAAAAAGAAACTTTTCAACCACTGGAGAGAAGAGTGTTTTCTCTAGGCTAGCCAGCACCACCTTCCCCTCTTTTTGAAATAGGTACATGGCAAGAACTGGCAAGAACTCCAGACACTGTTCGTTCTGTTACCTCTTATTTTAGGATTAAGCAGCACCTATGAACTTCTGCCTTCTCTCCTGTTGGCTTGTGACACAGCCTACTGAAATATTCTGAGGACAGACTGTCAATCTTGAGCTTGGATTTCCTGCCTAACGTTGGCTTGGTCCATGTTTTCACATTACTGCGAAGAGCAAAGATTGTTTATATACTCGTCTAACATAACATGCATTTGCCAATCTTTGCTGCGGTTCAAATGGCAACAAAAACATTCTGGCAAACCTCCACGCTCTGCAGGAGGATTGCCTCATGCGTGAGCCAGGGAAGTCTATGGCTCAGGAATAACAAACAAAAGGTAAATGAGGTAAGGGAGATCATTCTTCACAGCAGTACATTTCCAGAGAATAGGAGGATCCAAAAATAAGATATGTGTTGACATGGTGCCCATGAATTCATGTCACAGGTTTCAAAGCCAGGGTTATTCCCCTTGTCTGTATATTAACCAGGCTTTCTCCCATATGGATCACCAGGCCAGAGTAACCATCACAACAATTATGCTCCAAAACAACAATCCAGCCATTCATAATCTTAGAATCATAGAATCAAAGAGTTAGAAGAGACCTCATGGGCCATCCAGTCCAACCCCCTGCCAAGAAGCAGGAATATTGCATTAAAAGCACCCCTGACAGATGGCCATCTAGCCTCTGTTTAAAAACCTCCAAAGAATGAGTCTCCACCACACTCCGGGGCAGAGAGTTCCACTGCTAAATGGCTCTCACAGTCAGGAAGTTCTTCCTCATGTTCAGATGGAATCTCCTCTCTTGTAGTTTGAAGCCATTGTTCCGTGTCCTAGTCTCCAAGGAAGCAGACTCCAAGGAAGCAGACTTGCTCCCTCCTCCCTGTGACTTCCTCTCACATATTTATACATGGCTATCATACCTCCTCTCAGCCTTCTCTTCTTCAGGCTAAACATGCCCAGCTCCTTAAGCCGCTCCTCATAAGGCTTGTTCTCCAGACCTTTGATCATTTTAGTCACCCTCCTCTGGACACATTCCAGCTTGTCAATATCTCTCTTGAATTGTGGTGCCCAGAATTGGACACAATTGGTCCATCTATGCAAGAGCTCTCCAAGGTTCCCTTTAGAGAGTGTACCCATACTATACATTTAGAACAGTTTGATGCCATTTTAACTGCCACAGAATCTCTAACTCTAGCTTTAGTTTTACATACAATATAATCAGAAGAGTTAATAAATTCAGACTATGAAGAATTGTGGATAGAATATCAATTCAGACTGATGTGTAAGAGGAAGTATGGATGATGTGAAGAAAGACAATGTAAGAGCAGAAATTTCATGGCTACAATTTAGAATAGCAGAAAATGAAGCCATGGGGAGGATTGCTTCCCTCCCTCAAAATTAGTCCCTGATTAGTGACAGTCAAGCGCTGAACAATAATTGACAGATCTACAGAGGGAAATTTTAAACTGTTGTAAACACAGAGATTGGGGCAGTATAAATAAAACACCAGTAGAGTACCCATTTGGGGCTGAACAAAGAAGTGAGCATGTGATCCAGCAATCAATGTTATGCTCTCAGCTCATACTTTTACCATATTTGTATCAGTGTCACTATAAGATCTGATCAGAAGGTGGCACTGGACTTAGTTAAATATGGAGTTGAATCAGAATTTCTTCTGTTGTGCTGTTTTTTCTTAAGGGAAACAATTCATTTCTTCAAGGACATAGTCATATTAGTCAGGAATATCAGTATGCAAAAAGATTTGCAGCATTTTGGAGACTGAAGAACTAATTTGTAGCACAGGCTTCTATAGGCTTCATCCATCTTCTCAGATGCATGGAGGTTCATGTAACTGAAACTTCACCAGTGTGACGTAACTAAAGAAGCACCTAAACCCAGCCCTGGTCCAAATCATTGCTGTTTCAAATTAGCAATGATTCTACTTGAGAATCACAGCAGCAGCTAAAGCAGAGCCTTGACTGTCCCACTGGGTCAATCCTGATTTGGTATGGTCAGCCTTACCTTTTCCATCATTTGTTCCTGGCCATCACTGTTCCTGGCCATCACTGGGCACCTTTGTGACAATCAAGAGGTCTCCAGAGCACTATGACTGCTGTCACAATAACAAGTGATGGAAAGATTAAGTGTTCCCCTTCACCGTGGATTACAAGGAAAACAAGATGGTGATACTACTGTATGTAAACAGCTGGGCCAGTTTGAATTAGAACTGGATCAGCTGTTTACACCAACCTCGAAGTGCAGGGCTGCTTTGGAGTTTCAGGGAAGCTCTGGAGCATTCCCCGACTTCAGGTAATGCACAGTAAAATCAGGTTAACTAGTTTTACTTTGCATTGGTTGTGTGGACATCCAAGAGTGACTTTTGGTCCAGAGCTTTATGAGCCATTTAGTGCAACATAGGGTAATGTCAATTCCTTTGCAGAAAAACAATACTTTTCAGTTGTATTCATAGTTATGCTCTTTAGCTGTTCCAAATTGGCAGAGATAGTTGCAATTACTCTTCTATTGTCCTACTTTTCACGTGCTATTTTTTCCTCCTCCCATTTTCCCCATCATTCTCTACTTACTTCAGTTATTACAAACCAAGTGGAGAAGTAGGCTGCAGATGAGGGTGGATTGGAGGAGCTAAAGTAAATTTTACCAAAACTAAACTGCCACAGACTCACTTGGCTTGTTTATTCCAAAAAGTAAAGGTAAAGGTTTTCCCTTGATGTTAAATCTAGTCGTGTTCAACTCTGGGGGGTGGTGCTCATCTCCATTTCTAAGCCAAGGAGCCAGCGTTGTCCATAGACACCTCCAAGGTCATGTGATCGGCATAATTGCCGATCCCACCAGAGCTGGACCTATTGATCTATTCACATTTGCATGTTTCCGAACTGCTATGTTGGCAGGAGCTGGGCCTAACAGTGGGAGCTCACCTTTTGGTCAGCAAGTTCAGCAGGTCAGCTGTTTAACCTGTTGTACCACCAGGGGCTCCTGTTTAATCCTACTAAGTTATAATTCTTGCCATCTTGACCCTCTGTCATTGCTTGACCATATATGTCCTGGGTTTTACCTGTGACATGTTGAAAGGTATGGTTGATGGAGTTGTGGTCCCACCAAATAATGAAGAAAACGTATCACATGGTTCAAGAGTTGCCTTAGCACAGGGCAGAGACACTTATTTCATAATCACTTCACAGCTGGGCTTAAAAAGTGACATTTTAGACTCAAAGCGCCAGAATCCTATCCACCCTCCATGCTAGATAGGAGAACTTAGGGAGTTCCAGCCCAAAGAAAAGCAAACTTTTCAAGCTCGACTTTATCAGGCCATTAATTGCACAGGCTCACATATAAATTTGCTGTCTACCACTACAGAAATAAATAGCCCACCTAGTAATGAATGCTTGGGGTCCCAGCACTATGCTTAAGATGCCCAACTGCATTCCATGCCATTCAGACCGTCTTTCAGTGAAGTAGAGGACTGTCTCTTAAAAGGACCTTGTATTCACAACTTGAAAAAGGAGCAAGATCACAGCAGCAAAATATTCCAAGTGGAAATTAATTCTTTTTTCCCCCTGAGTTCCCACACAGGGTGCTCTCTGGAAGAAAGCCCAGTCTCCGCAGGTAATGGCCACAACAGGAAGGGCCACAAAAATGCCTTGGCATTTCATACTGTGGGGATCTAAAGGGGAAGGTAGATGGCGTTATTTTTGTGATCGCGACCCTTCCCGTGTTTCTGTGTAAATGCATCACTGGTTTGTCAGAGTGGCGTGAGACCTTTTCTTTTCCTTCATGATTAAAGTAGCAGATTTCCTCATTAAAGCTAATAAATCAAATGGGACCAGGTGGACTTAAACAGCTTCTTTTTGTACCACTCCTTGAAGTCACCTTATTATGGTGTGTTGGCAAGGGGCAGAGGAGAGGAGAGGAGACAGGCTGGAGAAAATAAATGTTGAAACCTGCAGCTCTTGGCCTGCTGTTAATCACCTATTCTCCTTTGACAATGGAATTTTTCAATGTGGAGCAAATCATACTAAGAGATTTCTCCTCTTCAATGAATACTTCAGGAGCTTTAAGGAATTCCGTTGATGAACACGGCTTCATTCAAGGCAGTTGATTAGTTCCACTGTGGAGAGCACTAGACAGGACAATAAGCGGAGGACAGACACTGGGATCCACAGATGTTTACTGCAAGGTGTGTGTGTGTGTGTATGGTTTAAGGACATAAAAATGGGAGTTCATGCTCAAAGCTCTTTCTGTTACAAGTTTAGTAAGCGAGAGTTGCTAACATTGTCTTGAACAACCAAATTGTCTGAAACCCTCCAAAGATAATATTCCCTCATCTTTTCCTGCATTTTAACAGATGCATGGAAAGCACACTTTAGACTTGCATTGAAAAGCATTCCATTTATGTCAAGGGCTCAGAGATAGAGAGAGAGAGAGAGAGAGAGAGAGAGCTGAGCACATCCTGCCTTTAAACAAATCAACAGACTTTCCACCAGTGTGGGCCTAGAGATTTTAAAGAATGAGCCTGGCCCTAGAGCAGTGGTTCTCAACCTTCCTAATGCCACGACCACTTAACACAGTTCCTCATGTCATGGTGACCCCCAGCCATAATATTATTTTCATTGCTACTTCATAACTGTAATTTTGATACTGTTATGAATCGTCATGTAAATGTCTGATATGCAAGATGTATTTTCATTCACTGGACCAAATTTGGCACAAATACCCAATATGCCCAAATTTGAATACTGGTGCCATTGGGAGGGATTGATTTTGTCATTTGGGAGTTGTAGTTGCTGGGATTTATAGTTAACCTACAATCAAAGAGCATTCTGAACTCCATAAACAATTAAATTTTAATTTTAAATATAGTTTTAAATATAGTTGTTATTTTAAATGTGTTATTGTAATTATGAACTATGATATTTTACTGATTGTATGTTTTTATGGTTGTAAACCGGGCTGAGTCCCTCTAAGAGGTGAGAAGCTCGGTATAGAAAACTCTGAAATAAATAAATAAATAAATAAATAAATTGAACCAGACTTAGCACACAGAACTCCCATGACCAACAGAAAATACTGGAAGGGTTTGGTGGGCATTGACCTTGAGTTTTGGAGTTGTAGTTCACCTACATCCAGAGAGCATTGTGGACTCAAACAATGATGGATCTCGACCAAACTTGGCAGGAATACTCAATATACCCAAATTTGAACACTGATGGAGTTTGGGGGAAATAGACCTTGACATTTGGGAGTTGTATTTGCTGGGAGTTATAGTTCACCTACAATCAAAGAGCATTCTGAACCTCACCAATGGTAGAATTGGGCCAAACTTCCGACACAGAACCCTCATGACCAACAGAAAATACTATGTTTTTGATGGTCTTTGGTGACCCCTCTGACACCCCCTGGTGACCTCCCAGAGGTCCCGACCCCCAGGATAAGAAGTGCTGCCCTAGAGAAAGGGGCAAGATCTTGCCTGACCCCCTTGATCTGTATTTTATGTCATGATTTGAGTATGGAAAAGGTCCCCCTTCTGTAACCAAATCATGAAAATAAAATTAGGATCAAGGGATTGGGCAGGGTTTGCTTTTTCTGAAGTTTCCCAATCTCTGAAAAGAGACATGCTGGGATAATGCTGTTATTTAACCTAGAGGTCAACTGGTCGAGCTTGATAGAACCATCCTTTTTCTGAAAAGAATTTTTCTATATTATGATTTATTTCCCTAAGATTTCTCTCTCTTATACCATAAAGCAACTGCTTTCTAATCTGTCTGGCTGTAGTTGCTTGTTCCTTTAGTTTTGATCTGTCACTTCACCATTCCACTGCAAAATGTGGGCTGAATAGTATTTTATCACAAAGTTGGCAGAGGTCACATTTATTGTCCTATACAACCTTTCTTGGACAATCCTGAACACACACTAGTAATATAGCCTGACAAGTACCATTTTATTTGTTTCCTGAAATCCCAGATAAGTAGTGCAAGCAGTATCTCAAGCCCTTTGGGGAATGTGTACATGGTATTTTGCTTGGTAGATCATGCACAGTAATTTACTCAAGATGAGATGTCCTAGATATTGAGAATATCTGGTCAATGTCTGTTCAGATGCTCATACACACACCACCACCACACTCATACACACACCACCACCATGCATGGAATAGCCTTGGAGAGGTTCCAGCAGCAAAAAAAAATATGTACCCATGGTGGTGGTAAATGGATCAGTATAGAAAACTTCTACATGCTGACCAGCTACGCTACACTGCATCTGAGGACTTTATCTGACCAGCAGGAGGAAAAGGGGGTGGTGGAGGAAAGCGAAGAAAATTGTCCTTAAGAGTGGGGACCTAACTTACCCCAGCAAGATATGTCTTCTGGGATGGCCAGCCATCCCATGATGTTTCCCTGTCTTCTTCCGGTTGTCCTCTGCTTCCCTCTGCTTTCTTCAATCAGGAATTGTGGAACACTCAACTCTTGAAAATGGACTTTTCTCTCCTTCTTTGTATGCTGGCAAGACAGATTTCTACGGGCAGCCACAAGAAGTGGCGGTGCATCATGGGAAGGCCTCCATTGGAATCCATTTTGCCAACATATGAAGATGATAAGAAAATGGGGAAAATTATAGTGGGATAAGGTCCTAAGCGTACATCTACACCAGGCATAGGCATACTTCAGCTCTCCTTTACTGGCTGCTAGGAATTGTGGGAGTTGAAGTACAAAACACCTGGAGGGCTGAAGTTTGTCCATGCCTGATCTACACTGTCAATATTGTATGATGCCATTTTAACTGCAAATTCTCCGTATTATAGAATCATGGGAATTATAGTTTTAGGGGGTCTTCAGCACACCCTGCCAAATAGTGCTGGTCTCTCACCAAACTACAACTCCCAATCAAGATTCCATAGTATTGAGCCATAACAGTTAAGGTAATGTCAAACTGTATTAATTTTACAGTGTAGATGCAGCCTTAGTCTACAAAATGCTACCAACATCATTATCACTTTTACTTTCTAAAGCAGTGTTCCTAATTCAACCTTCCTAACGCTGCGACCCCTTAATACGGTTCCTCATGCTGTGGTGACCTCCAACCATAAAATTATTTTCGTTGCTATTTCATAACTGTAATTTTGCTACTGTTATGCACTGTAATGTAAATATCTGATATGCAGGATGTATTTTCATTCACTGGATCAAATTTGGCACAAATATCTGATATGCCCAAATTTGAACACTGGTGGGGTTGGGGGGGATTGATTTTGTCATTTGGGAATTGTAGTTGCTGGGATTTATAGTTCACCTACAATCAAAGAGAATTCTGAAACTTCCAACAATAGAATTGGGCCAAACTTCCCACACAGCACCCCCATAATCATAGAACCACATACTCATGGAAGAATTTAGAAATTTAGGCTACAATACCTTTCTGAGTAAAATGCTTAGAAGCATGCTGTGCATCAATTATGTTTGCAACCCTTCTACTATTTCCTTTACTTTCATACTGGACCTATGCATTTTTCAAGTTTCAACTCATCTTTGAAATATTAGGATGTGGGTTTAAACTGACCTACACACATATATAGACATATATAATATACATGTTCAGGGAAATGCATATTTGAGAGAGAAGGTTTTCAGAATTAATTAATGGGGTGTGTTAGCTTTGTATTCTATGGAACTGGCGTCCTCAGTCTGCTGGATCTCTTCCCAACTGTGATGAATTTCTTGCTCTGATAATATAAAAGAAAACACAGATACGCATCTGACATGTGGAAGGTATATTTTGGGAATAATGATAAACTCCATTAATTCTGACAAGTTTAGAGAGATGGGCTAAGATATCATTGGTATCATTTTTTTTACAGAAAAGTTGTTTTTAGTTTGCTTCACTTATCTATTAAAATGACCTTTTTTGGATTGGAGGGATTATCAGGAATTCCCTTGCTAAGCAACCAAATGAAGAAATAAAACACTGTCATTGGGCTAGTCTTCACTCTGACCATATTATTACCTGGAAGATATCACTATACTCTTTGTTCATGACCAGATTATGGGGTAAATCTAGTGTTGGTCTTGCCTAGAATACATTTATAGAAATCATTGTGATTGGTAAGTTGCCATTTATGTAGGTTCTAATGATTTCAACAGGTTTACACTAATTATAACTAGCATTGAACATTGGAGCCCCCGGTGGCACAGTGGATTAAACCACTGTGCTGCCGAACTTGTTGACTGAAAGGTCACAGGTTTGAATCCGGGGAGCGTTGTAAACTCCCGCTGTTAGCCCCAGCTTCTGCCAACCTAGTAGTTCAAAAACATGCAAATGTGAGTAGATCAGTAGGTACCGCTCTGGCAGGAAGGTAACAGCACTCGATGCAGTCATGCTGGCCACATGACCTTGGAGGTGTCTACGGACAATGCCAGCTCTTCAGCTTAGAAATGGAGATAAGCACCAACCTTTACCTGAACATATTTTGATGATAATCTACAATAATATTCACCTCTCAATCCTTTAGCCTATACATAATCTCATAACCAGAGCAACAGAGATTGAGATTTAAATCCTGAGACCCATGAAAAGAACGAAGTGCATGGAAAAGGACTATCTGATCAGTTCCTACAGCTTCCTGCTCAACCTGTTCAACATTCCTCTGGACTTCCATCAAATGAAATGAAAGGGTTAGAGGACCCTTCTAAAAAGCACCACTGGCCAACTTTGAGGTGATTTCTTTTGGCTCTTGCAGTCCTACCTCATCCCATGAAGGTATTTTTCCCAGGATCTCAAGATTTGAGGTGATGTTTCCAAGCCTTTCACTGGCATGATTTTTCTTGAGCAATCACTCTGTGTCAAGATATCTAGATGGTGTCCTTGTAATGTTCCCATGTTTTTAAGATTGCTATTCCTACCATACACACAAATACATGCACATACATATTCTGAACACACACAAAAATAGAACAGCAACACTGTCCCATGTCTGGATTGATAGCACTCGAACCTCTTCTTTGGAAACCACCCAATTAAACGTTGTGTTGATGGGAAAGGCCCAAGGAGTGACAGAAAGTAAATGCAGGAAAAGAAAAAGGCCCATTCTACACAATAGATTACAGAGGACTCCTATTCCTGTAAATTCGCGTAAGACATCATATAAGCAAGAACAACTGTGTCTAACTTTTGGGGCCTTCATGGGGCACAGAAAAGATTGAACATTCTTATTGTAATTGACCTTCAGGGCAAGAAGACCAATCCATACATTTTAAAATATTTAGTCCTTAAGACCTTTAAAATAAAATGAAAATGAAAACAAAATCTTCATGAAGGTAATGTGAGATACTAATAGAAAGATTTTATCAGGTAGCAAAGTGGTACAATCACATTAGATTGTGAAGTCTAAACTCATGCACGCACCCTACCAATCTTGTTCTGGCTGACGCAGGACTTGGTTCTCCGATCCATTCATATTCAAAACCAAAGATGTAAAGCAATTATGTCATTGCATGGCAACTACTTTGGACACTAATGATCATTGCTTCTTTTGTTAAAATATTTCCATACTGCCCTTCATCATGTTTGGATATCAGGGCTGCATACAATAATTATGAACAGTGGTGGAACGTTTGTCACTGCAGTGGCAGCAATCTCTTACAAACTCTTACAAACTCTTACTATCAGAAAACTCTGTGATGGGAACACTTGGAGCAGGCATAATTCAGAAACAACTGGAAGGCACACCACAACAACAGCAGCAGCAATATATGTTGCACAACATTTTTTCAATATATTTTGCACAACATTTAAACCCTTGCAAAAAACAGTCCACATCCCTATCCAATCTATTATATAATTGTAATGTCCTAGAAGACCTGGCCCATCTGGCAAGCCAAGTCTATTGCCATTAAATGCTGTTTATTTTGCATAATAAATTTTGTGAATCAAACAATTTTTTCCCAGTCTGTTTAATTAATACTAACACTTAGACCAATTAAACACAACAATAACAACTGCATTTACATGATAGTTTGCATGTACAAAAAGCAATGCAATTACATTAATTAATTAAATTGATTGAATTAACGCAGTGCTCATTTAACCACCACTGCTACTTATATTTATGTGCTATTTACTCTGTCGGTTTTGAAGGTATCGCTTTTGCAGACAAATGCTCCGATGTCAAAAAAATTGTAGTTGCAATATTTAAGTTGCAAGTGTTAACATTTAATTGCCTTTGAGTAAACCTGATTGAATTAAGTGGATCCTACTTTTGGGTAAAGATGTATAAAGCTGAAGTGTGAGCCAAACTGTTGAATGATTTTTTTCAAAAATAAAATCTAGAAATAAAATAGCAGGAGCTGTATATGATGCAGAGAATAAAAGAAGCAGAACCAAAACAGCACAGTTATGATCAATACAAAAAACCTATTCTGGATCAGTTCAAAGATCTAGCTCGCCTGCATTCCATTTCCATGGTGGCCAACTATTGTGTTCACCACAACACCACCCTCCTGCAATATATAGATCAATGCAAGTGAAAGTAGTGTTCCCTACTTTCCCTGCCAGTCCCAGAACCATTGACTGCCAGACCCTGGTGAGTTTCCAGAGGGAAACAGCTATAGTCAACTAGGAAAAATAAGGTGCTTGCAACAGCCTCCAGCTATTTGGAAGGGACAGCCTGATTAATCTTCCGTCTTCCCACATTTTCAGCTGCTTTAAAAAGTATCCCTGTTTCTTTCTCTTCCTTGCATTTCCCACCTTTGTTCTAAGCTTAATTCAACTGCTGCAAAAGGAGTTCAAAGTGTGAAAGTAGTTTGCACTCAGCCAAGGACTTCATTCCAGGGAGAAAGCAGAGAAAAGTGGAGAGGATCATCTTACTTCATTCCCTACCGTCAAGATCTGTCTTCTGGGATTGCCCACTGTCCCACATCCTTTCCCCATCTTTCCCTGTCTTTTGTCCTTTGGAGTTAGGTAGCACTCAAATCCTGAAAAAGTATTCTGGGCTCTGTTTCCATGCGCTGTGGAGTCCTGCAGAGTCCCACTGGAAGTGCCCTTACAACTTGTGATGACCTCCGTGGGACTATGTTTCTGAAGCTACATAGAAACAGAACCCAGAGTGCATGGGATGAGGTCCTTTGATTGTATGTTCTTCCTTATAAATAACCTTTGCCATCTTGAACACACTATAAATGCTGGTTTTGATCTGTGAAATGTTGGTGGGCATGTGCTGGTGCTTGGTACATTGAGGAGAAATCATGCAACAGATAACCGAAGAAGCACTGATCTATATAACATATAATCTTCATAGCTAGTAGTCAATTATGTGGTGTAGCGCCTTGAGCATTCAACTATGACTTTGGAAACCAAAGTTTGATAACCCATTCCCAACTGTAGGATTTTTAATTTGTTGTGGCACCATCCAGTGTAGATATTTACAAATCTAAACTCATGAATGGGACAGCTACTAAAAAGCTAACTGGGATATTAAGTATTCCAGAGATGGGTAAATATCTTCCAAAACTACAAATCCCAGAATTCTATAGCATTGAGCCATGGCAATTATGTGGTGCCAACCTGATATGATTCGACAGTGTGGATACAGCTAGTTAAGGGCCCCAAATGCTCTGTTGCAGTCTAGTTTGAAGTTGCTACTTCTGAACTGTATCAAAGGTTCATCCACACCTAGGACTAAACTTTCTGAGTTTAATTTAACTCTAGTGGGACATTGTGCAGGGCTTTTAGTAAAGATGGTTGCAAAAGAATATGAATACAATTCCCACACTTCTTCAAATTAGCATAAAAGAAGAAGGTAATCACTGGAATCAAACCATAGGAACCTACACTGGGTTTCCAGTCCTGCATCTTATGTTAACGAGTACTGGGTATATGTGAAACTTTAGAAACTATCAGGTTCTCACTCTTGGGATATGTGAGCTGATTTCAGTTGAGGAACAAAGATGTCTTTACCTTTCAAAATTGCTATTTTGATTCCACACAAAAAGGAAGTCCACCTTGAATGGAATTTAACATCCTCTGCTCACATACATACACACAGCCCAGCATTTATGAATGAATGCATCAACTATCAAAACACAGAACGTGAACTTGAAGCCCCCTTGTGGAATGAAACTATTTTGAAAGGAGACGTTGATTTCATTTAGCTGTAGTCGGGTAGTTGTCACTGTTATTGCTTCTAGGGCTTTTCATGCATTGTGCATTTTGGAATCTTTATCTCATTCGCTGCTCTTAGGCATTTTAAATTCATCACCCAGCAATTCCCTCCGCAACCCAGTTTAAGCCCAAAGTCTTGGAATTAAGCTGATTTTGTGCCATTGATTTAATGGGACAAAATCATCCAAAATCCAATTACTTCAGGTTAACTGAGTTGTGGAACAGCTTGTAAGAGACAGACAGCAGTGAAAAAGGGCAAACAGAATTATGACGAAGGGGGAATGGAGCAGGGGAAGCAAGTATCGCAATTTCCGCATACAATTGCATGATATATATATCACCATTTAGAATTACAGTAGCCCAGTGGAAGCTGATTCTCCAGTGTCAGTGGGGTGAGGAATTCACTCCAAGTTTTTCTTCAAACTTTAAAAGCGTTAGCCATAGCTAATAAATTTATGGGGGGTTCAGTAAACCCTTAGAAAGTGCCTTTAATATTCAGACTAAAATGGAAAGTTTTAGCCCTCATCTGCATTGTCCCACTCAATATACTTTTTTAACGTTTCAGATGTTTTAAAGAGACCCTTCCTCTTGCAATCTCAATCTCTCTTTCTTTCACTTCTCCAAATATAGCAATGTATTGTTGTTACTGTTTTTAATTCTTGATATTTTCAACTGGTTTTAATTTTGTATGCTGTGAGTTTTAACGATGTTTGTTTTAACTGTTGAAAGCTGCCTTGAATCCCAAATGAGGGGGGGGGGGGGTATAAATAAATATAATATATAATAATAATGGCGTAAATTCAGGATCAGACTTATGAATGCATAACTTGGAGACTTAACTATCCCCCTCCCAATACCAGACATCAGCCAGGCAGAGAGAAAGCGTTGGCATCCTGCTGTGATCAAGGCACAGGCGAATGATGTTTCCATTCCTTCCTCCTTGCCAGCTAGGCTATAACAATCTGAATCAGGACCTCTGTTGCACATCCTTATTGCAGCCTCACTGGATGGCAGGAGGGAGTGGAAACATCATCAACTCATGTCTCAATCAAAATTGATACCTTCTCATCATCCAATGAATGCTCAGTAAAACAGGTTTGGATGGGTCAAGCCAGGAGAGACTACTCAACTTTGCAACAATGGTAGTGAAACAACTAAGTCGTGCATTTAACATTCTGACTAATGATAATTTATTTATTTCTACCCCGCCCTTCTCCACCTCAGAGGGGACTCAAGGCGGCTTACATTTAGGCAATTATTCAATGCCTTCAAAAGCAATGTACAGTTGAAATAAACATTTAAACAGAAATATAAAATACCTTAAAACATTTAAACATATAAAACCGTTAACCACATTATCCAAAGTCATAGGTCTGGGCCATTCTAATAGTCATTGCACATCAATCCATATTTATCTATTGCAGAAGAGCGCCAAAGGCTTGCTCAAAAAGCCATGTTTTTACTTTCTTATGGAAGATCAGGAGAGAGTGGGAATGATCTAATATCCCTAGGGAGGGAATTCCACAGCCGAAGGGCTACCACTGAGAAAGCCCTGTCTCTCGTCCCCATCAGTCGTAGGGCTTCCCCAGGTGTGATCTTAAGCTCCGAGATGGTTCATAGGGTGAGATGGTGATGGTGGTGATGATAACAGTAATAATTACAATGCCATTTGGTGAGGACAAGCACTCTTTGGCAAAGAAGGCTAAAGACCTTATAAAACTGCATCTTCCATGAACCCATAGCATCAAATCATGGCACTTAAAATGGTGTAAGATCACATTAATTCTACAGTGTGGATGTGCCATCTATGCCCATGTCTATACTGGCTACTTAATATGGGACCTTGACCAACCATCATGCATGAGACCAACCCATCTGAAATGCTACATCCGTGTCCAGATGGTTCAGTCAGGCTGGCCCATCTCCTTGTGCTAATGGTACTCCTTCTTGTTGATCATGTGGGTGTCCTATTCTGACCTCAGCAGATGTGATCATGACAGCCAGGCTCTTACAGGAAGTCCTTTTGTTGGTGAGGTATTGATACAAAGAGACTCCTCATTTCACCCTCTGTGCTGATGAGCACAAGGAAAGGGCAGGGTGTGTATAGACAATGAATGGAGCCAAATAAGATCTGATTCAGTTGGCCAGTTCGACAGAAACCCTGAGGACAATTCCATCCTTCCAACTTCGCTTTCTACAGAGTAAAATTAAGTTCAGGGGTAAAAGGTATGGATTCTTACCTGTGGTGTGAAGATTGCCAGTGATGTTTTCTGGTACATTTTTTTAAAAAAACAAGTATTGACACAGCCTATGATAGTTCATACTGCAAATCCTTTTTTCTCAACTAGTCTCAAAAGTTCTACAAGAATCCTTTGCATACTGATATTCCAGTCTAACATGACTATGTTTTCAAATATCTAAAGGGAGTGGAGAAAAAACAACATTCACAATGTATAATTTACAGATACCCATCTGCAATAAACATAAACAGAATTAATGAAACAGTATTACAGTAAGAATCTAGTGGCAAGAACTCACCGAAGCACAGTCCAAGTCTGTATAAATCACTAGCGGATACTTATTGCAGTAGTTCAAGTTGTACGGCATTACACAAAGATGTATTAATACCAATACAACCAACTGCAATTCATATTTACTTTTTGAACATTTATTTATTTTTGTCTCTTTCTCCTCCTTTACAATCCAACAGAGGCTAGATGGCTATCCACCAGGTGTCCCTTGAATGTGTGTTCCTGCAAGGCAGGGGTTGGACTGGATGGCACTTGGGGTCTCTTCCAACTATGATTCTAGCAGCAGCCCTCTCTTTTTAGCTGTCCCTGGAACCATTCATATTTCCCCTTATTTTGACAAGACAGGCTTTGGTAAATTGAGGTTTCCCACAAGGCTGAACCATTCATTCATTGAGGATTATGGGATCTGTAGTCCAACAATATCTGGAGAACCAACTATTTCTCCACTCTTGACCCAAGGCCCACCTCCACCTCTTCTGGCACAGCTTTTAATACAACTGTTCCTCCATCCACACCATTTCATCAAATGTATTTGTTTGTTTGTTTTTAGAATCTGGTGCCATAACTAGTTTTCTAGTCTGGACTAGATGCCTGATCCTACAGACATTTGCACCTTAGGGAAAGCAAAAGGATGGTCCTGTCCTGGTTTTTACTACACGTGAGTGAACCAAAAAGCATTGGGGAAATGTACAACAGCTCTGCTATAACTGGAAGATGAAGAACCATACCAAATACTGCCCACGAGCTTGCCAACATATGTTACTTAAGAGACAAAATAGGACCGGTGCAATCTTCTGCAATAAAAAAGGGATGTGATGGCCTTGATAAAGGTCACCTTCAGAGTTGCATCCTATGGTTTAGAAGTTACTTTGTTGTACACTGAGTATTTCAGAGTCATGAGCAGGAAGAATACCAGGTTTCCCTTCTGCTAATATGCATGCACCATGAAATAATAGGCTGCTAATGAGAGTTGAATAGGAAATTAACAACAACAAATCAAATGGGTACAATCCAACCAAACTTGGGCACACAGAAATTCCCTTGAATTTGAAATAATGTTCATGTCACTCCCATTAAAACCAGTGCAATTTAACTTGGGCCAGATTGTTATCAATATAATTAATTGATTGTTTCTCCTGCCTGTATAGTTCATACAAAGGTACCATATTATGATAGGATTGTATTTTTTTTAAAAAAAAACTTACTGGATTTTCATGATGTTCACAAGGCTGTTAATTTCAATGTCACTGTATGATTTTTGGAGGAAATATGTATGTGCGCATGTATGTAAGCCAGGAAAACAAATGGGTTTTGTATTAAAATTTATACAACTCCATACATTTTTATGCTGTTTATTTGAAAATTAATTTTGGCTTAGGACTCTGAGACGGCAAACGTTGTCAAGATTTGAGGGCTACCTAAAAAGCCTTGGGGACAGCATTACGCTTATGCATAAGAAACAGCAAAATAAAATAAAAATAAATGAATTTCCAAATACGTCATGGCTAATCCCTGGAGCTGACCTGCAAATGAATTATGGAGGTTTGGCGACGGGACTGAGTCGATCTTGGTGATTTTCACAGAGAGATTTATCTTATTTTCCCAACTTATTTTCATATCTTATTTCCTTTTCTTTTCGAATTAGACTGTAAATAAAAAAAAGGCACAAAGACGGAATGAAGCCCCCTTTCCCGCACTCCTGCTGGATTGATAAATTAAAACGGCAAGATGAGTTTTTGTATGACCCATCCTCGAGGATTTGGGAAAATTTAGCTGATGCAAAACAAGGCATTAATTTGGAGAGGCCTAGGCTTTTACAATGCTTAGTATTCTGACAATGATGAATGGCATCAGTCCAAGCAAATGGTAATTTCACTTTTTGTGACAGTACTTTAGAGCAAAACCGACTTTCTTCACACAAAGAATTTGCAATCCTATTGAAGAGAGGCTGTACCTGAATATCAGAAATCCTTCATTGTTTAAGTATCATCTGATATTCTTGATTGGCTTCAGACTGAAGGTTGCAGTTGAATTAGGGGAGAACGGAGGTTAAGTCCTAACCTTGAAAGATTTAGCAGCCATTGAAACACTGCCTTTGGGCACTTATTGGGACCGTATTTATAAAAAAAAACTTTTCAATTCAATGAGGGGGAGGGAGAAAGCACAAAACTTGTCACATTCATCAAGTGAAGCCACTGGAAAGACATCTACAGAAGAACACCCAAAAAGCATAATCTTTCAGAAAAGCTGATAGAAATGGTAATTGGACGGGTGAGGAATAATGCTACCAAAGCATGGATGGAAGAGAATATAGCCAAACACAACAAAACCAAAAGAAAATCAAGGTCACTAACACAGAATGTAACCTTTTAAACTTATGAAAATGTACATTTGGCTTTCGTATAATAAAATGTTTATCTGGCAGCATGTAGAACATCGTGTCGATCAGAAACAATTTTTAGATGGAAAGGCTGGAGATCAGCTCTATTTTTAAAAGAAGCATATTCTCAGCAGATAGGATTATATGCCTTGCTTTTCTGGTAGTTAGCAGACTGACCTCTTGAAATGCCCATTTAAGAGGGGAAGGAGTCCCTAAGGTATTGAAAAATCCTCTTCTAGGATTGGCAGAAGTTCTAACATTGTCTCCTTAATAGGGAGCAGAAATGATGAATCATAAAAACCTGATTGCCAGTCTTCCTGCTCCTCGCAAAGACGCTAATCAGAGCCGACAAAGCAAGTGACATGTGTAAACAGATGAGTTGTACGTGGGTGCAAGATTGTCCCTTTGTTATCTTACACAAACACCTCTTGCGTGGAATATCAGGCATTTCTGGCACATAGCAGAATGTGTGTGTCATGGGTCCCATCCAGCTGTGCGCAAAGAGGAAGCCCTGAAGTGTTGTGTTCCTCAGCTTGGTTTTAATGGCACGGATGCAGGTGTCTCCTTTCCTGGCGAAGACATTAGTTAAGGAGGGATTTTTTAAAAACAAATAATAATAATCTGCAAAAGGTCAGTTTCCACATATGCTAAGCTCTTTCTAGGAGTCGCTTCATAGATTACACAGCAGTCAGTTTCCAGAAGTGTTAGCTATGATGAACATCTAAACTTTATTTGTTGGTTCAAGACTAAATCCTTCAGTGTAAATCCATTTCCATGAACTAGAATAGACCTACCAAGTCAAACTTTGCTATTGTGTGCCTTCAAGTCATTTCCAAGTTACAGTGACCCTAATGTGAACCTATCAGGGGGGTTTTCTAAGCAAGATTTGTTCAGATGGGGTTTGGCATTGCCTTCCTCTCAATCTGAAAAGGTATAATTTTGTCCAAGTCACCCAGAGCCCTTCCACACAGGCCTATAATCCAGAATATCAAGGCAGATAATCGACAATATCAGATTTGAACTGGATTATCTGAGTCCACACTGCCATATAATCCAGTTCAATGTGGATTTTGTACAACTGTGTTGAAGGGACCCCAATGAGTTTCCATGGCTGAGCAGGGATTTGAATCCTGGTTTCTTGGAGTCTTTGTCCACCACTCAAACCATGCTGGCTACTAAATGATAAATCAATGCATATGCAACTTTCCCAAGCTTTACAAGGAAAGTGCAGTTCTCTGGTGTTTGTGCCTTCAGACCTAAATCGAATTACCATCATTGTTAGAATCAATAGGTGAATGAGGAAGACTATACAAACTAGCACAGACTGCAACAGTTTGCTTTTGCCTGAGCCTATTGGGAAGGTCAAGTTCCTTACCCTCCTCTTCCTGCTGACTTTGAGCTCATTTTGCACTGACTGCACAAAGACTGGGAGAGGGAGAAACTAGGACATTTTAAAACCAGATTAAAAAGTGGGGAAAAGAAGATTAATCTGGGCTGTCCCTGCTAAACTGGCAGAGTTGGTGCATATGGCTATTTTACCTGAGAAGGAATACAAATCCATTCGGCCTTTTCCGTCCAGATAGCATTGCCTTCTGTTTGCAAAATCTTTGTGGTTTTCCCTGCTATTCCTTTTATCTTTCCTTCTTACCACAAAAAAATCAGGACTGAAAACATGAAATAGCTATGCAATGCCATGCAGAAGCATCCCTAGTGTCAACAGCACAGCTTGAAAGAGTTATTTGTTGGATTCTGGATTCAAGAATCCCACAGAAAATTCTAGAGCGACACCCCCACAATACCTTTTCTGGGGACTGGTTAAGAGTACAGTATAAGACAGGCATGAGCAAACTCCAGCCCTCCAGGTGTCTTTGGACTTCAACTCCCACAATTCCTGACAGCTGGTAGGCTGTTAGGAATTGTGGAAGTCCAAAATACCTGAAGGGCCAAAGTTTGCCCATGCCTGATACAAAGTCTGAACAGAACTTGGAAGTGAAACTGTTTCTCCTTGATGATAAGCTTGCAAAGTATGTTAGAACAAGGGAAAATGAAAGTTGGAAACTGATAAAAGAATACTGAGGAACAACTCTTAACATTTACAATATTTTGGACCATATGCTTTGAGAGCCTTACTGTGAATGCCAGTGGTGCTTCTTAGCTTCAGCAAAGTGCCTTTTGGCAAGAAGTACAAAATGTTAAAAAGGGTTGTCGAAGGCTTTCATAGTCGGAATCACTGGGTTGCTGTGAGTTTTCCGGGCTGTATGGCCATGTTCCATGCTTCTGGAACATGGTCGTACAGTCTGGAAAACTCACAGTAAACCATTAAAAAGGGGTTACTATGAAAATTACATCTGCATTTTTCAATAGGTAGAATAGTGACGTATAACTGGTGTCTGCTCAATCTTGGAAATTGTCTGGATTGCCTTGGCCAAGTCATACTCTCTCACCCTCAGAAACAGGCAAAGGTAAATGCCCTTCAAACAAATCTTGCCAAGAAAACCCTGTGATAGGGTCACAATAAGTTGGAAATGACTTGAAGGCACACAAGAACAGAATTAAGAAGAAAATCCAGCAGAAATCAGGAATCAAACATTGCCCTCTCATGTTAGGCAAGCAGCACAATGTTTGTCATCGGGAAGAGGTAATTATGAGAATGTTTGCCTCATACTAAAATAAACACTGTCTATAGGTACTAAGAACTTTGACTGCTGTTCAAGCTCAGGCAACAAAATGTCTTTGGCTGGCTGCTGGCTGACCTCAAAGTCTGGCTTCTTAGGAACACAGAAAGTTACCTTGCACTGAATAATAGGCCATTAGTCCATTAGAAGTAGTAGTAGTAGTAGTAGTAGTAGTAGTAGTTTATTTTTCTACCCCGCCTCCATCTCCCCAAGGGGACTCGGGGCAGCTTACATGGGACCAAGCCCAGACAACATACAATTAAAAGCAAAATAACAGCAAGTTTCAAATTAAAAAGACATAAAACAGCATAACAGTAATAAACAAGCATCAAGCAACAGCAACCCAAATTGGGGAAGGAAGCCAACATTCAAAATGATTAAAAGGTAAGTAGTTCAATAAGGTGGATAGGAATATAACTGGCATAGGAGATATCATGGAAACAGAGCAATTAGACAGGAACAGGATCATCTCCGTTTAACATACATATATGAATAATGATGTAATGCACTGCTGTCTACTATAGACATGACTCCAGGATTTCAGATATGCCAATACTGGAAACTGAAGCTTGAGCCTCAAGTCAACATTGTCTGGTCAGTCTTCTCCTTCTTGCAAGATCCAGTTTCTTGAAAACCCTGAACTTGCTAATTCATCTTTCAGGTGTAGATTCAGGAAAGGCCATTTAGAGTCCTATTTGGGTTCTGACAACCTTTAAAAATCTAGAAAGGATGATGATACTTATAGCCTGTCCACCATACCCACTCCCATATCCTTCACTAGAAAGCCAACATGGTTTGAATGTTGGACTGTGATTCTGGAGACAAGGGTTCAACCCCCAATCAACCATGGAAATCCACTGGGTGACCCTTGAGCAAGCCATACTCTCAGCCCCAGAAAACCCTGTGACAGGTTCACCTTAAGGTCACCATAATTCAGGGGGAAAAACTTGAAAGCAAACTAACTACACATGGTGGTGATAATTTGTTGTTTCGCTTGCTTGTGGGATGAAAGTCTAAGTTAAGATCATTGCTTGAAAAATCTAATATGGGGAGTACAAAGCAAGTAAACTCCCAGTTATCATCCTGGTGAGAAGTTTCAGGGAGTCATATCCTAAAAGACTCCCTTTCCCAAGCTACGTTTAAGGTGAAGTAAGTTTGGTCACCAAGACGTATCAATGATTATTTATAAATACAATTATTTCAGTAATTCTGTAGAAAGTGCTGCTAGTTTTGGAGGTCACCAAGGTTAGAATGCATGGAGTCTACTCCATGAGGCATCAGAGTATTGCAAATGTATTTATGTTCTCCTAGATGTTATTGAATGACAACTCTTATTGCTTTTTATTATCTGCCATTCAGAGTGGGGATAATGGGAATTGCAACACAACAGCACTTGTGACCCTTAGGATGGGGAAAGCCTGAGGAACATTTTAAAGTCAGCTATCATGTCCATAAGCCTTATATCTAAATTTAAACCCCACTATTAGTGTATCACTAGAGCTTGGGAATATTCGGGGGGTTAGACCACAGCTCCAGTATGGTCATGAATGGTCATACTCACTGGAGAATCCTAACAGTTGTCAACTAAGAATTATTGTTTCCAGACTCTGTTCCTGCCACTCTTGTTGATTGCAATGAACTCTGTGAACAAGCCATTTGTGTTATATCTTCTTTTTGGATTGGCTCAGTTTGTTTTTGTTTTTTTTTTAAATATTTATGTCTCTTCTCCCCCACTTTCTTTTATTCGTTGGGTGAAGGAATGGCTTCCCAGAATGTTTGTTGCTGGTAACTACATTCCCAAGACTAATACAAAAAAGCATGGCAACAAAGCACCGTCGGCACAGATGTACTAATATTAGAAGCTATAGTTGGCAAGAAAGATCACAAATTCCAAGTCAATTCCAAACCAGCACTTCTTGTCCTTGTGTGCCCAAGATCACCCACTGAGCTTCCATGGCAAAGAAGGCATTTGAACCCTGGTCTCCAGAGACACAGTTCAATGTGCAAAGCATTACACTATGTAGGGTCACTTCTTATAGCTGCATAATCCAGACACCAGTTACTTCAAGGGTTGCAGGCACTTATGGCTCCTATCGATTGTAGGAAAGCTTGACATTTATGCTACTAGAGAGCAATGCTACTAGTATGGTGGGTTTATGGCTATAATAAATCCTGAGAAACTACCCTGGATGCACACAGAAAGGTAAATAACTTTTTTATCATCCCTTAATCTGGATAACAGATTCCTCGAAGTCAGCTCAAGTACCCCTCATTGAGACACCAGGCACAGCTTCCTTCTCTTTCATTGGGCAAAAGTAGCAACAGGAGATGATAGAAAAAGGAGAACAAAAATAAAGCTCAAGCATAGTAATCTATATAAAGATGCGAAAAAAGGCAATGCAAAATATCAGGGGGCTCTGTCTGCCTAGTGTTCTCCCAACTAACCCATTCTTGGTTCAGGTTGCTTTCTACTTTAATTTCTCACAAAATTAAACAGCATTTGTGTGCATTACAGAAGTTGCAGAAACTTCCTATAAAATCTCTTGTTTTTGGCCACCAGGGAACCAGTCTTTAAGGCTTTCATCAAATCTTTACTACTCTCCTCAGATATATTATAAAGTGGAATTTGTTATTTACTCTAATGTTTATGTGGAATTTAGAGATTCCTAATCAACACAGAGCTCAAATCTCACACATAAGTATCTCACTAGATGCCAAAGCAGCATCCCAAATCTGAAGTGACTATAGTTTTGCAAAAATCTGTGGAATCTTTAAAAGCTGAATATTTTTTGTGGCATAAGCTTCTGTGGACTCTAATGTTTATCCCACTTCATCTGACGAAGTAGCCTTTGGACCATGAAAACTTATACAGCAATGTATTTGTTAATATGTCAGATACCACAAGACTTTTGTGTACATGTATTGTTTTTCTTTCTAATGTTTCATTTTTAGTGCTGCATTTGGGAACACATCATAGAAACTCTATGGAACCAGAACATTATTTATGGATAAGAGCACCAAAAGGAAGATTGGCATGTTCCTGTACACGTTTCAGAACTTTGTTTTGTGAACAAGTCCCAAATGAATGACTACCGCATATATTAGATGATGATTATCTTATTCCAGGATGCCAATCCATAGTGTGTGCCTGGCAAGACTAACACCTGTCTGGCTTATTCATTCACTGAGCCCTGTATGAAAGCTTCAGCAGCGAGCCTACCATTCAAAACCAAACCACGGAAATCTGCAAAAGCTAATTATTAATAACTGAGAATAAGTGAACCAAACGCAATGTTATTTTTCATCTCTGAACCCGGCGTGCAAGAAGAGGCCGGCCCCACATTAAACTGCCCGTTAATAAGCATTATTTAATTAACCGATGAAGAAGCCCCTTCAAAAGCTGCGCTGGCAGATTTTGAACTTGATCTTCTCTCATTTGATGTCATGCAAGACCAGATAAATGACAAGTATTTCGAGAGTCTGCAAAGGCCCTTTCTAACAGCTGCACAGTCTTCACCCCTTCTTTGCAGCAGGTTTCTCACTTAAGAAAAAAAACACGCTTCATTACATCGCCTCTTACTTGAGCTGCAAGGGTCTATTCAAAGGAGATAAGCCTCTTAGAAATGAAGTAGCGTTGAATATAGGTTTTGAGTGACGGCAGGAAGGTTTATCCATTCAAGAGACAATACTGCTTTCTCTGCATTAATCTAGGAGGCGGACAATGATCTGTTTTTAAGGCCGCATCTCATCTCTTTTCCCACAGCAGAAGGTGATTAGAGTTAGGAAACAGGGACTGTGAAAGAAAGCGGAGCACTATCTCTCCAGCCCTCCTGTTTCCTGAATGGGGAGGAGGGAAGTTCTAGGCCAAGTACATCAATCACAGATTCACAATCAGGATGTTTCTGGTTTATCAGATGCTGCTGGCAAAGGAGAGGGTACGGAGGGGCAAAGGAGAGGGTACAGAGGGCAAAGTAAAAGTGAATTCTATATTTTCTTTGGAGAGAATGACACATGCATAATGAAAAGATGCCATTAATATTATTAATGATTGCTTGAAATCCTTATAAATGTTCCACATTCATCCAAGATTATCCATGAGATGAAACTTGGTCAAGAACAGGAATGCAAACTCTACAATCAACAGGTCTTTCACCATTTCAAATATCAACATTTTTGTACAATATGACCCATAGCATTTGTGGGGAATACATTCCCAAACTTTGCATGGATACGGGAGACTGTGGATAATAGTGAACTTTACTGAAACTGAGAACTTCTAGGCAAAGAATGCCACAGAGTCATACTGAACATAGAAAATGCAGAGAGAGGACACATTTTATTGGACATAGATAAAAGAAATTGTGGATCAGGGGTGTACTGGTATTCTTGATGTGCTATTTAGGAAAAGACATTGCAAAAAATGTGGCTTCACTTTGAGTGTTTTGCACTTAGCATGTTACTGACTTAGAATCATAGAATCAAAGAGTTGGAAGAGACCTCATGGGCCATCCAGTCCAACCCCCTGCCAAGAAGCAGGAATGTTGCATTCAAGTCACCCCTGACAGATGGCCATCCAGCCTCTGTTTAAAAGCTTCCAAAGAAGGAGCCTCCACCACACTCCGGGGCAGTGGACAAAACTTATAGAGCATAAAATTATAGTTAAATTGAATCATGAATGGTTGCTGTACTATTATAATTAAGGGAAATGGCATCACTTTTCTGGGTTATATTGGAGCCATTCTGAATGTCCCCCTCCTGCTCCAGATGCACTACTTGTGTGTACGGCAACATGTGAGCTCTGGACTGGAGAAGAGAGTTTTAATGTATTTTAATCTTTTAATATTTAATGGTTTAACTTAGAAATTGTCCAATTGGTTTTTAAATTGTATATATATGCTTCTTCATTGCATTTTAGTTGCATTTTTAGTTTTAAATATGTTGTTAGTTTCCTTGAGCTCCATTAACATATTTGTGAAGTCTTGGCTCTGCCTTCTCCTCTCCTCTGCTTTAGTTCCCACTGTTTATAGGCCTTCCCAATAGTGTAGACACCTTCATTTGTATTAGTTTTTGGATGGAGCTTAAAAAACCCCAGAAGCCAGTCTTAGTTGGTCTATTAAATTTCTTTGTATAGAGCTCTTGCTGGACTCCTCCTCTTTCTGCAGCAGAGCTACAGAGGCTTGGATAATGTCTGGAATCCTTGGCTCAAGCAATCCAAATAGGCATTCTTAGCACCTGCTGCATTTAGGAGTGTTTTTATACCAAAGGACAACAGAAGCTTTTGGCCAGCCTAAGGTTCACATGAGAGAACACGCACCTCCAGACAGAAGGAGCCAACGGATGGCTGGAGGGGAGCACTTGAATCCCCCTGTGAAGGACCAGTTGGTTTCGGCTGGCACTGCTGCCAGGTGGAAGAGGGGAGGGGTTTTACAAACCTTCCTACAGGTAGCCCCCTCCCCCCTGCATTCGGCCTTCCAGCAGCGCCCTTGGAGGGCGATTACCTCTCCCCTATGGGGCTTTATGGTTCAGGGGGAGGTCCCCTCCAACGGCCTTCCAGTAATGACCAGCTGGGACAGCAAGCCATCTATGTGGACTGCCCCCGGGGTCAGGTGTTTCATCCAGTGGTTGGTTTGGCAGGTGGTCCCAGAAAGATACCTGGCCTCACCCATATCGCAGTGCTCCCCCCACAACTAGTCAGTTAGTTCACTTATCAGTTTCTAATTAGGTCAATAAATTTTATTTCTCCACATCTTGTGTCTGGTCTCTTATTTCACGGTGGGGATTCAAGATTAAGACAGTTTGTAAGCAACAACTTAAAACCCATCACTTTACACCAGAGGCAAAAGACTTTCAAAGATTCCAAAAATATGACTGCAACCAGCAAAATCTCCTTTTGTAATGTATTGTTTTAAGTTATCTTATGATAGTCCCAGGTGGTGTTAACTCTTTATTCATCTTGTTTCAGTAAACTTGTTTTGGTTATCTTTTCACCTTGCCTAAAGTACCTCTGTTTGCTAAGAGTCTTAATCTTAACAGAAGGTATCAGATAACCCCCAAGTAAAGCCAGACAATATAGTTTTCCTAAAGGCTTGGGTGTGCCATCACAATATTGATGATGATGATGATGACGACAATGATGATGATGATGATGATGATGATGATGATGATGATGATAACCCTTCCTGTTATTTCAGGTATCTTGGAAATCTTCTGAAGCCATTGCTTAGCAATGTCAACAACACTTGGCTTGACTCAGTTTAAGATACTTCCCTATGTCCTGAGTTTGGAAAAGATGACTGGAGGATTCTGGGAGTTGTAATCCAAGAAGTAAATTTTCTAAGCTCTGCGAATGACTCCTAACTAGCACTATGCAGATAATATTGTTTTTAAAAAATGCACAGTAATTTAAAAGTTAAACAGAAGATGAAATCAATTTAAACTCCTTTGGAGAGGCGGGGTTGGTCTTGCAGGAATCACAAATAAGATGCACATCACTTTTGTACTGAATTTCCTTTCCCATTTTTTGGTAACACAGGACCAAAGAGTGGGCAGAAAGCACTTTCCCGAAGCACTTCTGAACCCATGTGGTCATTCATCAAAATAGCTATGCGACCTCTCTCCTAGCTACATATACAGTCACTATTTAAAAAGCTCTGTGTATGTGGGAACCAGTTGTTTACTGGTTAAGAGGTGCCAGTTTGACTTGTACTGATAAGGTCTTTATACTTGTGAGAATAGGAGGATTTATTGAAAGCAGTGCTCTGTTTGTCAGTGGTCGGTCCTCTATCTAACAACATTTTCTCTTAGAAGGCCTATGTGTTCATGTCCCCTACTTTGAATATATAAAAAAATGATAAAAAGAGACCACCAGCCTGAAAATTGTCCATCCAAAGTTGACATGTAGAGAGCAGATAAACATATAAGTTGATTTTTTTTTCCTGCAACAGCAAGATGTCCTGGAATCCTATCGAAACTCTAGTTATTATTTTAAGACATAGGCCCCACAGCAACAACAAATTATAGTCAAACATTGCTGTTGGGTGCCTTCAAATTATTTCAGGCTTATGGCAACCCTAATGTTAGCATGTCATGAGTTCTTAGCAAGATTTATTCAGGGAGGTGCTGCCATTGCCTTCCTTTGAGGTTGAGACAGTGTGAAATGTCCAATGTCACCATGTGGGTTTCCATGGTAAAGTGGGATTCAAAGCCTGTTCTCCTAAAGCAGTGGTTCTCAACCTGGGGTCCCCAGATGTTTTTAGCCTTCAACTCCCAGAAATCCTAACAGCTGGTAAACTGGCTGGGATTTCTGGGAGTTGTAGGCCAAAAACATCTGGGGACCCCAGGTTGAGAACCACTGTCCTAAAGTCTTAATCTGACACACAAACTATTGCACCATGTATAAGTCCAATTTTGTATCCCCTTTTCTGGTGATTCATTTCTTCTTTTGAAGGGGGAGGTGATGCATATATTTCCCAGTAGGTTGCTTGGCCACATCTACACTGCCATATAATCCAGTTTCCAAATGCAGATTAACTGCATGAAATGGATTATATGGCAGTGCAGACTCATACTGTATAATTTAGTTCAAAGCAGTTAATCTGCATTCTGAAACTGAATTATATGGCAGTGTAGATTCAGCTCATGTTGCACATAGTCTGGCATTTCATATTCTCCAGTCCCCTGATGTATATTTGGGAAGGATTCTTTTGTTTTCCAAATATATTTCAACTCACTGGTATATTAAATGAGCACAATACACTCTTGCAAAGCACTTGTGTGTAGCAGACACAGTATGCCTTTGAAAACAGGAAAAGTGTGGAAGAACTTCAACTTCAGAATGTCTCTGCATGTTCTGATTTTCCTCTGAGAAATACTGATATATAAGCAATGTGATCTACATGTATAAGCAGTAGGATCTATATATTTGTATCCATATCTGTATTGATATAAATGCTGGGAGAGGATAATGCTGTTATCACCCAGCTACTATGAGCAGGAGAATATTGCCACTTTCTAACTTCTTTAGCCTGTACAATTGCACTTCTTCTATGAATGCCCTTTTGTTATTCTTATCTCTGGGTCTCCGCATTCCTCAAAACACATCTGTCACAGCACAGTGTGATAACCAGTTGCTAACAACTCCGGTGCATCAACTTTCCTATCTTACTGAAAGATACTGACCTCCCAGAAGGAGAGACAGGACAGGGCAAGGAAATCTTCTGTGTATCAGGTTCTGCCTTGTTTACCTAGTCAGCACCCTGCTATTTATGGTATTTTGCTTTCCACTATAGTCACAGGCTCCAGTGTTGGCTTAAAAAAAGAACCAAAATGTAGAAGCCCTAATTGTATTGTCTTGAGATGTTATGTCTAACCTCAGGAAATGGTGCTATAGATATGGCAAACAGCTCTCTGGCTGTTTCAATCATTGCTTTATTATAAAACCCAGCCTGTTAAGAATCCTATTCATTTGCTTACCCTGTCATCTTGATCACATTTGAATGTCTGGGGAGCAGAAGGTGCTTAGTGGGCCCTGGCTTTCAAAAGTGGGGGCAGAAAAGTCTAGGCAATGTGTTGGAGACACTGAAAGTTTTCATTTTGACTCCTTAATGAGGCCGACCTTTGACCAAGGTTGATGAGTTCCATACCTGTCCTGGTGTGTTTTCTGAAAACATTTGACATAGGTTGAAGCTTTGACGGGGGATATGACTAATGAAGTCTCGGTATAAAAATAATGGGCTGCAATTGCAAGTCATTTGCGTGAAACCAAACTCCTTAAAAAGTTGTCTCTGCTCACATTCTGTTTGCTAAACGAGTCAATAATATGAATCAGATGGCTCCAAGGACTAGACCTCCAAATATTTCCTCTCTCAGTCTCCTTTCTATAAATTAGCTGCCATTTCATGCAATTTTGGTTGCCTCCGGGCATACCCTAAATTGGTCTGTAGCTACTAAATGGCTGGAGCGATTGCAAAACGGGTAGGCTAATGCATAATGCCTTGTTTTTTTGGGTAGAGGTAGAGTAACTGCTCTTCTTGTGAGGTCAAGAGGCCCATTTTGCTACCATGCAAAATTAAAGACAATTATATGCAAAGTGATGGTGGGAAGAAATATTGAGTATTTGATTTCCCTTACAAGTTACAGGGAAGATCAAAACGTTCGCACAGACTTTTCACCATCTCATTTTGCTTCCTCTGTCGGTACTTGTTCTACCCACAATTTACAGGGTTGACCCTTTCAGATCTGTAGACCTCTTTGTGGAAGTCTTCAAAGCAAGGACAGAGAGGGCCAGCATAGAATGAGCCATATCCTAGGGCCAGCTCATCCTTCCATTATTAGAGGAGTTAATTTATCTTCCTTGTTAGTTATAAACCAGATTCATTGAGGATTTCCTTTTCTAAAAAGCAGGGAAATTGGTTCTCAGGAAAGGACAGTTTTTGAAAATGAATCATACTTTCACAAGCTGGAGGGGAAATAGTGTAAAGCAAATGAGAGCCATGTATTCTTCTCCTTTTAAAAAAAATTGAGATGGACACAAAGTTTACTTTTGGTTAATGCAGAGTGAACATCTGCAAGGGCAAAGTTCTGTGGCTAAAGTCCACCCAGGTTAACAAAATTCGCAATAACCCATATGCATCATTAAGATATGGGATGCTTGTCAGACATTGGTTCTCCAGATGTTTTGAATGTCACCTCTCAGAAACCTCAGCCAATATGGCCAGAGGCCAGGGACTTCTAAAAAGTCAAGACCAAAATATATGAATCACCAAAGGTTAAGAATCACTATCTTACCATGATTTTGAACAGTGCCCCTGAGGCCAGAATTAGGTATTACAAAATTAAGATAGGGACACTTTTGCTTTCTGATGGTTCAGTGCACACACATTATTAATCTTTGAAAATTGATTTTCAGTTGATGTTTCAGGATTTCTGCAAAAAAGAAATAAGCATAGCATTTTTGCAGAAATCCTTGCACTAAAAGCAATGTTCTAAGTTTTGCTCAGACATATTATTTTCTTTGCTCAAAATATCTGTTTTGTGTACAATTTCTGTGCAGAACAAGCCCTGAACATAAAAATTCTTGGCAAGACACATTTTTTTTCTCATCAGAATTTCCCAAACTGGAGAAAAATGTTTTTCAACAGTTTTTCAAATATTTTCAAACATTCTTTCAATTGTTACATTGTATCTTCTTCACGGTGCAAGATCCTATTTTGAGTTCTTCACACCAAAAGAACAGTCACATTTATCTAAGGCAGGTATGGACAAACTTCAGCCCTCCAGGTGTTTTGGACAATTCCTACAGGCTGTTAGGAATTGTGGGAGCTGAAGTCCAAAACACCTGGAGGGCTTAAGTTTGTCCATACCTGATCTAGGGGCATTTGATTCTTCAACTGGGATTTATGCCCAGGACAAGGTTTGCACTGGAAGACAAATAGGAGAGAAATGTCTGATCTACTTTTGCCCTGAGCTACCAAAGGAAAAGAACAATTCTGTAGTAAGCTAATGTCAATCTTCCCAGATCCACACTGAATTTCCGATGCAATGGTGAAGACATTCTAGGATATTTTCGCAGCACACAGAGTTTGCTGAAATCCATGGAATGTGGCTGACCATTTATCAGTATTTTTATATAGTTAGTATGTAAGCTTTATTGACTGCTATCCACAACATTACTGTGTAAAATTCATATAACCCAACATGGTTGGCTCATAACCAATGATTACATTGCCTAGTTTTAATATTTTGCTTCCTGCTGCTTCCCTTCTGTTTGATTTGGTGTTGTTTATGTTCAAAAAACCTTTTGCCGTATCACTTCAAGATGCTACAATAAGAATTTTTTTATTAGCTGAGTTAAGTCCCAATTTTGGAGAAGAGGTGAGATAAAAATAAGTAAAAAAAATAATAATAACAACAATAATATATCCAGAGATTTATTTTTGCAAGTGTAACCAAGAAATCCTAGCACCAATTCACACAGCCAAATTAGATAATGTGAGTTGACCTCAAAGGGTCTACTCAAGGTTTATAGTATGATTTTGAAAAGAGGAGATTCCATCTGAACATGAGGAAGAACTTCCTGACTGTGAGAGCCGTTCAGCAGTGGAACTCTCTGCCCCAGGGCATGGCAGAGTCTCCTTCTTCGGAAGCTTTTAAACAGAGGCTGGATGGCCATCTGTCAGGGGTTATTTGAATGTAATATTCCTGCTTCTTGGCAGGGGGTTGGACTGGATGGCCCATGAAGTCTCTTCCAACTCTTTGATTCTATGATTCTATGAATGATATCCAAAATTGCTATACTAGTGGGGGGAAAGCCACTGCATGTGCATTGCTCATGGTACAGCCTGTACTAGAAAAGTATGGGTTCATCCATGGTGAAGAAATCACATGCTTTTTCCACCCAAGCTGGCATTTGGTCAACCCACATCATCATAACACCACATCTCCATCACAGGAGGGGAATCCTCAGTCAAGGAAGGACTAGAATAGCCTTAATCCCTCTGAAATAAATTGATTAGAAAACAGAAATTCCTATTTTGTGCAAGAGAAAGAGCATTCCAGATTTTCTTTAAAAAAATATTTTGGTTTTTAAGGAGCTGTTGGGAGAGACTCAACAGTGTGTGCACACACATGCGCGTGGATGCACACACACACACATTTTTTTTAGTACTCCTTGGCTCACTTTGCCTTGTTTTTCATTTTTCATGTACTTTTTATATGGCAAGGTTGCCAAAGTTCAGAGTTTCCACCTTATGTACATTTTCCATAGTTAATTAAACTCTCTTTTCCCACATGACAAATGGACCCTTCTCATGGAAAAGGCATGATTGCAAAAGAGGATCCAAGTCAAAGAGGGCATTCTTTATGATGCATAAAATATGAGGGGGGTATAGTTTAAAGAGTGAATTATTTGCCCCAACATGAAGCAAAGAAGAATTTATGTATGCTCAACCCCAGGCAGTTTTCCATGTTTGCTTGCTCTGGGTCAGAAAAATAAAACCAGCTATCAGATCTTAACATTATACCTGCATTTAAATGAAAGCCAGCGTTGTGTAGAAGTTTGAGTATCAGACTAGGATTCAAATACCTGCTCAACTATGGAAACCCATTCAAAGGAAGGTCATGGCACATCCACACCTCGAAAAAAAAACCTTGCCAAGACAACCCTATGAGCCTTATAGTTACAATAAGTCAGAAATTATTTGAAAGCAAACAGCAAAAAATATATTTAACATGGGTTGCTGTATGTTTTTCGGGTTGTATGGACATGTTTCAGAAGCATTCTCTCCTGACATTTCACCTGCATCTATGGCAAGCATCCTCAGAGGCTGTGACCTCACAACCTCTGAGGATGCCTGCCATAGATGCAGGCAAAATGTCAGGAGAGAATGCTTCTGAACACATGTATTTAACATGGTGAATTTGCAATGTTCTTTCCTTACAATACTTTACTACCTCTATCCATTTGTCATCATGCTGTACAACCTGTGTTGCTGAATATGTTGCTTACCTGCACAAGCATTCATGGAGAATCAATACTCTAACTGATACCAAAATCCATGGATGCTCAAGTCTCATGATATATAATCACACAGTAAAATTGTGTCCTTTATATAAAATAGTGAAGAAAGCCAGGGGATATGCAAAATAGCAGGCGATTACTACAGGATATGTCTATACATCCCATAATATTAAGTGCATGGTTAAACCAATGTTATCTTTTGGGAATTTTTTTAAAAAAATTACCTGTGATTAGTTGAATTGATTGATGCAGACCTTGAGGGTACATAAGGAGCAATTAAACTCTTGCATTACACCTTTCCTATGTCTCCTGTACATTACATCTGCTTTTCCTCTTTTGAAAAAAAACTATTTGCTTTTTTTTGATCTTCAGATATGCTGTTCAAGTGGCTTCCTGCTTTTTTATTAATTTTTTTATTTATTTCCATATTATAGTATTGTAGGATACTGATATCTGTCTGTTCTTTTCTTGGTTGTCATGGCCCTTTGACCATGCAAGCCAAAGTAGTTGTCCTACTGCATTTCACATTCAGATTGTTGCCCCACCACTATTGTGCTATCCTAAGAGATATTAAGAAGGAAACCATACAATAAGCTTCCCCTTTCAGAGTTTCATTCATATATCACATGGTTACAGCACTGAAATTGCTATGCTTCCATCCTATGGGATGCTATGGGACATAGTTTGGGGAAGCACTCTGGATGTGAATTTTTAAAACCCCTCCCTAAACTGCGTATTCAAAGAACCATGACAGTTAAATTGGAATAATAGTGGAATAATAAATTGGAATAATATCTCTGGTGCTGGTATATATAAGTATTTTCACTACTACTCCAGAAATAAATATATAATCCATGCTAGCAGATGAAGAAGGAAGATCTGTACAATTTTTGTGACGCTTGCTCAACCATGTCTCCTGCGGGTCTCTGCCGTGCCCAACCCAACTACACCTACACAGCACCATCAAGACAGAAATAGAAATGCAATAAACAATACTGCAGCTAAATACCATTTATTCATGTTCTAACACGGTACAGTCATCTCCTTGAGCTATAGTTGCCACTGCTATGGTTGGTTGTATGTTCAATGCATCAAATTTTCTTTCGTCCCTATAGTCTCCAAGCACCTGACCACTAAGGGACCTTCCACATAGCCATATAACAGAATATCAAGGGAGGTAATCCACAATATCTGCTTTGAACTGGGTCATCTGAGCCCACACTGCCATATAATCCAGTTCAATGTAGATGTTATACAGCTGTGTGGAAGAAGCCTAACTCTGGAGCTACCTTCTGGGGTCTTAAGGGAGGGGGGTAGGGCCTCCACACATTCATTCAGTTTAGGTCCTGAGAAAATGTGTGGACAGCCCCCCCCCCCAAAAAAAAACATCCATGGTTTTTAAATGCGGATGCTTTTGGGATAGAGGGCTGTCTGGAACTGCCCCCAGTTCAAAGCAGATATTGTGGGACTTTCTGCCATGATATTCTGGGTTAAATGACTGTGTGGAAGGGTCCTTGATAAGACGTGAGGATCACAGCAGGCATGTTGTGCTGGAGGTGAAGTAGGGACAGGTTTGGGCAACATCACAGCTGTTCTGCTCTTGAGTCACTTCCCAAGCTAATGTAGTTTGTGGCGGGGGGGGGGGGATGTATGTTTTTGGTGCAATCGTTCTAAAATTGGATATTTTTGAGAGGCTGAGACAATAGAAAAACACAACCTGATTATCCGCCATCATGGATGACAAATTATAGTCCAGCAGAGTAAACAGTTATATGATTTTCCCAAGGTTTTGTTGAGATGGCAGTCACTTTTTTCCCTTAGAACCAAGAGTTCTGGCAGAATAATGTCTAGTTGAATCACTTAAAACTTCCCACTTAGGAGTTCTCTATGCAGTTCTTATACACGCGAGTAGCCCTGATAACCTTCAGTGGGACCCACTGCAGGAATAAGCTAATTCTCCGATTAAATGCTTTCTGGATCAGGTCCTTAATTACTTTTTTTAAAAGCACACTACCCACCAACAGTTACCTAATTTAGCAGAATATATTAGCTCTGTGCTGTATAAATCATAATTAAAGCTGTTACCTTACCTATTATGCACTCAAGAAATGCCCCATTAAAGTTAAATAGTTTCTACAAGCAATTTTATGCGTTATATACGCAAACGTGTGCATGTATATACAGCGCGGTTTAGAATTAGTTTGCATGCTCTTTAAAGAACTATCTATTAAATCAAAATGGTGCAGAATTTCATTACGGCAAGGTTTTTTTAACTTCCCCAAAGCCCTGGCTGTCCCCTAGGAATGTATCTGCCCAGGGCTGCCTCTTTTATAATACAATTTATTGGTTCCAATCACAACTAAAGTATTTAAGCATTCGCAGAGGTTGTCATAAGCGTTTTTGTTATTTTCCATCAAATTCAAGCCTACACTTAATATAGTTAACTGTAGTCATTTCATTTTAGAACTTGAGAATCCAATTCTCAAGCATTTACAACAATATATAAATTCAGTTATTTTGGTATAGAGAATGCATGCTACTGGGAAAACCATATTTCAACAAGACGGGGCAAGATGCTGAGGCCACAGAGAAGCTGCTTTAAAAGTAAGCTTTATTCCCAATAAAACTTGCCTGGTTTAACAAAATATTTCCTTCTGGATTCTAGGATGGCTCTATCATGTTATGAGCATGCTTTAATGGATGTCAAATGTTCCCTTCGGCAGGGCTCCATCTGTAGCATTCATTGTACTGTTGTGGTGTTTTCTGTAAATACCAAACAATGATTTATATAAATTACATAGTGGGGTTGCACTGTATTAAACCAAGACATAGCAAAGTATTTATTTAAATGAAATATTAAATTGAGTAAACTTCCTTTAGATGTCTTAGCAAGTAACAAGGAAGGAGGGGACTGAAAAGCAGTCTTTCTATGTATAGGCTTGATATTTGTTCTGTATTTCTTCTTGTAGCACAATTTTGAGAGTACCCACCGGCACTGGCATATTTGCCTTTTCACCATGTGATAGTTTACAATTACTTTTTCCCCATTGTTAGCCCCAGCTTCTGCCAACATAGCAGTTTGAAAACAGGCAAGTGTGAGTAGATTAATAGATACTGCTCCGGCGGGAAGGTAACCGCGCTCCATGCAGTCATGCTGGCCACATGACCTTGGAGGTGTCTACGGACAACGCTGGCTCTTCATCTTAGAAATGGAGATGAGCACCAACACCCAGAGTCAGACACAACTGGACTTAATATCAAGAGAAAACATTTACCTTGAACTATTTTTTTTTTGTCGTGTCAGGAGCAAGTCGTTTCTGGTGTGAGAGAATTGGCCGTCTGCAAGGATGTTGCCCAGGGGACACCTGGATGATTTGATGTTTTTATCATCCTTGTGGGAGGCTTCTCTCATGTCCCCGCATGAGGAGCTGGAGCTGATAGAGGGAGCTCCTCCGCCTCTCCCCGGATTCGAACCTGTGACCTGTCGGTCTTCAATCCTGCTGGCACAGGGGTTTAACCCACTGCGCCACCGGGAGCTCCTACCTTGACCTATGAATTGTGGGAGCTGAAGTCCAAAAGACCTGGAGGACCAAATATTGGGAACCACTGGTGTAGACCCATATAAAGTAGTTCAAAGCTGTTCAAACTGAACATATAATGCACTTCCAAACTCAGTAGATCTCATTTTACCTCTTAGGCTGTGGTTTCTGGACCAACGATGGCCCGAAGTCTCCATTCAGGTAGTCTGTGCAAAAGTTGTGGAACAAACAAGAATCTCTGTACCTAGCACAGTTTTTTTTTTCCTTCAACAGCCTGATGACATTTGGATGGCCAAATTCTCCAACTGCTAATGCAGTCTGCTAAGCTGCCCCCCACCCTTTAATAAAATTAAAGGGGCGCTTTTCAACAGCCTGGCCTTGGGCCTGCAATTTTCATAACATAGCTTGGGTTTTGATGATGAAGCTGGCACTGAAGAAAAACATATTATTCAAATATGAGTCTTAATGTGATGCATGTGCTTTGATTGGGGAATGAAAGAAGGTTATTAAGTGGTCTGCCAAGACCTCCAGCTTCAAGTGGTCCATTGGAGCAAAAGTCTGAGAACCACAAGATTAGATCAATCATTCCCGATTGGGAGACACAATGGAATTATATGCTGTCATAGGAAGCCTGCCCAGAATCTCACAGAATCCTTGAATTATTCAATTAACATTTCTGAAAACACACAATTCTCTTGCCTCACTTCGCAGCCTCTCTATGATGATTGCCCTGTATTGAAAAAATAGATCCAGCTCCAAACTTAGCAGCTAAATTTCCTTGCTTGACTATTAATGTTTTCTTCTCTGTTTTTAATTTTTAAGCAGCTGTGTATCTACATAAACAGCCGTTTTTCCTGGCATCCTTGACACATCAAACCAAATATATTTTCCAATATTAAACCTCTACATTCCACTCTATCATTATAGTTCTGAATAAGTTACAAGTTCACAGAATTGGCCGTTTAATAGTAAAGCATGATCTTTTATATATATATAGCATGCTTTATTAATACAAAGCCACCCTCTTCTAAAACATTAACACATTACACTTTCAAGTACAGTATATCGGGTTGCAGGAGTTTTAAGGTTGCCAAGACAAATGGAAGGTTTTCTGCCAGCTTCTTTTTTTTTTCTTTCCCCCAGGGGGGATTACATTTCTTACTAAACTTGTGGCAATGAACATAAAATATAATAATAATTGGTTAACATTCCTATCATGGCTTTTTGTTCTAGCCCTTAAACCAGCAGAAAACAGGAGTTTAAAAGGCTTTCTGAATGTGAATCCCGATGGCAAAAGATGTTGGTTGATTTTCTGACACGCTTCTAAAAGAAACGGTAAAGGCAGAGTCTGCAAAAGACAGATCGACTTAAGCAGGAGGAAAGAAAAAGGGGCTCTACAAGCAATCAAACTGAAATGCCAGAGCAGAGGGCAAAGGGATATGGAAACTGAGAAGATAGACTTCCAAGTCCTTTCCTGAAAGTGCTTGGATTTTGAGGAGAGTCCAACCCCGGCTGACAAAAGTGCCTTTGTATTGCGACACTGGGGAGAATGAAGGAGTGCTCAGGAAACCCAATGAAAACAGGCCAAGCCTTGTACATTTAGACCCCATGGAGAATTTGGAATCATAGGAGCTGCAGACAAGCGCAGTTTATGTGATGCCAAATTAAAGACCACCAAATATGGACAGCATCAGAGCAATGGCAGGTCAGATGAACCCGCCACATTCAGGGGAACACTTTGTCTTGCATTTCAAATCACTCTTCTTGCCTACAATGTGGGCTTATGAAATGCTGAAGGTGGGGAAGGGCAGGAGGAGGGGGAGCAACGGCCAAGAGGTCTTCATAGCATTACTGACTTCAAAAAGTTTGGGGACTCTCAGCGAAAAGAAACGATACTTTAAAAGGTCTTCATTTTCATTCTTTTTCAAACACAAGGTTTCTTTGAAATCCCTACCTGATGTATAAATAAAGAAGTCTTAAGAAGTTTGTTCAGGCACTTATAGATCAAGTTTGAAAGAGGAAAAATATATTAACTGTGGCTGCCTTTCTGTATTGCAATTGCAGATTTGTAATCTAGAGTTATGGCTCTGTAGCTGCTTTGTATTCACAAATGCTATGTAAGGCTTTATCACACAGCAATCATGTTGTGCGAGCAAGTGGAAACATAGTGGTATGGAAACAATCACTTTCACACTTCTCTCCAAGAGCACTACGGTGCCACTTTGGTGATGCACACTGCTTTGATTGATCCTGCCTTCCAACTCATGACTGTGCTACAGAGTGCCTTTTCCTTTTTTGATGCTGCAGTTGTGCAACTTCATTACTTTCCACAAACGGAGGCTGCTGGAATAATTGCCACATGCTGGTGAGCCCCCCTTCATGGTACCACATGTTTCCCAGTGAGTTTCACCATTCTTAAGACTTCATCCCACTGAGCATGTCAAGTGTTTGGAAGAGTAGATTACTGCTCAGACATACTCCATTTTGAAATTAAATGGATGATTTTCCTACCTCCACCACAGACTAGCAAAGTATCTGTTATATTCAGTTCTCAGTTGATTTGCCATCACATTGTAGAGAGTTGTTCCTGCCTGCTGTCCCTCCCCCATTTTATTGTGTAAAGAAACACCTCCTCTCCTGGACTATGATTATTGTTTCTGGGATATCAATGTCATTTCCTAATTGGTTCTATCATAAACACATGGGAAAAGTTTATTAAACTGCAAACACTTTGTCTTTGCATCATCTTGTTATACCACATTTTGCTCTTGTCTCTCAAATGCCTTGTAGAATCTCCACCAATTTAACATAGTTTGTGGGCACAAAAAATGAAGTTTCTGGAGCACAACTACTTTCAAAGTAAGGACTACACAATTAAATAGGAAATAACACTTGCAAACTAGGAACATATTTTCTTTATTATTATTATTACTATCATTATCATTATTACTATTACTATTCAGAGGCAGGATGGCCATCTGTTACAGGTGCTTTGATTGTGCCTTGGTTACATGGCAGAAAAAAGGGGTTGGACCAGATGACCCTTGGGGTCAACCAGAGGAGGAGGGAAAGAGGCACCTGAAGGAGGTAGCACATGGCACACACAATACATGGATGGATGGATGGATGGATGGATGGATGGATGGATGGATGGATGGCAGGAAGGAAGGAAGGAAGGAAGGAAGGAAGGAAGGAAGGAAGGAAGGCAAGCCCCCAGAAAGTGCATGAGACAAAAAGGATCACAACATGCTGTTGATCTTCCCTCCTTCATGAGCAAAAGGTAATGGGAGAGCTTTTTTCTCAAATGGGCATTTTGGCTCATCCCACAAATTGCCTAACGGTATCATTTTAAAGCTGAGAATGGTGAATATGATCACATGACTGAATTGACCATTTTGCCCATCTCTATCCAGATAATCTGCAAAAAAAAAAGGCACTTGCCAACCAGCTTAGAAAGCCCTAAGATATCGATAAACACAATAGGTTGGCTCAGTAGTATTTAATGAATGTGATGAAGTGGTTAATCTTGATATATTTTAAAGCCTTAAACAAAATAAAGGCGTTGGTTGCTTTTATGCCATTCAGCAGGGCAGGATATTAAATTATCACATCTTCCCATGGTCAATGTTCATAGGTCCATCCAGATATTTTAGGAGGCTTCCAGTGGTCTCCCATCGAAACTCCTTATTAGATCTGTGCCTGCCTAGCTTGAACATCACAGTGCATGAAGCAATTACTTTTGGGGATTCCACCTACCAGAATCCCTCAGCTAGCATGGCTACTGGCTGGAGTACCTGGATGATTGGAAGAGCTGTAGATTGATGTAGTGGTTTGAATGATGGACTACAATTCTGGAGTCCAAGCCAAGTCACATTCTCTCACCCTCAAAGGAACAAATCTAGCCAAGAAGACACAATTACAGGTTGACCTTAGGGTCACCATGAGTTGGAAATGACCTGATGGAATCTGTTTGGAACAACATATTCCAAAAACAATAACTTTATAAAGCTCTAAATTATTTGTTGTTCCTAAGCCACTTTCTGGAACCTCTTCATTTCTATGTTTAACATCTCTTGCTTTATCCTTCCCCTTTAGTGATTGTGCTTATGTTCTACCAAACAAGAGAGATGAGAAGTCTTGTGATCTGACAATTATGCAAGAGCTCTATTACCCAGCTAAAGGATTACCAAGTGGCCTCTATGATCTTCCATCAAAGTGGGAACAGCATCTATGGTTCTCCCGAGCTCTCTCTCTATTGACTATACAGCAAAACACAACAAACCCCAAAGTCTATGAGCCTTTTTGAAGCCATTTCCAAAACATAAAATATATTAAGCATGCTTTCAAACCTTCATTGGCTTCTTCTTCAGGAAAATATATTTTAAAATCATACAGGAAAAATTGGAAATGATGTTAAAGTCATTGGCCTACAAAATATCTGAGATGTTGTCAATTAAAATTGAACTGAAGGATTTTGGTGCTAGCAGAGGCCGCCCTTCCTTATAGATCTTGTGAGGACTAGAGACAAAGAGCAATAAAAGACAGGTAATAAAAATTCAATTCCATTAGCAACAGACTGTTCTATGTTGGGGTGTATGTGTTTGTGTGCTTTTAAGTCACTTCTCGATTTATGGCAGCCTCGTGGATTTCACAAGGCTTTCTTGGACAAGGAATATTCAGATGTGGTTTCGCCAGTTCCTTCCTCTGAAATATGGTCCACAGCATCTGGAATTCACTAGCCGTCTCCTATCCAAATACTAACCAGGGAAGATCCTACTTAGCTTCCAAGATCAGGCAGGATTTGGTAATCTGGCTTAGGGTACCATATAATTGTTATATAGCAGCATATACTTTTATTTGAAGTCATATCAATAAAATATCCCCGTAGTTAGGTATGATCACAGAAACGTTTTTCATAAACTCAGCTTACAAGTAGTGTATATCAAGTGTTTTGATTGTGTGCTTTGACTGTATTTTCTTCCATGGCTGGGGACTGGACGAGATGGCTCTTGTAGTCTCTTCCAATTCTATTAATCTCTCTACCTACAAGACTAAAACTCTAACCTACTTTTTGAATCTCCTAATGCAAATGTGCTGCAGGCAGAGCTGTTTTTTATAGTTGCTGATATTTGTCAGGTATTTTTTAGGAGAGAGCTTTCATATCACCTGTTACCTGACCAAAGGATCTAACATATGAACTCCTGCCATGCAAAGTATGCATGCTACCACCGAGCAACAGTTTCCCCTTTGCAAATAGAGTCCCTCACATGTATTCATATGCTTCAATTCCACTGCACATTTTTGAATATTTCTCCTTCTCTCTGCATTCCTCCCCTTGACCATGTGCTTCTTATTTATTGCTGTAGGCTCTATAAATAAGATGATGTTGTTTTTCTATGAGAAAACAGATCAAAGGTTACTGTATGGACTAAAAAGAAGTGGGTACATTTCTTCGGGCTGTAAATACAAGGCACAATTATTACCGTTATTATGGCACTACATTAATAAAGAAGTTAATAATAGCAGGATCCAATGCTTGCACTCTCAATTGAGATACAAGGAATTTATTTGTTTATTTATTACATTTTTGTATTACCTGATCCTCAAAGCTGTCTGGTCGATACACAGCATAAAGTTTAAAGTCATACTTCAGTGCTACAATGGACCTGTGGTGGCACCTTGTGCCAGCTGAACCGCTGACCTGAAGGACGGTGGTTCAGATCTGTGAGATGCGGTGAGCTCACATCTGTCAGCTCCACCTTCTCATGAAGGGACATGAGAGAAGCCTCCCACAGGATGGTAACACATCCAGGCATCCCCTGGGCAACGTCGCTGCAGATAGCCAATTCTCTCACACCAGAAATGACTTGCAGTTTCTCAAGTTGCTTCTGACATGATAAAAAAGTGATACAATAAAATAATAAAACATACCATGTACACTGAAAAAGTTTTAAAACATTAGCAAAATAAAGCCAGGTAAAATCCAAGTAAATCAGCTGGTGTAAAATATCTCAAATGCACCAAAGTATTTTCATAAGACCAGGACTATTAAATAGCTTGGGAGAATAGAAAGCTGTTGGTACCTATAGAATATCTCTGTCTTGTCCAACTATTCAAAACATTAAAACAATATGAAATAAAAGAATATAAATAACCCAAATGGAAATTCTTATCAGGTAGAAATGTGATGGTGTGTGTTACAGAAAATCAATCTGATATTTGAAATAATCAGTTACATTGAAGCACATTTCAAGCATTCCAAGCGCATTAACTCAGTAACCCTTACAACAGACCTGCAATGTTGTTCGTTATTTTCATAATTACTTTGTTATGTGCCTTTGAGTCAATTCTGACTTATAGAGACCCTATCACAGTGTTTTCTTGGCAGGTTGTTTTCCCATTGCTGTCTTGACTTCCACAAGGTCGCCCGGGTTTCCTGGAGTCCTAATCCCGCATTCAAACAACTACGCCATGCTGGCCGCACAATTTATTTACAAGTCGAGTAAGCTGAGTGAATTCTGAATGAAGAACATCCTTAAACCTGTTACCTGCTACACCAAGACAAAATTGCCACACACAAAAAAAACTGTCAACAAAAATGGCCCTGAAAGTTTGCATGTGGCCCACAGCCTGTACTTTGCCCAACCTCTTCAGGGATGAGGTTCAGCACTTTGGACAGTTCCTTTAAGGTATGGGCCAATGCTTGACACAGGCCCCATCTATACTGGGAGTTCTTGAACTGCATTATAATGATCTGTGTAGATTCATATAATGCAGATTGAATTGCATCAGTTATATGAGTCTACACTGCCAGATAATCTGGTTCAATGCAGTTAATCTGCATTCCGAACAGATTTACTAATCTACAAAAATGGGAGACACCAGCTACATCTGGTTTTCAAGACAGCATTACCTGCTTGAGGTACTATGGCTGAGATGGGCCCACAACTCTCACCTGTATCCTGACTTCTCAACATGCACAGAATCATAGTAAAGTATTAGATAGTAATCTTAGCAGGTAACAGCTCAGCCATCACATTTCCCAAGGGAATGGTGTCTCCCTGCTCTGAGATCCCTCCAAATGGACTGAACAACAAGAAAAAAAACACGTGATACAAAATGCAGGCTTATGACTCTAATATTGTCACTTTACTTTTCTTTAGTATGCCTTTTTAAACATCTTTTGCCTGTTCAAAAAGCCAATGGAACTTTTAGGTGCACTTTGGTTGGCCAATAAAGTTATCACTCTTTTGTGAATTTTATTTTATCTTAGCAGACACACAGGAGGACATAGTATAGTACAACCTCACTATCCACATGACTAGTAGCTGTGGTTTCATTTATTCACATCCAATGAGATATGTCCTTGAGGCATATCTTTCAGTATGAATCTATGATGTTCTTGAGCTAGAAAACATTCATTTCAATAGGGTGCACTAAAATCTGCAGTTCCATAATGGTATCCGCCAAGGATATCAGGGTTGTCCAGTAGGAGATATTCATGCACTCAAGGGCCCTTTAAGCTCAGAACTGATAATGGCAGAAGTAGGTTGCTCTACATAGGAGAGCAATTGGAGCACAGCTTATTCACATTTTCAATCTCCACTGAGCCATGAAACTCTCTTGGTCCAAACTTTCTTTCAAATGAACTACCATGCAAGGTTGTTGGGAGGATAAAATAAGAATGCAAAAAGATAAGTGTATCATCTGAAGCTCATTAGTGAAAGAAGTTGTTATATATACTGCAGTTGATGGTGGTTGGTGATGGAAGGGTTAATGTGAGTATTAGTTCTAGAGGGTTTGATAATCTGTAAGTGGGAGTTCATGGGTGAAAGCAATTAGGGGTAGAGGTGTGCAGGAGATGGGTTGCAGCTGGGTGTTACTGGATTTAAGGAGCTAACCTTGGGACTGATCTTTGGGAGAAAGGTATCTGTTGTATTTTGGTGGTGGATGCTGCTGGTTTTTCCCCCAGGTCTGTTGGATTTTTGGTATCCTGACCTGTCTCCTGTAATCTTGGAACCCTGGAACCTTGAAACTTTGGACTGGCTTTTGACTCAGGTATAGACTCTTGATCCCTGGACTCTGTTATTGAACTCTCAGCGTTTGACCACTGGACTGGACCCTTTTGACTACGAAGTAATTTTTGCTATCAGTTTTTGTTTATTCTGTAGCTGAGTGCTATCTTTGTTTTATGTTTTGTTCTATTAAAACAGCTAGCAAGTAAATTCTGTTTTAATTAAACTGTTTGATAAAACTGGGAGTTTGGTTCATCTCTACCTAAATAAGAAAGAGCCCTGGCAATGTGACAGAAGTATACAAATATTGATTTACTTATATTTCATTCTTTCACCAATGAGCTCAAGAAGATCCATATGCCTTTCTTCCTCCTTATTTTATCCTTATAACAACCCTGTAAAATTGTTGATCCCCAATTGACAATCTATATATTGAATAACATTTCTTTAAAATCCTTTTCCATATTAACACTGTTTTATATAATAATAATCATCATCATCATCATCATCATCAGGCGAAAGAAGGCTCTCCATGGACAGTTCCTGGGAAAAATTGAGAGCCAAATGGACAAAGGAAAAACATGTGGCTCACAAATGGAACTTTGAAAAGGGAGACAGAGGACATGATTCTGGCAGTCCAAGAACAAGCCATTAGAACCAATGCCATCAAAGCCAGAATTGAAAAGTCGACGACAGATCCCAAATGTAGACTCTACAAGGAAGCAGATGAAACAATAGATCACATCCTCAGCTGCTGCAAGAAGATTGCACAGACAGACTACAAGCAGAGGCATAACACTGTTGCTCAGATGATTCATTGGAACTTGTGCCACAAAGACCATCTGTCTGCAGCAAATAACTGGTGGGATCACAAGCCGGAAAAAGTTAGAGAATGAACACGTCACGCTACTATGGGACTTCCGAATTCAGACAGACAGAGTTTTGGAGCCCAATACTCATGACCTCACAATTGTGTTAAAAAACAAAGTATGAATTGTCGATGTTGCAATCCCAGGTGACAGCAGGATTGAAGAGAAACAACTGGAAAAGCTGACACGATATGAGGATTTAAAGATCGAACCACAAAGACTCTGGCACAAGCCAGTCAAGGTGGTCCCAGTGGTGATCGGCACACTGGGTGCAGTGCATAAAGACCTTGGCTTGCACTTAAACACAATTGGCACTGACAAAATTACCATCTGCCAGCTGCAGAAGTTCACATTACTGGGATCTGCATGCATTATTCACCGATACATCACACAGTCCCAGACACTTGGGAAGTGTCCGAATTGTGATCCAATTCAACAGCCAGCAGAATGTCTGCTGTGGACTCATCTTGTTGTGTTTCTAATAATAATAATAATAATAATAATAATAATAATAATAATAATATTGGTGGGATCACAAGCCTGAAAAGGTTACAGAAAATGAACAATTACTCTGTGACTTCTGAGTTCAGACTGACAGAGCTTTGAATCACAATATTCCTGACCTCATGATCATGGAAGAAAATGAAGTATGAATCGTGGTCCTAGTGGTGATCGGCACACTGGGCGCAGTGCCTAAAAACCATGGCCTGCACCTAAAAACAATCAGAGCTAACAAAATTACCATCTGTCAGCTGCAAAAGGCCACCCTACTTGGATCTGCACACATTATTCGCCAATACATCACTTAGTCCTAGACACTTGGGAAGTGCTTGATGTGTGGTCCAATACCAAAGCCAGCATAGTGATCTTGTTTGCTGGGTATTAATCTTGCTGTGTATCAATTATTATTATTATCATTATTATTATTATTATTATTATTATTATTATTAATACTTTATTTGTAACTCACACTATCTCTCCTGGGGAACTTTCTCTTTTAAAGAAGTGTAGATGGTCTTTATAGGTGCCAAATCTACATGGGAATGAATGGATTATCAAAGGATATCATGGCTTGAAAACTGAAATAAGCATATTTAAGAATATTTCTCACACACATTGTTGACATATCACTTGCACACAATAACATACAAACACATTCTTGTAATGTCCAATTTGCCATCTCTGTTTTCAAAGATTATCAAGTATAAATTGCCCTGGTGTAATTGATTAACATCTCATCCCTTTATACAAAGGAAAATACGCTGGAATATGTAACATACTGGAGCTCGAGGGGTTCACTGCAACCAAGAATCCCACAATATCGCCATCATAGAGCCTGCTATTTGGATATGTTTAAATCCAACTGAGTTCAAATTGGCCATGCACATGCTTAGATTGGAAGTACAACAGGTCATTTTCCCCTCTCCTCCAACTGCTTTTAATACATTTGCTTGCTTTGTGCAAAACACATAAAGTTCTCAAAGACTCCAGGTGTGAGAGAGATATAACTGCATAGTGGAAATGGACAGATTTTTGTGGAAGGGATAAAAAACAAATGCTACAGCTAGAGACAGAGGGCTCTTCCACACAGCTATATAACCCCACAATATCTGCTTTGAATTGGGTTATCTGAGTCCACACTGCCTTATATTCCAGTTCAAAGCAGATAATGTGGGATTTTATTCAGCTGTAAGTAAGGGGTCAGAAAGAAAGAGAGAGAGGGGGAGAGATTATTCACTTTCTTTCTTTCTTTGAATAATGAGTATAATATTATAATTATTTAGAGTAGCAGCCAAGTTATTTCAGTTGAAAAAAAATGACCATGCTAGCTACTGAGTCAAATTGTATGGTACAGTAAGTTCAAACAATCAGTTCTACCACATTCATGATGAGCCATATTCAGAAAGCCATAAGATTTTGATAACCTCCAACTTTGCACAAATGGAAAATTATTTCATGTATTGAGTAAAACAATTTATCTTCTCACATGTCCCATAGAGTTGCTACACTGTGGCCCCTTCCACACAACTGAATAAAATTCCGCACTATTTGCTTTTGAACTGGGATATATGGAAATGTGGCCTCAGATAACCCAGTTCAATGCAGATATTATGGGTTATAAGGCTGTATAGAAGGGCCCTGAAAACTGTAAAGAACTCTTGTACATTTAATGGTTGTGCAGAACAACAGGATTTCAGCAGGTGTGGCTTATCATGCAACTAGGTAGCAAACAGGACTTGCAGAGTTATGTGGAAGTGACTCGGACCACACTACAACATCTAAGTAGAATGATGTTGTACATATTTTAATGCTCTGGAATCATCTCCATCCAATTCAGTGGGACTTGACAATTTGTTCTGATTCACATCTTGCTGATTCTAAAAGAATGCCATCAATGACCAGCTAACTTTTGAGCTCAATTCAAGGTACTGGGTTCTACTGTTAAGACCTTAAATGACCCAGGACTCAAATCCTTAAGGAAGCCACATCTGAGAAGTCAACCACTCTTGTCTCTGAATTCATCCGCTGAAACACTCCACTTTATAGAGTTAACAGTTAAATGGGGATAGGACTCTTGTACCTTTAACAGTTATGTAGACAAGGAATTTCAGCAGATATAGCCTGTCACTGAATGAAGGCAGTTGAAGTTCAACAACATCTGGAGAACCATTCATCCCTGGATAGTATGCCACTACTTTTATCTCCATGTTGTTGTTGTTTATGGGATGGGGCTGAGAAAAAGTGGGTCTCTATAGACTCCCAAAGCTCATGGTAACATTTACCATGGGGTGGTCATCCTTAGGACTTCATCCCATGAGCGAGGGGAAAGTGATGGGAACCATTTAACCCCATTTCCTCTAGTTTTCTCCTGTCTTCTAGGATGGCCAGCCATCCTATGTCCTTACTGCATTAATGCCCATTTCCCCCTGCTTTCCCTGCTTTTCTCAATTTCAAGTTGGGTAACATGGAAATGGAGCCCTGCAGAGTCCCACCATAAGTGGCCTCATGTTATGTGATTACTTCCATGGGACTCAATTTCCAAAGTGCATAGAAATGGAGCCCTAAACCCATGGGATTAAGTCCATAGTTCAATCTCTGAATTGCTACATAAAATTGGATAATTAAGTTCCATATAGTTGAAAAGCTGCTATTAACTATGATAGAGAAACTTTGCATCATGGCATAGGATAACCAAACACACAATGGCCAGTATCCTATTGGTTTGTCCCAATTAGTGTAGACCCATTCAATCAATTGTTGACCTCCGAGTCTAGTGGGTTCAATGAATCTACTGTAATCAAGACTGAAAGAGTATTTAGCTCTCAGACTCTACCACTTAACCAGACTAGCCTTACTATGAGGCCATTGCTTCATATGCAAAGAGCAGAGGACTAGAAAGCAGCAACAAGGTAGCTTGTCAATGGCTTATGATCTGCCCTTTGCTCCCTAAGGCTTTAAAGCTCAGAGGAAGAGGCTATCCTGTTTCAATGTGGATTGAAATTCAACTGTTGGTCTGATCAGCATAGGGGGGAGTTCTAGCTTGTTCTTTGCTTCCAGCAATAAAATGACTTTGGACATCCCAGAAAAGATGTATGGGTGCATGTGACATTTCTATTGTATGGAGGTCACTACATTCCACAAGTAGCAGCAGCAAATAGTGCACTTTGAACTTTTTATTGGACAGTTTGTGTGATTTCTAGCCTGACTTTCGATCCAAAAGGATACCTAATTACATCAGGGTTGCTTCTACCCTCTCTGACAAATAGCACAAGAAGGGATCATAGTTTAGTTGTGGAGTGACGTGCTTTGCAATCTAGAAAGGGCCGCATTCAATTCTGGGCACTTTAACTAGGATGGATGCATGGGTGGAAGGAAATAAAAATAAAATATCTGGTAATGAGGACAACTGGAGGACCACAACCAATGAAAGCAGACAAGTCGGACCTCAAAGGTATTTATCTGCATTCCTGGACTGATCTTTGAGCAGTTTTTGGAACATGATTGCAGTGCTCCTTCCCCTTTAAAATACAACGTGAGAAATATTCACTCTACCAACACCTTTTAGATACAGAAGGTTATAAATTAAAACCAGTTAACAAGACCCCTTAATCTACAGGGGATAAATTCCCAGCCAGATAGCAATTGTGTGAAACCACAGATGCAACCAAATGCTATTAAAATCCTTTATTTCTGATTCCAGCACACCAGAGGACCTAAAGATTCCTAGAGAAGTATGCTCTCTAATAATTTGCTAGACCTCCCATAAAACTCTGTAGTAATTTTCAAGGGAAGCAAACCATAGAATTGCCTGGAGGATCTGGCAAATTTTCTAGAGATATCCTTTTATCCTCAGTCACAAGAAAAAGAAACCATGGTTACAAGGATCTTACATCATGCAATGGAAGAGTGGAATGGCAACCAGATTATTATTCAATTGTAATTTTAATTATATTTCCAACATATCTACATCCTTTGCTGCTGGTGGTAATGCCACTCAGTACAATAATCACAAAGGATTAGCAGAAGTCAAGATTAGACAACGGGAAAGGTAGGGCATGACACAGGATTGCCATTTTTGGAGGCAGAGCCATGCTTTGTTATGACCAGTTCCTCCCTAACATTGTGTTCTCTCACAACACCTGGATTTTCTCCATCTAAAATGGCACCCTGCCTTAAATTAAAGCAAAATATTGTTTTCCAACACCTAGGTGTCTCATATCATAAAATGAATAATTGCAATGTATTCTAAATCAATCAGTTCCTTACATATATTCCACTTAAAACCGGCCCCACCTCACCACAAACGGTGGGCCCTTTTCTTCTGTCTTCCTTTGAAAACATGAATTGTATTTTATAATGTGCAGCCAGCTCTCTGGCAAATCTCCATTCCTTTCGACCTGACAGACTGTTTGTCAGTTAAACTCCCCTTGTCATGTATCCCTACCACGGCCAACTCATGCACGGAGACCTTCACTTTTACAGCTACCACTTGCACCCTCTGCAACCTTTGTCATTGATCACTGATCCAATCCAGTGCCCACATGTTCTTCAAGTGCCTACACAAGTAATGAGGTACTTGTGGTGTAAAATTAAACTGTCAACTGTCAGCGATTGATAACCACAGCGAGAGCTGACCTAGAACACCTGCAGTAGCGGCCAAGACAGGTGTGACACGTTTGATCACTGAGGCCTACCAGTCAGCCTGACCCAACAGTGTCCCTTTCATGGATTTTTACTGATGACAAGAGATGGTGGATGGATTTCAGAGCTGGTTCTGAAAGGTGCCAGGCACAGATTGCTGCAAATCATTGAATGTGTCTGATCAGCAGCAGGCTAAGAGCTAGGAGGGGGAACAAAAGCTCTGAGATCTCATGCATTGGATACAGAGCTGGCCCAAAGGTGCTTTCCCATTTGGGGAAGAATGGTACCTTTCCTCCGTTCCATACACTAGAGTTGACCGGATTGATAATGCAGGCTGCCTTAGTTTTGAGCAAAACTTGGGAAAGTAACTTTTTTGGAATATAGCTCCCAAATTCTACCTGGTGACCTGACCAATGCAAAGTTGTCTGAGTGAAAATTGGAGAGGACTGATGTACCTTTGATTATTGTGTAGAATTTCGGCCAGTGTTGCTATTTATTCAGTTATGTGATAAGCATCATCTCTTGAAATTCTCTCTTCCCATGCAGCTATTGAAGGATGTCCTCACAGTGGGAGAACATGAGTATCAAGAATAGGGCTCCACAGCCACCTGTGGGTCCACCGCCAAGACACTGCACTTACAGGACCATCATCTTTGGGCTACAAGGGATTGCCTAAGTAAGTAAGTAAGTGAAGGAAAAGGAATCCCCTCTCATTTTTAATCTGGTAAACCTACCTGAGGAGGGAACTATTTCTGTCTGCCTAATGCCAGGGCTAGCCCTGATTGGATATTTGTTTCTATTTATTTGTTTCACAGACCACAGAAGGAACTAACAACAGTCTGCTAAAAAGGAAGGAAATGGCTAGTTTTTTTTCTCCTGACCCAAGTCCAACAAGAGGATCAACCGATGTGACTATAAAAAGGGGAGAAAAGAAGAAGTTGATCTTAGGAAGGTTATCCACATCTGAATGAAAGTTGTCACATCTGGAGGGAGAAAGGTGCAATGGACTCATTTCATGTCCTTTAATTTGCTATTGAGGCTCATGTCATTGTAAGTAGACTTATCTCTATAGGAATTAGAAATGGGCAGTTCCATAATGTTTGTATGCAGTAAGGGATTGCTTCTGACAATGGAAAGGAGTCAGCAAAGTGACCAATTGTATACCAGGTCACCAGTGAAGAAGTGCCTTCACATTGGTAGAACCTGGTGTTCATTGGGACTCTCTTACAAATGTCATGTTATGCCACCTTGTCATTCACTTAAAGGGTTCTTTAGCCCTCCTGTTATATAGCTAAGTATGAGTACCGTTATATAACATGGATGTTGATTGAGAACTTTAGCCATACACAAAATAGAGGGCTTGGCAAAATTACTTTTTTATTGCAACTCCCAAAATCTGCCATCAAATGCACTGTTCTGTGCTAGCCTTGCTGACTGGGAAATTTTGGAATTTGTAGTCCAAAAAATATTTTCTCAAGTTCTGGCAATATGTTTCAAGCATATAAAAATGGTTTAGCCCGGTATCATTGAATCACTGATTTGGAAGAGATCTTGTGGGCCATCCCGTCCAACCCCCTGCCAAGAAGCAAGAAAATCGCATTCAAAGCACCCTTGACAATGTTTAAAAACCTCCAAAACGGAGCCTCCACCACACTCAGGGACAGAGAGTTCCACTGCTGAGCAGTTCTCACAGTCAGGAAGTTCTTCCTAATGTTCAGGTGGAATCTCCTTTCCTGTAGTTTGAAGCCATTGTTCCGTGTCCCAGTTTCCAGAGCAGCAAAAAACAAGCCTGCTCCTGCCTCCCTATGACTTCCTCTCACATATTTATAGATGGCTATCATGTCATCCTTCTCTTCTTCAGGCTAAACATGCTCAGCTCTTTAAGACACTCCCCATAAGACTTGTTCTCCAGACCCTTGATCATTTTAGTCATCTTCCTCTTGACACATTCCAGCTTGTCAACATCTCCTTTAATTGTGGTCCCCAGAATAGGATGCAGTGTGATTCCAGGTGGGGTCTGACCAAGACAGAATAGAAGAGGGGTAGCATGACTTCTCTGGATCGAGTAGACACTATACTTCTATTTATGCAACAAGCATGTGTTGCAAACTCAAACTCAAATGTGGCTTGCCTGGCCTATGCATATAAAAAGGTCAAACTCAAAATCTTCTTCACATATTCAATAGAACTATAAACTGTGTGCCATTTAGATTAGTCAAACCAAGTTTTAGTTTAATAGGGCAGATTTTTCTTTTAAAAAATCAATACTGAAAGATATACTTGTTTTCCTTTTTGAAAAAAAATGAACTATGGCCTATAACCGAAAATAAAAGCACAAATCTTTTCACTGACCTGTGAGCAGTGTTTGTTATGAGGGAAATATATTTTGTCGGTGATCATTTAAAGGAGACATGTATTGAGAATTTAATAAAAACCATTTTAATTTGAACTTAGTTTATTAAAAGCCAGATAACTCAACTAAAATATTTAATCAGCGTACAGGCTTGGTATTAATCATGACCCACTGTTAAGCTGTAATCGGCCAATGTTCTTTCTGCTCTCGGAGCTCACTTTCCCATTCTCATTCTCCCCACATTCATTCACACACACAGACTCCATGCTTCTTCCAGGCTCCCAACCTCTTCTCTCCCGCTAGCTAGTTTCTTTCCCATTCATCAGAATTGTCACCCCTTGTGTCAGTATTTTTGGTGAAATGTGCCAACTCTCACCTGGGGCCTCAGTCTCTTCATGCGTGTGAGTTCAAGAGGAAACAAACATCAATACTTATATTTTTATAGCTCCAAGCCTCTGGTTGTGCTTCTGTTTTACAAAGGGCAGCATAGCAACCAGCATTTCCCTGGCACGACTTAACTAAACAGACTTGCATTTCTGGAGAGGACCGATCAAAAGCTTTCTCCTTGTTTTGCTTTGTTGTGAATCCTAGCCATAGAAAAGGGGGAGGCAGGAATTCTCCCCTAGATAACTACCATTCAATTTGGCCAGAGGTTCTGTGAGATCAGTGCGCAGATGTTTCAATTTTATATGCAGGGTTTATTCTGACCAAAGGCTGTGTACATTCTATCATTCCATAGTGTGAAGAGGAGCCATAGGATCCTACATCCAAAGTATACTTTTTGCCCTCTTTTTATAAATCAGCTCATGGCTGAAAAGATGTGTAAACACAGAAAACTGCAGAAGAGATAAGACTGAAGAGTAGAGCTAGATCTTTTAAGACTGAAGAAGGGTACATCTTCACTACAGAATTAACACAGTTTGATACCACTTTAACTGCCATGCATCAATGCTTAGAAATGCCAGGAGCTATCGCTTGGTGAGACACCAGCACCCTTTGGCAGAGAAGGCTAAAAAATCTTAGAAAACTACAGCTCTCGTGAGTTCATAATATTGTGCCATGGCATTTAAGTGGCATTAAGCTGCATTAATTCTACAGTTTAGCGACAGCCTAAGCTCAACCTATTTTGCTAATGAGGTTCAGCACCTTGGATGGCTCCTTCACAAATCAGACTAAAATGCAAAGTAATGTCAACACAGTACTGACAGATATTCATGCCCTATCAGAAATGGTGCTGAGTGGCATTCATGTAAATATAAACAGGTCAACTCTACTTGGGTGACAGAATGCTTTAATAACATAAATAAAATACATTTTAATAACATAAAGGCAAAGACTCTGCACCAGGAGACTATGTTTCTGCCAAAATTCACTTTGGCAGCTCCTGCAAGACAGCCATTTGTATGTTGTTGGAAATTGTGGAGATGGGTAAACAGAGTCATGTCTAGTTATTTTCTTGCAGTTTGAAGCACTATAAGGACATCGTGCTCTGAACTTGAAAGAAGCCATGCCACAGTGCACCTAACTGTAGGATGCCGGTCTCCATGCATCTTACTAGAAGATAACTGTTCATCCCCAAGCTCCCTGGTAACATGGATATGAGCATGAACAATTTACAAGGTGAGTTTGGTGAAGTAACTTAGGACTTACATTGACTCTGCAGTGACCATGTTAACATCATGGACATGGCACTGAGATCACTATAACCAGTCACCCATTTCCCCCGGGCAAACTCACCTCACTGTTAAGGAGGGATCCACATTTCCAATCCTTCACATTGTTTTCCACCACTTTCTTCTCCAATGAATGCAAGTATAAATTATTTTTATTAAGCGGTAGTGCACTAATAATAAATTACTAATGTGCAAATATCTGCATAAACACATCTTGCCAAAAAAAATTAAACCCAAAAAAGAACCACTTCCTCATGGGAACAATCACCTCACACCAATCAGTTCTGTGCACCACCAACTTCTCCTCTCAACTCCATAAAAAAAATCTGGATGTTCTGTAAAACAACAGGTTAAAAGGCCAGGTTTTTAAAAACTGGATTAAAGACCAAAGAACCACATCGCAAGCAAATTGTCAAAACACTGTACGTCAGGATTGCACAATGAAGCAGCTAGTGGTTCTCCCTCCCCCACCCCCCAACACACACACACACACCACCAATATTATTTCCCTGCAAGTTTCCATTCCTAAAACTTCAACCATTCCAAACAACAAACAAACAAAGCCCTAATTTGCATTTGTAAAGGGCTGAAGTTGTAGCTTCATCAATCATAGATTGGCTATAAACATGAAAACCTTTGAGTAAGCTAGGACAATGATCTCTTTGCTCATTCAGTGTCCTCAGCCAACAGGAATAGTGTGCCCACTTTGACCTCGTCTTTTCTGATTGTGCCCCATAAGCCTTGGATTGGTTGTAAATCTTTTGTGCCAAAAACGGGCCATTACATTATGCCAACAACCTCCCCCCTTCACCCCAACATCAGATCAAAATTTGAAAAGATTACATTCTTAACTTCCTTAAGATCCATGTAAAGAAAACAAAAAGTGGTATGCCCCTTTTTTCTCTGTCAGATGACACTATGTGGACCACTTCCAAGATGTATAGGAAGCAAATCTTCCTATGTTCATAGACACAATGGCTAAAGGAAGAGTCGCACATAGATGATGTGGTGCTCACACGCATGAGTGCAATCATCCTGCTTACTCCATCCTAAATGAAACTAGAAAAGCAATGCAGCAAAATAAATAAAACCTTTCCTGGTAGAACAATAAATTCTGCTGGAATAAAAAGATATTCACCTGCTGACAAAAATACAGCAAAGAAGGAACCAGCCCTAGCCTTCCTAGGAAAGAAAATCTAGAACATGAGTACAACCACAGAGAAAGCTCTCAAACATGTTTGTGAAGGTGGTGGGGTCGATAAGATCTTCCTTGAAGAATTTAGAACTTGAGTGGGTCCAACCCTAGTTAGTTAGGCATGCATGTCCTAGGACTGAAGACATCTTTGTGTTGGTCCATATTATATTGCACATTAAAACTTGTGCACCAGCTTTGCCCTTACCTTGAGACACCAAACTTGGCCATAGTAGTCCACACCTTAGTCTAATCCTATTTGGTCTACTGAAATGCTCTCTACGTGGGTCTGCCTTTGAAGATAATTCGGAAGGTTACTAACTGGGTCTCTGTACAGGGAGAGAACCTCTCCCATGCTACGGCAGCTCCACTTGTTGCCGGTCTGCTTCTGGGCTAAATACAAAATGCTAGTCGTTACCTATAAAGCCCTAAACGGTTGGGTCCAGGCTATTTGTCCAACCGCATTTCCCTATATAGGCCATCTCAAACACTGCAATCTGTGGAGGAGACCTTGCTCTCAGTTCTCCCCCCCCCCCCCCCGCCTCCCCCGTCTCAACCATCTCTGTGATTGCTCCCTGTCTCTGGAACTCCCTTCCTAAAGAAATAAAAAGGCCCCCACCCTCCTCTCCTTTAAAAAAAACTCCTGAAAACACACCTACTTTACTTTAGGGTATGGAGAGGAGGAGGACTAGGACACTTTAAATTAATTCCATCGAAACAATGGCTAACTTATTTATACCTAATGGCTGCTATGACACCCTTTAAATGAACACCTGTGATACCCACTTTTAATGTATTTTAATTTTTGAGGGTTTATGTCTTAATATTAATTCATGTTATTAGTGTTATTATATTGGATTATTTCCACTTTGGATTATTTCCACTTTGTTTCCATTTCGCTGTTTAATTCTTTTGTTTACTGTTATTAGTGTGCACTATTTTGTATTATTTTTGATGTGTTGTACTTATTTAGGGCATTGAATGTTTGTATTTTTTTGTCTGTAAACCACCCTAAGTCCCCTCAGAGAGACAGAAGGCAATCTAGAAATTTATTATTATTATTATTATTATTATTATTATTATTATTATTGATACCACAAGATTCCTTTTTCCTTCCTTGAGGCTTTCGCTGCAAAAAAATAGACTTCAAATATATATATATATTCTTTTTAAACAGGACCAGAGAGAAATTAATAGAAAGCATGCCCTATCTGCATTGGGGAAGAATGGCAGAGGGAGGAATGGCAGGAGGCTTGCGTGGGTGGGTTTCCCTTTGCACAGTTGCACTATATTAAGTTCATGTGATGAGAAGATAAAAATCTATTAACTTGCGGCTGACCTTATCGACACAAGAATCTCCGCAGACATTACCGAAGCCATATCTCTTCTGACTTTTACATCCATAACCTCGCGCGCCAGAGTCCCAAACCAAATGTAAACTCTTCATGATGAGTGAAGCGGTGACACCAATTCAGATTCGGGGCCGGCTGGCTGGCTGTCGACGGAAGGTCCTAGGGGGATGACAGCTGGCCTGTACTTTCAATTTGACTTTCGGAATGGCTTTTTTTTATGCCATATGCCACTACAGGCGCTGAATCAAAACTGTTTCTGTAGAACCATATGCTACCAGGTACATAGGCTTAAAATCGAAAGGCATAAATCTCACCCGTATCACTGTGATGTATTGCAAACATAATTATATCTGAGTAATGCACATTCTCATTTCAGCTAATCAACACTTTCCATTTTCTCTTGTCCCACCCTTTACTCTCCCCTAGGTCTTTTTTTAAATTTAAGCTAGCACACAGCAGCAGCCCAGGGTTTTGTTTTTTTCCAAAGCAGGTCCTAAACAGCCTCAAAAACGCACATGGTTTCTCATAAAAGAATTCTGGAAGGCCCCTTTGGAAATGTGGCCACATAGTCAGAATGCATCAACGGCTTTCTAAAAAATGAATAAATAAATAGAGTAAGATGTGCATCAGTTCCAGCTGTCCATTTCAAAATTATGAGACATTTTGCATGGTTTCCAAATAATTTTGCACGTTGCCACATTTATACATGTTCTCTAGTAATAGCCAGAGTCGATTAAAAGAATATGTTATACAAAGGAATGTCTTTGAGAGCCAATTCCAAATTTCAGCTGGTTCCAAAGGCAGCCATAAGCACAATCAACTTGATATTATACCATTCTTTTTTAAAGTTATGTTACTATTATTACTCATAAATAATACTAAAACACATAGAAAGCAGATACATAAATCTTTGCTGACTTCCAATTAAGGTTTTGATTAAAACTACACAAAGTTCAGGGATTGCAAGATTGCAACAACAAAAAAACCACCTGCTTCCATGTATTAATCCATGGGCTTTGGAGCACATGCTTTGCATTCAAAAAGCTCATGATTCAATTACTGGTACTATGATGAAATTGCAGATGATGGGAAAGACATCCTGAGACCTTGGAGAAATATTGGCAGTAAAATGGCCCATTGTAGAGGCAGTTTACCATATCCCACCAATTTCCAGCAAGGTCCTTTACTTGGCCCAAATCATCAATATACAACTACAATTTGTAGATTTAATGACTTGGTCCCTCTTTCAAACTTCTAGATGAAGGGAGGAATCTCAGGATGAGAAGAATACCGTATATACTTGAGTATAAGCTGACCCGAATATCAGCCGAGGCACCTAATTTTACCACAAAAAAACAGAAAAACTTATTGACTCAAGTATTAACCTGGAGTGGGGAATGATACCAATAAAATTACATGCAGCTTCTCCTCTCCTCTTGGCACAACAACCCAGTTGGGTTGCTGTACCGAGAGGAGAGGCCGGGACCTGGGGCCCAGCCCAGCAGGAAGGTGCGTCACTCCGCACTTTGATTTGTCATGGCAGATAGCCAGCTTTATTCACAGGGTCTACTGCATTTTAGGAAATTTTATAATCTTTTATATTTTTTATAATCTTACTAGTTGGGTTTTTTAGTACATTGTTGTTTTTATATATCTCACTGTGTATACAACTTATGTACTGTTGTTTATATGCAGCATTTAGAGTTCTTCTGTGAGCCATCCTGAGTCCTTTCAGGGAGATGGTGGTGGAGGACAAAGAAAGATTTATTTATTTTTATAAGCCAGGCCCCTTCCTCTCCTCCCCTCTCAGCACAGTGACCCAGGTGGGTTGCTGTGTCAAGAGGAGAGGCCTGGCCCAGCAAGAAGGTGAATGAGCCATTCACCTTCCTCTCCTCCCCTCTTGGCACAGTGACCCAGATGGGTTGCTGTGCTAAGAGGAGAGGCCTGGCACAACAGGAAGGTGCATGACTGATGAGCTATGCACCTTCCTCCCCTCCCCTCTCAGCACAGTGACCCAGTTGATTTGCTGTGTCAAGAGGAGAGGCCTGTCCCAGCAAGAAGGTGAATAGCTGATGAGCCATTCGCCTTCCTCTCCTCCCCTCTTGGCACAGTGACCCAGCTGGGTTGCTGTGCTAAGAGGAGAGGCCTGGCCCAACAGGAAGGTGCATGACTGCTGAGCCATGCACCTTCCTCTCCTCCCCTCTCAGTACAGCGACCCAGCCAAACACACATAAATACTAGGCCTGGGCGGTTTCGTTTCGTTAATTCGTAATTCGTTAATAATTCGTTAATTTTTTCAATTACAAAACGATAACGAACCATTCTGGAGCAATTATTTAAAAAAACGAATTTTTAAATACGTTTTGTAAATGCTTCGTATTTCGTTATTGTGTTCGTTTCGTTATTGTTTTGAGGTCGTTTCGTTATTATTTCCGCATGTCTGGGCCAGTTTTATGGTTTAATTAGTGGAAAAAAATTATAATATCACACCAACAGTCAACAACAGAGGGAGAGGGAAGCTTCAGAAGTTTTTGGAGGTTTTTTAGCGTATTTCGCGGTCGCGTCCGCCATTAACAAATCGATTCGTTATTGTTTCGGAAATCGATTCGTTATTTTTTTACCATTTACGAAATTTCGTAAATATCGAACTTTTTAAAGGGAAAATTTTGTAATTATTTTAAATATCGAAACAAAAAAAACCCCCAAATACAAATCGATTTTAGAAACAAATTTTTCCGTTGTTACCCAGGCCTAATAAATACATCATTTAAAACAATTTAAATCACATAATAATATTCATAATAAAACAATTTAAAACTATAAAAATCAATGACTTCTGAGTTAAAATCATGTCCATTTGCATCGTTAAGCCGTTCTATATTCATTCACAACATTGAGTTATCTGGTTACAATGAGGTTCCAAAAGCTTGCTCGAAGAGCCAAGTTTTCACTCTTTTCCTAAAGGTCGGGAGGGAGGGAGTCGATCTAATATCCCCAGGAAGAGAGTTCCACAGCCGAGGGGCCACCATTCTGTTCCCACTTTTCCTAAACCTACCCCAAATTGATGAAGCTGCTGTAAAGAGATTCATTTATTTCACAAAGTATTTGGACAATTCAGGGCCCTTCCACACAGCCCTATATTCCACAATATCAAGACAGAAAATCCCACAATATCTGCTTTGAACTGGGTTATCTGAGTCTACACTCAAACAATGTGGGATTTTCTGCCTTGATATTCTGGGATATAGGGCTGTGTAGAAGAACCCTTAAACTGATCTAGGAAATGGAAATGAAAAGTCTTAGTAATGCCAGGAAATATTTCGGGATGAAGAAAGTAGTAAATAAATCAATTAACTCACTGAACAGCAAATCCCCGTGATATCTTAGGATGTACTTGACAATTAAGAAAGTATGAATAGAATTTTGCCTGGAAGATTTAGAAACTGCATGGTACAATGAACCAAGGTAGCTTCAGTCTGTTCTTCAAAATTTCTATATTAAAAACCCCTCTCTATGGCAGATACAATTCTAACCTGCACCTTCGCCATGACATTTTCCCTTGAACTTATTTCCATTTTCATCCTGGTTTTTGCACGCTCACTGTCAGACAACTTAGCCCATACAGTTCTTTAGATGGGTTCAGGAACTGCAGGTTAACCTTTTCTTGGTCTTCAAAATATGGGAAACTTATAGTTGGCTGGGACTAGAGCTGAGATCAACAGTTGTTATATCGTATGCAGTGCAAGGCACAGAGCTGGATTTCAATCCAAACTTTACAGGAACTGTTCAAGGTGCTGAACCTTTTTTACAGCACCTTGGATAGCTCCTTTAGAATTCAAGCCCAGGGTTTCTCAAACTGTGCTCCTCCAGATGTTTTGGGCTTTCAGCTTCCAGAAATCCCAGCCAGCTTGCCAGCTGTTAGGAATTGTGGGAGCTGAAATCCAAAACATCTGGAGGAGCACAGTTTGAGAAACTCTGTTCTACACTTTTGAATCAATGCAGTATGACACCACTTTAACTGTGATGGCTTAATGTCATTGAATTCTGGGATGTGTAGTTTGACGAGGAACCAGCATTCTTTGGCAGAGAAGGTGGAAGACCTTGTAAAATCACAAATCCCCTGGTTGCACCCTATATCTTACTGGAGATTCACCATCCTAGGTAAAAAAAAAAAAAGGTAAAGGTTTTCACCTGACATTAAGTCCAGTCTTGTCCAACTCTGGGGGGTGGTGCTCATCTCCATTCCTAAGCTGAAGAGCCGGTGTTGTCCGTAAGTCATGTCCGTAAGTCATGTCCTAGATATTGACAAGCTGGAATGTGTTCAGAGGAGGGCGACTAAAATGATCAAGGGTCTGGAGAACAAGCCCTATGAGGAGCGGCTTAAGGAGCTGGGCATGTTTAGCCTGAAGAAGAGAAGGCTGAGAGGAGATATGATAGCCATGTATAAATATGTGAGAGGAAGCCACAGGGAGGAGGGGGCAAGCTTGTTTTCTGCTTCCTTGGAGACTAGGACGCGGAACAATGGCTTCAAACTACAAGAGAGGAGATTCCATCTGAACACGAGGAAGAACTTCCTGACTGTGAGAGCCGTTCAGCAGTGGAACTCTCTGCCCCGGAGTGTGGTGGAGGCTCCTTCTTTGGAAGCTTTTAAACAGAGGCTGGATGGTCATCTGTCAGGGGTGATTTGAATGCAACATTCCTGCTTCTTGGCAGGGGGTTGGACTGGATGGCCCATGAGGTCTCTTCCAACTCTTTGATTCTATGATTCTATGACTGCATGGAGTGCTTTTACCTGCCTGCCAGAGCGGTACCTATTGAGCTACTCACATTTGCATGTTTTCAAACTGCTAGGTTGGCAGAAGCTGGGGCTAACAGTGGGAGCTCACCCCGCTCCCCAAATTTTGAACCAGCAACCTTTCAGTTAGCAAGTTCAGAAGCTCAGCGGTTTAACCCACTGTGCTACTGTTGGCTCCTAGTGATAGGCAAATCTCCAGTAATTTGAGGGTTACCAGCATCTCCTGCCAGATTGTCACTGTTTACAATAGTTGTGTTTCCTTTTCTCCTCAAAACAACAACAAAAAAATCCAAGGGAGGAGTAAACCATGTTCTTCCTCATTCCTTCAGATAAAGCCCTCTGCAGCTCTTTCATCAGTATGTTGAGTTGTTTATCCACATTAGAGACCTGCCTGGGTATTTCTTACCCTCAGCCTTTGCAGAATGAAAATATTATTTCAGAGGCAAGGATGTCAACCTGACTCCAAACAGGATTTCAACCATATCCTGAGAGTGAGGCATCTCTGAGATAGTTGTCTCACGTTTGCAGCTTTCTGAAGGTCTGCTGCTTTTAGCTTGCAGTGTGAGTTAAGCAGGTCACGATATCAGGAAGCAGGAGATGGTTCATCAAAGAGGACTTGCTCGCCTCCACCACTCATCAACTGGACAGTAGTTTGTTTCTTTTACAAAACATGTGGAGGAAATGCATCTCCAGTGACCTATTGTTAAGAACTTCCTTTTGTCTTTGCATTTGCTTGAAGACGTGTCGGCCCCCACTTTTTAAAACTCTGTTTTTTCCAATAGGTAATTTTCCCTCATTAAGGCTGTGATTACAAGAAAGAATGTGTGTCAAGCATCACAAGAAAGGCATCTTATCTCTTTCCTTTCACCTCCACAAAGGCATGTTCTGATTTCCCAGAGATATACGGAACCTTCAGATCACAGGAAGAAACAGTCTGGTGGTGTCCGATTTAACTCTGGAGAGACAGACACCCAGATTAAGTCACAGTGGGGTCCAGGACAAAGCTTGGAAAGGTTCCCTTATTTGGCCACAACTCTCCCAATCCTCTTAGCTGGAAGTTTTTGGGAGCTGCAGTACATCTATATAAATAAAAATATAATGTTCGTTTGTGGGATTAACATAACTCATAAACCACTGGACGAATTGACACCAAATTTGGACATCATACACCTAACAACCCAATGTATTTCCTTCACTCAAAAAATGATTTTGTCTTTTGGGAATTGTAGTTGCTGGGATTTATAGTTCACCTACAATCAAATAGCATGATAGAATTGAAGCAACCGAGGCATACAGGACTCTCATGACCACACAGAAAACACTAGAAGGATTTGGTGAGCATTGACCTTGAGTTTGGGAGTTGTAGTTCACCTACATCCAGAGACTACCATGGACTCAAACAATGATGGATCTGGACCAAACTTGGCACGAATATTCCATTTGCCCAAATATGAACACAGATGGAATTTGGGGAAAATAGACCTTGACATTTGGCAGTTGTAGTTACTGGAATTTATAGTCCTCCTACAATCAAAGAGCGTTCTGAGCCCCACCAATGACAGAATTGGGGCAAGCTTCCCACACAGAGCCCCCATGACCAACAGAAAATACTTAAGGCCATCCAGTCCAACTCCCTCCATCAGGGCAAGAAAACGTAATCAAAGCCCTACGGACAAAGAGCCATCCAGCCATAGATATAGATAGATATGATTCACACACAGAAATATAGTATCATAGATTTGAAAGGGACCCCTGAAGAAGGACAATTATGTTGCATGTTCCAGAGTAGGCAAACCAGACAATCTCCACATCAACACTGGCAAAGAAACAACAAGAAATACTGTTTACCCACAAGCATAAAGAAATTACATATATTAGAAACCAACGCTTTCTCATTAATTTATTTTCCAGATCAACATACTGGGCCACAGCAACACGTGGTAGAGGACGGTTATATATATATATATATATATATATATATATATATATATATATCCAAATTATAGATATATGTTTAAATACCCAAATAGATAGGCTACTTGCTCCTCATTGTAAAAGGGAAGGAATAGACACAACATTTGTGTGTTCCCATTTAGAAGTACAGATGAAAACTTGGAGGAAAATTGCTACTATTTAAAGGGAGAGATAAGTATCTCTGACCAGGGGATATGTATGACTGCTCAGACTCCTGACCCAGGTGATAGGTTTGACAATATCAAGATACCTGGAGCCCTTTCATATTATACATTTATAGCACTATTATTCCATTTCAATTGCCATGGCTGCATCCAATGGAATCCTGGGATCTGTAGTTTGGTGAGGCACAGAGCTCTCTGGTTGACAATTCTAGATAACCTTCTTGTTCTCTTCTTGAGATTCTTTAGCCTTAAACCTGATTTGAACTGGATCACCCTTCCAGCAGACGCCTTCATATGGAGGACTTTCCTCTGCGAATTGGGGCACATGGTTGCCCCCTTTATGAAGGCAAGAATATGTTAGGGAAAACCTTGATTCAAGCAGCATCTTATGCTCCTGAAAGGCTGGGACTGATTTGCTTGTTGCATAATAATTTCACATAAATGTGTCTCCACATTTTGTCCTGTCAGGAGAGCTTACTACCAGCTTTGACTGATACGCCAGCTGCATCCCTTCCTAGATTTTGGAAACCTCAAGGTTGGACTTCTGCAATGCACTTTACATTGGGCTAGCTCTGTACAAAGTTTGGAAACTCTAGTTTGTTCAAATTACGACAGCCAGATAGGTTACAGGAACATCCAGATGTAAGTATATTATACCTATCCTAAAGTCACTCCACTGCCTGCCAGTTAGTTTCTGGGCAAAGTACAAAGGTATTGGTTTTGATTTTTAAAGTTTGAGTCCAGGTTCCCTACAGAATCGCCTTCTCTCATACTATCCACCCTTAACACTTAGGTCTTCTAGCGGGCAACTGCTCTAAACTGCCAGAACCCAACTGGCAACCGTCACCCAGAGGACATGTACATCAGCCACCCCAAAACTGTGGAACAACCTGCTGGAAGAGCTTAGACAGCTAAATGAGCTGTGGGAATTTTAAAACAATTTAAAGCCTATCTTTTTCAGCAGGCCTACCCAGTTTTAATCGTGAATTTTAAATTCATATCCTATGTTTAAATATCTGTCCAGTGTATTTTAATATGGGCCGTGGTGGCACTACGGGTTAAACTGTTGAGCAGTTGAACTTGCTGACCAGAAGGTTGGCAGTTTGAATCTGTGGGATTAGGTGAGCTCTTGCTATTATCCCAAGCTCCTGCCAACCTAGCAGTTCAAAAACATACAAATGTAAGTAAATCAATAGGTACCGCCTTGGCGGGAAAGTAAACGGCGCTCCATGCAGTCATGCTGGCCACATGACCTAAAAGGTATCTGTGGACAACACAGGCTCTTCAGCTTAGAAATTAAGATGAGAACCACCCCAGAGTTGGAGATGAAGGGGAAGCCTTTACCTTTATCTTTGTATCTGGTTTCAATGTTTCAAGGCATTGAAACAATACAGTGCAATCCACTCTCAGTCTCCTTGGGGAGATAGGCCAGAAGCACCAGGAGAGGTGGGTAAAAAATAAAAATTATTGTTGTTGTTGTTGTTATCTTGAGTCCTACAAAATCTAAAGGTTTTTTTTTTCAGTTACATTGAAAAAGGTTCAACTAAAAATTGTTTAAAAATGTATTTTAATTCATCTCACTCTGCTTTAGAAATGTAATTCTTTAAACAAATGTACCCAACGTTTCTCTTTTCAAACTGTGATTTGAATTCATTGGTTCCAAAATTCAGAAAGTTTCTGTCTCAGGCAGATACAATCGAAACCAAATTTTACTTTTCCCACACAAGAATTTTAAGAGCTAAAAGGATAATTTCCTTCGACCACAAAGCATTTGCACCATGGTGGAACAAACTGTTATCTTAAGTTTCACAGAGCAATTGTTCAGTAATTCCTGTTTGTGGCTTCTTTCCAACTTCTTGAAAATAGCTCAGACTGCCAGCCCTTGAATAACAATAACAACAACAATTTCATTTTTAAAAAAACAAACACACTAAATATTCACACAAGGAGAAAGCGGCAAGTATTTTCTATCACTCAGTCAGCTGTAGCGTATTTGTCCGTTTCCCTCTGAACAAACTCCAGCTTTCTCAAGTCTGACATATAGAAATGTACCGTCTCTTTGAAAACAATGGCCTGGAAAGCTGTAGGCACAAGGACTGTAAATATGTCAAAGAATAATCATTCGAAGAGGTGTTGCCTTCAGCGGCTGCATTAAATGAAAAGGGAGATTTAAGGGAGGAAATAATAAAGATGCTTGATGTTTATGCAAGGCTCCGTGTGTCCAAAGCGATACCTAAAAAGTTGTAACTATTTTACCGGAGAACATAGAAAACAGTATTTTTTGCTTTGCTTTGAATGTCCAGACCTCCATATTATGCCTTGCAGATAGTTACTCATCTCAAGGGACTAACAAGAAAAAGGCACAGAAAGAAAAGCTATCCGTGATAACGTCAATGGGTCAAAAATGCATATATATAAGATTAATCCAAAAGGCCCCCTTTAAAGAAAGAATTGCAGGTACTCCAGAAAAAAGAATAGTAAGGAAACAAACTTTTTGCACCTGGGCACTTTATTATTATTATTATTATTATTATTATTATTATTATTACCAGTTGATTCCTAACCCATCTAAAACACAGACGTGTGCTTTTCCTCTCAAGAACAAACAAGAATCTCAAGCTCTAAGGATTGCCTAGGAAGGAATCCCACTGGAGCATTGCAGCACACCCAAATACCTGGGAGTTACCCTGGACCGTGCTCTGTATTACAAGAAGCACTATTTGACTATCGAACAAAAAGTGGGTGCTAGAAACAATATCATACAAAAAGCTGACTGGCACAACCTGGGGATCACAACCAGATACAGTGAAGACATTTGCCCTTGCGCTGTGCTACTCTGTTGCTTAGTACACATGCTCAGTGTGGAACACATCTTACCACGTTAAAACAGTGGATGTGACTCTTAATGAGAGATGCCACATTATCACAGGATGTCTATGTCCCACTGGAGAAATTATACTGTTTAGCTGGTATTGCACCACTTGACATCTACCAGGAAGTAGCAGCCAATAATGAAAGAACCAAGGCAGTGGCATCTCCAGACCATCCCCTGTTTGGATATCAGCCAGCACACCAACACCTTAAATCAAGAAATAGTTTTTGAAGATCTACAGAGTAACTCACATGAACACCTCAGCAAGCCAGAGTCCAAAAGTGGCAGGCTAAAACCCAGAACCTCAACCCATGGCTGATACCGGATGAGAGATTACCCCCTTGGGCACACAGAAGACTAGTTGACTTGGAAGGCACTAAACAGACTATGCTCTGGCACCACGAGATGCAGAGCCAACCTTAAAAAATGGGGCCACAAGGTGGAGTCCACGACATTTGAGTTTGGAAAAGTGCAAATCAAAGGCCACTTACTACAATGCAGTCTGAGTCCTACCACATGCCCAATGGAGGACCTTCTTATAGCAACACCAGAGACACTCCAAGTAGCCAGCTACTGGTCAAAGGACGTTTAGTATAATGCCAAGATTTTTAAACTTTGTGTTTTTAAATACAGTACAACAATACCCTTGGTTCGCTAAATTATTAATAAATAAATTATTGTTATTGTTATTAGCTCCCACATTCGCCTCCATTATTTCATCAATGGGAGTAGAAGTGTTTTGGATCTGGAATTTTGCAGTACCTGTATTTGCATATATGTATATGATGGGATATCTTGGAGATGGGACCCAAGTGTAAATCCGCCTCTCTCCGGATTTGAACCTGCGACCTGTCGGTCTTCAGTCCTGCCGGCACAGGGGTTTGACCCACTGCGCCACCAGATGTGAAATGGCATTATATGGAGTGATGACTTACATTTGTGTGCCAAGTATATGAAGAGTGTGTTTTTGAAAGGTGACACATGCATCCACTCCAAATTATTGTTTCAAAGGCTGCTTTTCAGCATTAAAAATATGGCAAAGAAAAAAAATGCAAAACTGCAGTGCCTTCTGTTTGAATCTGTTAAAACCATAGCAATATCCATGTTTCTCCTGTGTTTATGCTACAACAAGCCTGGAAGGTCAGGAAAACCAAGTGGTAGTGACTGACCTAAGTTCAGTGTGAGTTTCAGTGCTGAGTACTGTGGGAATTTGAGCCTGAGAGCCCTTCCACACAGCCATATAACCCAGAATATCCACACTGCCATATAATCCAGTTCAATGTGGATTTTATACAGCTGTGTGAAAGGGGTCTGAGTCTCCCATCATAGGGTGCATCTACTGTCAAACTGATGCTATTTGACACAACTTTATGTCATGGGATTTGGGCATTATGCCATGGGATTTGGGTGTTGCAATTTGATGAGGCACCAACACAGAGAAGGCTAAAGACCTTGTAAAAACTACCGCTCTCATAACATGGTATTGAACAATGGCTGTGAAAGTGGTGAAAAACTATAGGAATTCGACAGTATAGATTTTTTTTATCATGTCAGAAGCAACTTGAGAAACTGCAAGTCACTTCTGGTGTGAGAGAATTGGCCGTCTGCAGAGATGTTGACCAGGGGACACTTGGATGTGTTACCATCCTGTGGGAAGCTTCTCTCATGTCCCCACATGGGAAGCTGGAGCTGACAGACAGGAGCTTACCCCATCTCACAGATTCAAACCATCAACCTTCAGGTCAGCAGTTCAGCCAGCACAAGAGTTTAACCCCATTGTGCCACCTTGGCTCCTGACAGTATACATGCAGCCATAATCTTACACCCTTATTGTTGTATAAATTCTGCTCTGTATTTTCAGAAATACAGAGGTTAACTTGAGAAAGAACAATTATTTGGTCTAGAACTATATAGGATGCACACACTAAAGCTGACTTCTATCATTTTCATGCAATAATACATTGCTCCCTCTCATAGGTAGAAAATAGAGCACACATTCACTAAAGGTGGCTGCACATTTAGACCCCTTCCACACAGCTGTATAAAATCCACATTGAACTGGATTATATGGCAGTGTGGACTCAGATGACCCAGTTCGAAGCAGACATTGTGTCTTATCTGCCTTGATATTCTGTATTATATGTCTGTGTGGAAGGGCCCATAAAAAGGCATGTGCTTTGATACCTCATTCCTCAATTACTCGCAAAGAAAGGTATCAATAGCCTGCCTTTGAAAGCATTATGATTTATTTAGTCTGAATATTTTAACCAAAAACATAGGCTTTCTGTTCCAGTCATTGACTGATGTCACAGCTGCAAAGCAATTGGCATGTTATGTGTGGACTCAGCCTAATATGGGCAAAGACCCTCCCAAAACAAACAAAAAATCCTTACAAAGTGATGAAATAAAATTATTTTTGAGTATTTCAACTTCCTCTTTTAAAAGTAATAGTTTAATTAGATTTGTTTAATCATTTTAAAACATTTGCACCACACAGTTTAGGGATTTTGTTTGCACTTATACTGTAAGATGTTTTGGGTCACATTTTGAGTGAAAAGTGGGATATCAGTCAAAGAAATAAGTTATGACTTTAGCAGGTTGGGTTGCCATGAAAGGGCAACAAATTGCAAGTTTGCCGTTAAACAAAAGGTGGAAAATAAATGTAAACATTACATCAACATAACATAAGTAGAATCAGAAAGGAAATGCACAGCGGAAATATTGACTGCTTTGATTTCTTGAGCACTGCAGGACTTACAGTTTTCTTGAACTTTCTCTGGCTTTGAATCAAGCAGTGCATTGTACAACACAAACAGTTCTGCAATTTCCCATTCAGAAAGAATAGGGATCCTGTATAGAATCATAGAGACCTCATGGGCCATCCAGTCAAACCCCTGCCAAGAAGGAAAATCACATTCAAAACACCCCTGACAGATGGCCATCCAGCCTCTGTTCAAAAGCCTCCAAAGAAGGAGCCTCCACCACAGTCCAGGGCAGAGAGTTCCACTGCTGAACAGCTCTCACAGTTAGGAAGTTCTTCCTAATATTCAGGTGGAATCTTCTTTCCTGTAGTTGGATGTTCTGCTCTGCCTTCGATTAAACAATCGATTACCTGGCCCCAACTAGGACTCAGATCTCCCCCATGAACTTTACTACTGCTCTGTACACAAAGTCATAATGTTCTATCTTATACTGCCCACTATCCCAAATGTTGCCATTTGACTTACACACTTTACCCACCAGCCCTATCCTTACAATTGAGTTGTACTGATCTGCCCACCTGTGCCCAAAATTGTTTATTGTTACAGGTTCATTGGTTGTTGGTTTGATGGTTACTCTTATATTCTGTTGTAATGTTGTTGTTTTATTTTGTCTTATGCTGGGGTTTTTTTAGTGTGTTATATTTTAATCATGTTTGGTTTGGGCATGTCCCCATGTGAGCCACCACAAGACTCTCTGGGGAGATGGAGACAGGATATAAAAATAAAGTTGTTATTGTAGTTGTTGTTGTTGTTGTTGTTGTTGTTATATTTTGAAGTCATTGTTCCACATCCTAGTTTCCAGGGCAGCAGAAAACAAGCTTGCTCCCTCCTCCCTATGACTTCTCCTCACATATTTATACATGGCTATCATGTCCTCTTTCAGCCTTCTCGTCTGCAGGCTAACATGCCCAGCTCTTTAAGCTTTTCCTCATTTGCTGGTCAGGAATGATGGGAATTTGAATCCAAGCACATCTGGAGACCACTTGTTGCTGACAATTGCCCCATCTTATATACATACAGCATGAGGAAAGCAGCAGTCAGAGAAAACAAACAGAAGCCCCCTTTGAGTTCCTGGATTTCACATGAACAAAGCAAAATCCCAAATCCCAAATTTCACGCTGTCCTTTAAATCCATCCCAGTCACTGTTCAGGCACTAAAGAGCAGCCCTTTCTTCCTCTGTCACTTTGGGCCTCTCCCTTTCGAACCAGAAAAGAAAGACAGGACATTCCCAGAGAACAATGGCAAGGTCTTGTTAAAAAATATGGGAACAGCACCTGTTCAACAGGCAAACCAACAAACAACAACTTTGTTTTTGTTGTGCCTCTAAGATCAGGCAGGCCAGTTTCCTGAAGCCCCAAAAGAGGGGAGTTTATTCTTAGAAGGTTATTGGGATTTTTAATTTTATTTTTGCAAGCAAGTTCAGGGATGGTGAAGGAGGTGATCTTCCTTCCTGCTTTTGTGCTTCCTCGGGACGCATCTTTAAAAGCTTTCAACAGCTTTGTTTTCATCCTAGTCCAACCGCCCCCCTCGCTGCCCCTCGGCTCTTGCCATTCTTGTCTCTGCTTTCTACTTCCTATCTCAGAACATCGCAAGCTCTCTTGGCCATTTCAAACGGCTTTTTTCAAAAGCTTCTTGAGCTATTGAAATAGACTGAACGGAGATGGAGCCAAAGGAACCTTTCTTCCTCCCGTCCTTTGCCAAACGTTCAATCATGGCTAATTCATTTTGTTCTCGCTGGAGCAGGTTAATTATGATGTCTGTTTCAAGTTTATTTATCTTTGCTCAATGCTTGTTTATTGATCAAGCTGGGGCCCTTCTGGAGGAGTTATTTTGCTCCAATAAGGTGCTCTCTAGTGATTGAAGTGGTGGGGAGCATTTAAAGAGATGGGCTAGGAGCATAGGAAACAATAAAAGTTTAGGAGAAAAATGTGCAGGAGATATTGATGCCTCGTAGCGGGTATTGGTCAGTGGAAGAAATACATCCACTGATATTAACAAGGCTAGTCCATAAATTAACTGAGAATGGAGACTCGGGCAAAGTAGCCAAAGAGGCTGGCTTGTCTGGGGCATTATCAAAATTTACTGCCTTGTTCAAGATAATTCTCTACCTGGACATTTCAGCCTCGGTCCAAATCTCCTTGCATGCCCAGAGACCATATGACAACATGGGAATCTCCCCAATGCCAGATACATCAGCCAGAATAGCTAAAGGTGCATAAAGGGCAGTGATCCTCAAGTGTGGTGGTTTGATAAAACTATTGCTATTGTGTGCATGTAATTTCTGACTTAACAGCAACCCTAAGGTGAATTTGCAACTGGGTTTACTTGGCAAGATTTGTTCAGAGGGAGTTTTGCTTTTGTCTTCCTCTGGGAGTAGGAGAATGCAACTTCCCCAAGGTCATCTAGTAGAATTCTGTTGGGTTTCATTCCTGGACTGCACAAGTTTCTTGTGTCATCAAGTTTCCAGTCCTCAATGAGTAGCTAGGTTAGAGACAGGGCTAAGCTGGGGGATTCCTTTCCTCGCATTCCTATGTATGTTTCCCAAAAGGACTTTGTCTTTCCTCTTCACTGCTAGCCACTGTCTCCTCCCCCTTTGATGATGTAGTAAAGGAATTCTTTGAGGGAATTTCCTTTTAAGTTTTATTGCCCTGGGCTGGCCATGTGGCCATTCGCCATTTTCCAGTCTCTTCTGCCTTTCTTTCCTTCCAGTAAGGACACATTTTGCCTCTCTTAGGGCAAAATGTAACTGCATAGATCTTTTTATCTTTTTACCTTTCTTAGAAGATGAGATTTAATAAACTAGTTAGCTCCAACACCTTTTCTATCAATAATGTATGTTTTGTACTTCAATAAATATTTTTGAACCTAAAGTTCTGACTCTGTAATCCTGAGCCATCCTAATATATAGATGGCTATCCTAGTTTGCCACACATAAGTTTCTGCTGGTTATGAAGTTTGCTATATTTATGATGGAATCACCCCAACTAAGGGTTATTTTGAGCCTAAGATCTCAGATTCCCCAACAGTTTCCATGGCCAAGCAGAGAGTCGAACCCTTGTTTCCAAAGTTGCATTCCATGCTGGTCATCCAACATTTTTCAGGTGAAAACTGGGACATAAGTGGCCAGTCCACATTACAATGTGGTCATGACAGCAACTGCTATTAATGAGGAAGAACACCCAGCTTGAACAGGCTACTGTAGTTTGCTTTTACCTACTTCTCCTGGCAAGAATAGGATTCTGCTCATCCTTTCGTGCTGAGTTACTTGAATACAAATTATTTCTGCACTTTGAATATAGTTTAGAAGGACAAAATAGTCGGTAGGAGATGGAGACTGAGACTGTTATGTTTTTAGCGTTAACCACTTTGTGTCTCCTTTGGGAGGAGAAAAGTAGGATATAAACACTAGCACTAATTCTCTGGCAAATGCACATTTTGGTGCCTCTAACGTTAGACCTGTTTCTGGGTATATTTGATCAACTGATTCCAAAAATGGCACCAGTTTTCCCCTACCAGCTCTGGTTTTTGAGATGCAGAACATATATATGCCGTATACCAGTCTTCATCTGCTTACCCATAGAAAATCATAATAATCTCTATGAAACTAGACCTGACATGGTCTATTCAATGCAATTTTCTGAATCAGCGCCTCAATCCCAGGAATAGATCTAAAACCAAGACACCAAGAAAAAATGTTGGACTGTATAATATTAACAACAACAACAACAACATAGAGTTGGAGGGTATGGATAAATGATGAGTGCCATGAAGATGGCATGAAATTGAGCGTGGTTGGGCATGGGGGATTTTTTGCTAGGGCTACAAAACAATCATACCACAGGAATTGGCCGTCTGCAAGGACATTGCCCAGGGGACGCCCAGATGTTTTGATGTTTTACCATCCTTGTGGGAGGCTTCTCTCATGTCCCCGCATTGGGAGCTGGAGCTAACAGAGGGAGCTCATCCACACTCTCCCCGTATTCAAACCTGCGACAGTTCTGCCGGCACAAGGGTTTTGTTCTGCTGCTCTAGAGACATGAACATAAAGAGGAACACAACAAATTACAGAAGAGAGTCTACCTAAACATTAGGAAACCTTTTTGACAGTAAGAGCTATTTGACCTTTGTGGGTGTCAGACTTTCCTTATTTGAAAGTCTGTAATGAATGGTGGGATGGGCATCTTTTGGGAGTGCTTTAGTGGTGTTCTCTATGGCAAGGGGTTAGACTAGATGGCCATTGAGGTACCTTCCAACTCTATGTGTCTATGAACTAAGGCCACATTGGTGTACACATGCAGCCAAAGACACATCCAAGCCTCAGCATCTCCTACACGAAAATTCCTGCAAAGAAGTGCATTCCTTCAGAAGCATTGCCACAGATGAAGGAGCCCAGGAGTGGAGATGATGGCAGACTCTCTCTCTTCCAGAAACTGCTGCTGCACCTCTCCCCAACACCTGCTCTAACCACTAGAGAGTCCTTCCCACCCCTCTTATCAGCCAGCCTCATAGATTGAATGCTATCAATTGACAGGTTTAAAGCGGAAGGAATTGTATAAATTAAAGGGAGTCGGCAGCAAATATATCGAGAATCTGGAATTTATATACACGGTAGATATGAGAGCACATAGTTATTACCCACTTAAGGCGGTGTCACCGATGAATGATAAGCCCAACCTATCCCTGAAGGCACTTTTCATTATCGCTAGCATAGGAATATGGAGAGAGAGTGTGTCAGGCAGGGCCGCTCATTTCCATAGTTCTCCATCAGGTTTGCATTTCAGTTTATAACATAAAAAATTACTCTTGGGACATTTTTCACTCTGTCTTGAATCTTCTCTCTCTCCCACTCTCTCATACACAAATATGCACAGCAGTACTAGGAAAGGGGTGAGCAACAGCCAGAAAGATCAATGGGCTGCTAGGCAGGATTGTAGCCAAAGACTGGAAAAGTTACATTTTTGGAAGACAGCTTTCGGAATACTCAGCCGACATGGCATATCAGATTCTGGGAGTTGTATTCCCAAAAAGGTGATTTTCCCAAACCTTGGTCAGTGCTAGAGCACATGTTACCCATGTGGACAATCGCATGTTTGCTCCCTGCCATCTTAAGTCAAAAGGGTGAGGTAGCAAATGGCAACCTAAAGTCATGTTGCATAGAAACCAAAGCCACATGTGTTATTCTGATATATGAACTATAACATCCCAATTTTGCAACAAAAAAAAAAGTCCAGGAGAGTAAATATTTAATTCCGTGGTATTTTTATGATATCAGAAATCTGTTATCCGAAATTGAGGGTACAGTAGCCCCTTGTATCTGCTTGGGTTTGGTCCAAGACATTTTGTAGATACCAAAATCCATAACTGTTCAAGTCCCATCATTTACATTGGTGCGGTAACATGGCATAAACATCTACATGTTGTATCTGCTCAGTTTCAGACCCTTGATTTCAGTGGGCCAAATTCTTTTTTATTTAATCAGAAAGTCATCACCAAGGATGTGGAGGAGAAAGTGGCTATTTTAATCCCAATACAAGTCCAAGAAGGCAGAGAAAGTAGAAACCTATAATAGCCAATCACTTACCAAATAGGTCCTGGGGGTTGGTTGTTGCTTTGTACCTTCAAATCACCTTCACCTGATGACATGCTAAATGAACCTATCATGGAGTGTACTTGGTAAGAATTGTTCAAGAGGGATGTGTCATTGCCTTCCTATGGGGCTCTGAAAATATGCTTTGACCAAGGTTTCCATAACTGTTCAGGGGTTATAGCCCTGATCTCCCAAAGTCCTTGTTTAACACTCAAATCTCTACAACAACTGGCATTTTTAAAGTTCTTTCTTCCCTAGTACAGGAATTCAAGGGGTCTTTGTGCCACAGCGTTTACTTTAGTAGGCCACACATGACCTATGGGCTACACGATCCTTAAGGTGGTCATTTGGCCTTGGAAGGCTGCCAATCGACAACATTCATTCTGGTCTGAATCCTGTTGCTTGGTCCAATTGCTGTATGGTGAAACAACAAATAGGTAAATCCTATTGATTGTAAGGGTCTGCATTTACTCTAATTGGAGAAAACCAACGGGCATTAAGCTTTGTTCCACTCATTTCCATTCCTCTTATGATCCTTGCCTTCACTACTCTGTCTAGCCATACTTTTCAATCCGATGACTCTTATTGACCGAGGCCACTTAATTATTGCCAATACACAACAACATCATGAACTTCAGCCTCGGCTGAATACATCTGATCCCACTTTCCCTGATGACCTTTAATGGACATTCCCTCTAAGTCATTTCAGTCACTTCACTCTGGAGCTGACAGGCACCCAGGTCACCCAAGATAAAGGTGTTGAGACGCTAATCTACTATGTTAATCTGCCCATTGTTTTAATACCCTCGCTCAATCAGTGTTGATAACTGGGCAAAGAGCCAACTTTCCATCTCGTTTGGGTCTGAAAACTTCTTTGCTTGGCAATAAATCACAATAGAAGGTTCTGAATAGCTCCCGTTCACATAATTGCTGCCTTGGACAGCTCAATATACTTGGCTTTGATGTACAGACAAGGAGAGGAATTTAGGAATTCAGTCCCAGACACTGGGAGGCCAAGCTCTTTCCCTGTGTTCCCCCAGCTTGGACGGCCCATCTCTAGTTTAATTAGAGAAAGTGGAAAACAACTTCAGATTCACCAAGGTAACCCTGGAACAAGTGCCTTGCTTTTCTTGAATGAAGCTCAATTCCTGGGCATTCCACGTCTTCTTCGTCTCTTTCCTATGACAGTCAATTACTTCCTTTTTTAAGAAAAATCCATTATATAGAATTCCCATTTTCTAATGCAAACAGAATTATTGTAAAGCAGGAAAATATATTCAAATTCTGTATGCTCCTTTGAAACACTCTGCATTATAATATTACTACAAGCCACAAGCCTTTCATGGTGACAATGTAGCTCTGTTTGCAAGGAAAGAGATGGTGTATTTTAAGAGCCCAAATGCCAATATTTGTAAGAGTTGCCTCCTTTTGTACACCGTGCCATGATTTTGTTCATCAATTACCTTTAGAATTCAACTCTGTATGTGATTCAAACCCCTAGTCATTAGAGCCAATAGATGAGAGATTCCAGGAAATGCAGTTTGAAAAGGTAACTTATCCAAGATGTAGGTATTGTACATTGTTTTTCGACAAATGCAAGCCCTGGGTTCCTTTCTGCATTCAGACTGAGTTGCAGATTCTTTCAGTCCTGGCAATTTGCTGCTGCTGTGATACTAGGGTATTATTGATATTGTGCTCCTTAATGAGTCAATCAGCGAAAGTACTGGCTGCTAATTAGCTAAAGAGGATCTTATTTAAGATCGCCTCTTTCTGGCATGATTGATTATTAGATTATTTGGTTTGCATGATCAGTCAGTTAAGCCCCCATTTCAACTCTACTAATCAAATTAGCAACTGACCACAGGAATATAAGAAACCAGCAGAAGGTTTGGCTCAGATACATACAAAAACTAAAAAATCCTCTCCGCCCACCCTATGGCCTGAACATCTGGTTCTCCACTCCCAGCTACTTTCATTTTCTTCAGGGTTCTGGGGAGGTGAAACAAAACCTAGGGACACATCTGTTTTAACCAAGAATTACACCCCCAGGAGGTTTCCAGAAGCACAAATCTGTCTTTTGGAAAAAAATATTGTGGAGAGGTTTCCAGGGGTCTTCACAAAATAGCCCAATAGGCCACGTATGGCCCACAAGGTGGAGAATTCATCCCTGCAGTCCAGGCATGGATCATAGCTGGTGGCCCTCAGGCTAGTGGGGCAATGAACCCACTTCAGCTTTTAGTCTGCACTTCAAATGAGATATCCAATGCACCAAGCCTAGGTTAGATCTAAGCATCTTGGATAGTGTCTTTAACCATTGGACTAATACTCAAGCTAATAACGAGAGCTGGCTACAGGGAGAGGTCAACCCCCCAGTTTAAACAGCTCCACTGGCTGTCAATAAGTTTCCGGTCCTAATTCAAGGTGCAGGTGATCACCTACAAAGTCCTAAACGGTTCAAGACCTGCCTATCTTCAAGATCTTCCCCTAAGAACCAGCACATACTTTAAGATCATCTCTGGAGGCTCTGCTCTCGCTTCCGCCCCCGTCTCAAGCACGGCAAGTGGGAACGAGAGAAAGGGCCTTCTCGGTGGTGGCCCCTTGGCTCTGGAACTTGCTACCCAAGGAGATTGGATTGGCACCTACCCTTTTGATTTTTCACAAGGAGTTAAAAACCTGGATGTTCCACGGTGCATTTGATTAGCCAGGTCACTTGAGAATTGGATCGATCTCGCCATAGCGCTTTGTACTTTCATTGGCCCTCCCACCTGTAATCCTGTTACTGTGAATACCTGATGACGTTACCCTCCAAGTTGTGACCTTAACTGAATGGAAGCATATCTTACACTTTCCCTGGGCTCTGTCTATCTAGGAATGAATGCACATTTCCTGATCCTTCCGCACTCAGCACTGAATCTTTCAGCCATTGTACTGTTTTAAAATGTGTATTGTGATTGTAATGTTTTTTCTGATGTTGTCGATTTTATTTTGTTTTGTTTTGTTTTATTGTGTGTGTTTTTAAACTGCATTTTTTGGGCTTGTCCCCTTGTTAGCCATCCCGAGTCCCTTCGGGGAGATGGCAGCAGGGTATAAAAATAAAGTTTCTTCTTTCTTTCTTCTTCAGAGTATATTCATAGGGGCCGTGGTAGTGCAATAGGTTAAACCCTTGTGCTGCTGAACTGTTGACCTGAAGGTTGGCAGTTCAAATCTGCAAGTCAGGGTGAGCTCCCACTGTTAGCCCTAGCTCCTGCCAACTTAGCAGTTCGAAAACATGCAAATGTGAGTAGATCAATAGGTACCGCTTCAGCGGCAAAAAGCAAAAAGACACTCCAAGCAGTCATGCCAGCTACACAACCAGGAGGTGTCTATGGATGCAGGCTCCTCGGCTTGGAAGAGGAAAAAGAGCACCACCCCCAGAGCCGGAAATGAAAGAAGAAGCCTTTGCCTTTGTCTCTGTGTTTGCATCTCATTGAATGACATTGTAATAAGGCATTGAATGTTTGCCTGTGTCTGCTTATATACTGTAATCTGCTCTGAGTCCCCTTGGGGAGAAGGGCAGAATATAAATAAGGTGTTATTATCATAATGATAATTCATTATCCTACTGAAATGGAAGCCACCAGCCACCACTATTCTAATCTTACTCAATCCAGTATCTTACTGCCCATAATGACCAAATGGGTGCACCCAGTAAATACACCAACAAAACATGAAGTTGGTAGTGCTTTCTTATACTTGATCACCAGCAACCTGTATCCCATGGTTATTTACTGAGAAAAGAGAGGTTCCAGAGTGTACTATAGTGATAGTATTAGTGGTTAGAGTGTTGGACTGGGTCCTGAGAGCCAGGTTCAAAACCCCATTGAGGCATAAACTTAGTGGATATATTTAAGCCACTTGTTCTTTTTCAACCTGGCTTATCTTAGTTATGGAGATGTTAGATGGAGGTCCAAATATGTCAGTGTGTGCTCGGTGAACCATTACATGAATATAATCTTTAGCCATTTCTGCTAGAGCTATCTACTGTAAACTTGTCTTACTATTCTTTAGCTGCAGCTTGTGGCAAGAAATTCCATAAATTAGTTATATTTGGTAAGAAGAAATCCTTTCTTTTTGTCTAATTCTGAACTAGTTGCAGATTCTTAAAGAAGTTGTGGTGGTCAATTCTCATTTAACAAAAGGGATATAACATGTTCCTGAGAGAGCCAATGTAATGGCTTGAACATTGGAGAATGACTCTGAAGATCAGGTTCGAGTCCTTGTTGAGCCATGGAAACCCAACTGGGTGACCTTGAGCAAGTCACACACTCAACCACAGGAAACACCATGATAGCCTTGGAATCACTATATGTTGGAAAGAACCTGGGGATCCACAACATTAACAACAAAAAATATTCTGACACTCACATTCCTGAAACTATATCCCAGGAATTTTAGGGGTTTGGATTACACTGGAAGTCCCATAGGACATAGGCTGCATGCATTATTTGGATAGTGTTTGATAGTCGCACTTGTCACTTTGCTGGCCAAAGAAAGGAGGAAAGGAAGATGCATCCAGTTCTTGTTTGTGGGAGAAATGCATTCTCAAAATTGCTGATGCCAGCAAATGCTTCATTCACCTTTTAAAAGGTCTGATCAATTAACCCTTTTACGTTTATCTTGCCAAGAGTTACGGCAGTCAAAATAGAGCCAGAGAATGTAAGAAGCCCAACCTTTTAAACCACACTAATGTATTCTTCTAAAGCGATTCAGTTGGCAGCTTAAAGAGAGCCAGTTGAGTGTATGGATATAAAAAAAGGAAGAGCTGGAGCTACAGAGGATTTTAAAGCCATGATTGCATTGCTCACAATCACCATGTAAATAAATGGATTGATTTTGCCTGAAATGCAATTTAATGTCAGGGAAGTAGGATTTCATTAAACTGTCCAAAACTGTCCAAAACTGTCCAAAAAAGCAACCCACACACTGATTAGATGTTTTCTTTTCTGCATGCTCCACTTTTTCTTTACTGATTTTATGCTGTTTTAAACTATCTGGAAAAGGTACATACAAAGGATAAGAATAACATTGCACATTACAAGAAATATGAATCTGTGGATAATGCAGAGTTTAAGTCCAGGATCTGGAAAGTCACTTATCAGAAGAATGACTGTAATGACATACCAACATTTGGTTCTGAATGGCTTTAGCATGCCATTAAAATCCTAAAAAGTCATGTTCCAAATGGTGTTCTCACAATTTCAGTTATTTATTTACAGTAGAGTCTTGCTTAACCAAACTTTGCTCATCCAACCCTCTGTATCATCCAATGTAGTCTGCCTCTTGCCCAGATCCACAGCTGTTTCAATACATGGTGATGTTTTGATGGTAAATGTATAAATACAGTAATTACTACATAACGCTAATGTGTACTGAACTGCTTTTTCTGTCGATTTGTTGTAAAACATGATGTTTTTGGTGCTTAATTTGTAAAATCATAATGTAATTTGATGTTTAATAGCCTTTTCCTTAATCCCTCCTTATTATCCAACATTTTTGCTTATCCAACGTTCTGCCAGCCTGTTTATGTTGGATAAGCTAGACTCTACTGTATTTATATATTTGGGGTCCCTCAATATCTAAGGACCTAAACCAATAGTGGAAAGCATGTACAACACTCCAGATATTGTTGGATTGCAAATTCCAGTGCTTTTAGCCAAAATATTAAATGGTGAAGAATCCAAGGATACAGCTCAGCAACATCTGAACTCTTCCCCCTCCAAATTTCAGCAATGGCTTTCCTGAATGGCTTCCAGGAGATTTGAGGCTTCAGAACCCATGTGAAAGAGTCCCATGAGGGTCTTGACCTGCACTTTGTCCACTCCTGATCTAAAATATTAGTATACATTTTTTACTCTAATGTGTGTCCTTATATAGTTATTTACTTTTCATTTAGAAAGGGATGGTACTTTTCTTCTCCTTTTTTACTTTGCATAAAAATACTATTAAGAACAGAGCAAACTCAGGAGGAAGATGTTCATGGTTTCGGAAAGTACTGGCTGGGACAGTCAGACTACGGTAGTGGAGAATTCTGGAAATTTCAGTCCAAAAAAAGTAGCTCTAGGAAAGACAAATATTTTGCTTCTCCACTATACCATAAGAATTCGAATGTTGACTGTGTCTGTATGTTTTGGCAAGGTCCACACTGTATTGCTTCATATAGCCGAGTACAGTAATTGAAAGCCCAAACAGATCCAGTGTCAAGACCTTCTCCATATCTAAATCTGAGCATGCCTTCAATTAATGAACCGGGCAAGGACTTACTTCCTTATGTAATATTAACAGAGGAGAAACTAACTGCCGCTTTTTAATGATTGGTAATGTAAGCCTCTCTTAAACAAGTGTCATTAGCAAACGAGAAGGAGGAGGGAGAAAAGGCCCATCAATTAATTTAGGCTGATAAGAGACAGCATTAGACAAGCACACCATTTGCAATGTAAATTTCAAATGACAGCCATGGGGCGGGACAGAGGTCAAGCGACGTGTTTTCAGCATATACACACTGCGAGTTTAGCAGTTTGAGATCACATGTTAAATTCCTAGCCGCAGACAAATATGTCAAGGGCGGAAGGAGGAAGAGAAAAAACAGAGATCACAGCAGGTCACCTCAGAAGAAATATTAATACTGTTTATTGAGGATCCTGCTAGTAGCCTCTGATGCTGAGAGTTTGCACATGAAAAAAATATTAACATACATTGGCCATGATCTTACATCAGTGCCACATACCATAAATAACCTCTGGCAGTATTACAGACTACTTCCATTATACAAACTCCTATGCTGAATAGCAAAGCAGCGCAACAAATCCAATGTGCACGGGTGCCATCATATAGCACAATGCCCATTTGCACACTGGTCTCTGAACATTGGTATGCACAATGGTTGAGCATGTAGAACACTGCTTCCACTGCCATAAGCTCGATACAACTCTTGTACCTTGTTCATAAAAACCACATTGCATACAATTTGTGTTTCTGTATATCACCAACATAATGTTGGCTAATGCAAAAAAGTAAGGTAATTTAGGACCTAATTTTCAGGGGGTGGAATCATATCTGCAGTCCTCTTTTTTCTCTCTCTCTCTTTCTCTCACCCCCCTTCCTTTTCTCTCACACTATCATCCCCTTTCCCCAACTCACACTTTCGGGCATGCCATCACATACTTGCCAACTATCTTGCTTTGGCTGGGACAGCCCCAGGTAATCCTCTGATGTCCCACTTTTCCAATTGCTTTTGCAATGTCTCAGTTTCTCTCCTACTCTCATGGTCACCCCTTGTTCTCAGTTGAATTCAACTGCTGGAAACTGAGTTCAATGTGCAAGAGTAGTTTGAACAGCAGAGGGCAAAGGAGGGAGTAGTACCTTGTAGCCTCAGGCAAAAGCAAATTGCAGCAATTTCTCCTAGCTCGCGTGTATTTTTCATTAATATCTTTTTCTACCTTAAACGTACTCTGATATGAATTGGCCACACAAGTATACTGGTTTCCCTTTGTAAAATGTTGAAAGGCACACAACCAGGATTGGTTCTTTGCATTTGAACCTGTCAGTAATTTTGTTATCATCATTAGATGGTCCTCCACCTACTGTATTCCCTTTGTCAAAGTAAAGAAGGTCAGGTAAAAGTCAAGCACACTAAACTTTTGGCATAGTATTCCCTCAGTTCTTAATAGATTTAGCCCTTTCTTAACCACGTGTCGAGACCAGTGTGCTGCACTGATTTGAGAGTTGGACTAGAACTCTTGAAGATCAGAGTTTGAACTTTTGGGCAACCATGGGAATTCACTGGGTGACCGTGAACTAGTCACACACTCTCAGCCTTAGAGGAAACCACTGCCAAATATTATCTGACCAAATATTATCAAGAAAACCTTGTGGTAGGGTCACCTTAGTGTCACCATATGTTGGAGACTACTTGAAGGAACACAATAATAATTACCAAGTCTCCTACAGGCAGTGAAGACTGTATTGTTCCCCGGAAATTGCAATCAATTTATGTTGTTTGTTCTCTTTTACACTAAATAAGATCTTCTTGTGACATGGCGATTCCTCTACAGTGGTTACCAACCTGTGGGTCCCCAGATGTTTTGGCATTCAACTCCCAGAAATCATAACATCTGATAAACTGGCTGGGATTTCTGGGAGTTGTAGGTCAAAACACCTGGGAATTCAAAAGTTGAGAACCACTGCTCTATGACATGTCATCATGCAAGGGTTATGTACCAAGGCTAGATATCTCCAACTTTGTGTCTTCCTGGTGTTTTGGGGTGCAGCTCCCATCAGCTTTAGCAGTCAATGTTAGCTAAAATGACTAGGAAAGAAGCTCAGAACATCTGAAAGGCAACTAACTGGAGAAGACTGAGCAAGCTATTGAAGTTTACTATAATTCTGTGCTTTGGGTGGCATGCCAAATTAAGAACTCCACCACTGAATGATAGTAGTGATTTGTGCATGAATGTGAAAGATCATCGGTCTTGATCTTACTAACTTCCTCATTTTGCCTTGACATATTTACTAGGTTGTAAGTTTTTTTTTTCCCACTGCATGGAAAGCTGCACATATTTTGTGTACATTTTTCCTAAACAAGTATTTGTTGTATGGATTTTTATAATGTATGTGCTTGGGAAATTGCACTGCCAGAAGCCACTATTCATTCATTCATTTGTTAATTCATTCATTCAAGCTCAGATTACCAAGGAATACCAATTGCTATGGGCTAAATTTCAGAAGCAAACCACCACTAAAAATTCCTTGCCTAAGAAAACCCAGGAAATCTATGGGTTCACTCAAAATTGGCAGGTGGCATGCACACACACGCACACAATCCAAAAATGCTTTGGTGCACATTTTTTAAACTTACACATATTTCACAGTATGCACATTTTTTTCTTCATTTTGCACATTTTTTCTTCCAAAGTCAAACATTTTTATCAATTCAAAGATTACCATAGAAAGATCTATTCCATTCTGTTGGGAGAGGCAAAAATGAACATATCTGTATGGCACTGCTAAACCTGTAATTTTTTCCTTCACATTTGTGGACTGTGGCAGATTGAACCACCTTTCCCCAACCGGATAGTTTCTGAAGGTGTTGGACTACTATTTACAGCTTTCCTAGCCATGGTGTGGTGATTGCAAACTAACATATGTTAAAGTTCCCAGGTTGGGGGACAGTAATCTAAACAACAAGGCAAAAGAGAAAGAGAGGAGATTAATAATGGTATCAACCTTTGGCAGTGAAGTGGAAAGAATCAGAGAGCATCCTCGGGGTCAGGAAGAGAAAATGTGTGTAAGCGATCTGTCATTCAAACCTGTGACAGAGATGTAAGAGGAGATATGGTGAACAGTCTGGTTTGACAAAGGCTTTGCTTGAGAACAGCAAAGATTTGCATTCAGACCAGGTCACAAGAGGCAGTAATTCAAAGGCTAGACTAAATTCCGAAATCACAATTTAAGACAAAGAATAGCTCTCGAGAAAATGTCTAGTTTTCTTTATTTCCAGTCATTCGTTTTTCTTTTGCAGGAGCTGTTTTAGACTCAATGAATATTAAATCACAACATATTCTGACATACATGCAATACACGCTTTTCATCAGAGAAATTCAGAGTTTGGAAGGACTTTAGGGACTACAATTGCCAAACAAAGGACAAGCAGACTGATCAGAGGATACTGGGAGTTGTAATCTGTGATAAAACTTTTCCAAGCTCATTTGGGAGCTTTTATCCATCAATTACACATGGAGAAAAACCCACTTGGAGAGCCCATACCTTAGTGATTGTGCAAGCATCTCCATTTAAGGATTTCAGGAATGACAACTTCAAAAGACACTTAGTAAAAACTTGGAAAGGCCAATAACAGATCTCCAGATGGGGATAAATGGATCAATGATATCAGTCAACATCAAGTAGGTGTGTTTGTATGTGAAAGATAAAAAGAAAATTATTTTTTAAAGTATCAAGTAGTGCTTCAGCCAAGTCTGTTGGAAACCCCACTAAATACAGTTAAATATTTAAAACATACTCTTAAGTAACCCAATTCTGAGAAGACCTGGTCCAAATGGGCTGCTAGCAGATGATAAACTCCATCTTCGGCAAAAACATATATTTGTTAGAGTGACCATCAAAACAGAAATATTTGAATGCTACAGCAATATATGTCAGCTTCCTCCTTCATCAGATACTCTAATAAAAGAACAGCTAGAGAAGATAGACACCAAAATACTTATTGTAATATTCAAACTTCTGTTCCATTTAGTAGTGAAATGAATGTGAAGAAGTTTACAATCTTCTGCTGGATTTTGTTAAGGTTTCAATGGCTCCCTTGCAATTTTTGAAGAGATGTTAAAATACAAGGAAAAGGGGGAGGAGACGCATCAGGTGGTTAATCCCATGCCTATGGAGTGGCAAATCCATTCCAGGCTTCTGCTAGCTTTATGGGTGCTAACCATGGTGCTGAGCCTATTTAGCAACAGAGTTCAGCCCTTTAAGAAACTTAAAGCCCAGGTTAAAATCTGGGACCAATTCACTGTCCCTCTCACATGGGAGCCACCAATATTCAAAGAGAAGAGGGGTTCACCTTGTTTTGATGGAGAACCATGCACCCAGGAGTCTTCTGAAACCATGTCTCCCCTTTAAAAACCCGAAGCCACAAAAAATAACCTAGACCAGTGTTTCTCAACCTGGGGGTTGGGACCCCTGCGGGGATCATGAAGGGTTGTCAGAGGGGTCACCAAAGACCATCAGAAAACACAGTATTTTCTGTTGGTCATGGGGGTTCTGTGTGGGAAGTTTGGCCCAATTCTATCATTGGTGGGGTTTAGAACGCTCCTTGATTGTAGGTGAACTATAAATTCCAGTATCTACAACTCCCAAATGTCAAAGTCTATTTTCCCCAAACCCCATCAATGTTCACATTTGGGCATATTGAGTATCCATGCCAAGTTTGGTCCAGATCCATCATCGTTTGAGCCCACAGTGCTCTCTGGATGTAGGCTAACTACAACTCCCAAACTCAAGGTCAATGCCCACCAAACCCTTCCAGTATTTTCTGTTGATCATGGGAGTTCTCTGTGCCAACTTTGGCTCAATTCCATTGTTGGTGGGGTTCAGAATGCTCTTTGTTTACATGTTAACTATAAATCCCAGCAACTACAACTCCCAAATGCCAAAATCAATCCCCGCGCCAACCCCACCAGTATTCAAATTTGGGCATACCTGGTATTTGTGCCAAATTTGCTCCAGTGACTGAAAATACATCCCACAGGTCATTATTTACATGGCGATTCATAATCTTAGGGTTATGGTTGGGGGTCACCACAACATGAGGAACTGTATTAAGGGGTCACGGCATTAGGAAGGTTGAGAACCACTGACCTAGACATTCATAAAGACAAATGAATTCGGATCCTGATACATATGGAGCTAATTCTTTCTAATTTTGCAGTGAAGATCTTTTATAAACATGAAATTCAGGAGAACTTAAATCTGTGCAGAACATGTATAAAATGGCCTTGTTAACAAGCTGTGTCCAGATTTAACCATGCTTAGCATGGATCCAATGAAATCAATGGGATATGAATGAGTAATTAGCAAAATAAGCCTGATTGATTTCATTGTGTCTGTTGTAAGCATGACTAAAGCTGAATATAACTGAATATATTTTTCCTTGGCACTCTTGTCTTCATTTGGCCGTGTTGCTGGCTGATATGAATTTTAATGGGTGTTTTAATGGATGTTCTCTGTGTTGCTATTTCAGAGACTGCTTGTATGTGTAAATCAATAAATGTATTTAAAATACTTGAAAATAAAAGGATGGTGTACATGTACATATTTGCATGCTGCTTACGCCTGTGTGTATATCTTGCCACTTTTTAACACGCTTGAGTGAACTCCAAAGTATTGTGAAACACTCTGCCATGTGAAACACTATCCATTTAAGATGGCTCCAAATTATGATGCAGCCTGACTATTTGAGAAGGGCTTCACATGCAAAAAAATCACTTTCGTTTACCAGTTCCTTGAGCAAAGAGAACCCTTTCCTCCCACAGAAGAAAAGAGAAGTCATCCCTGCTTTAGCTCAGCCACAGTGTTTGATAGGGTTGGCCGTCACTGCTCAAAAGTGGCCAAGCCCGGAATGAGCCGGGGTTTGGCCGTCGCAGCTGTGGTTGGCAAATCTCAGCAGGGAAACTTGCATAATGTCAGTTCTCATTATGCCTGGTTGGTTCTGATCAATGCTATCTGTCCCTCACTCTTGGAAGGGGAGAACTGCTCAAAATAAGGACAAGTTAGTTATGGCTAAAGGTATCGGGTGCACCCCATAAACATACTACATCCGGCAAAATTGTGCCACTATAGGCAGGATGAGGTGAGTAGAGGTGGGAAGAGGCTTAGAAACAAACAGGCTTTTAAAAACAAACAGTAGAAGTTGGGGAGAAGAGTAAACAGTGAATGAAGACTTATTTACTGGGGGAGAAAATGGAACCGCTGCCATATATCTAAATAAAAATTGGCTTCAGCACCTGCAGTGCTTGTAGGATGTATGGTTCTTTTTTCTCTTTTTTTCTTTCCCTTACTCCTTTTCCTTTTCTTCATGCAATCATTTTCAATTTTAATTGTATTTTTAGAGAGTGATTAACTTTGCTTCCCCCCCCCCCACCCCCCACTCCTCTCTCCATACTTGAAGCCTCTTTGCATTTCTACCTTGATGTGGTCACTTTCTATCATTGCCTTTAATTGCACCTTTTTGATGAATTAAGCCATCATTTGGATGGTTTTAATCTCTTTGTACTTGAAGAGGCAAGAGGAGGGGGAAATGGCTTCAAAGGTGAATCAAGCGGCATTTCTCCTTTGTTGAATTCCTTTTTGGAATTTGGGGATGGAAGGAGAGCCGCTGTGGAGAGCCAGCCCAGCGCAGACAATGCAAGGAAATGAAGTGGATGTCATTAACTTTGCAGATTTGCTTTAATGGCCACCAGCATAATCAGGATATTGGGCTTTAACTGGCTAAACGTGAGCCATAGATTGGTAAATTCCCCACATATTCATGGCTGTGGGAATGCAGTCATACCATTATCATCACCACCATTGTTATTATTTTTGGGGTGTGTTGTTTCTGTGTGTATGTATTTGGAGTGGGGGGGGAAGGGTTCAAATCCTTCTGTCTGGGCGTTGTAGTTTAAGATGCACAATTACAAACTCTACTTTAGGGCCCATCCAAACATTACTTTTATCTCAGGAGTTCCCACAGAAAACGAGGGTGGCCAAATACCGTTCCCATGGAAGCAAACATTACAAACGGCAAAAAAACGTTAGATTTTCAGGTGTGGGACTATCCCGGTTCTGAGCTGAAAATCTGCATCTTCAAATGTCTGTATGTCCCTGCACTCAGAAATCACGGGATTTTTAATCTGGCTTTGTTCCTGGGTTTTAAATGTTTGTTCCTGATTGGTTGGTTCCTAAAAAGAAGGTGACCATTGGGTAGACCGCAAAAACGTTGTGTGTCAGAAACTTCATGAAAAGTGTGGAGAGCACAATTTCTCTAGCCAGGACAAAGTTGTGGCACCCTAGTCAACGTTGTATATCTTTTCACAATAAGAGCAATCAGGAATAAACATATATAAATCAGAAACAGCACCATGTCTGCACAGATGGCCCTGCAGCTTATAGAGAACAGAATTTATACAATAATTTGCATCTTCACATATTCGCATCTTAAGGGTTTTTTTAAAAAAAAATCTAAATTTCCAGTGGAAGTCCCATGGCGGCCATCTTGGGGGCTCCAAAATCCCATGACAAAGCAGCAGCTGTGAACAATGGAGGCAGAAATCCCAGGGCCAACAGGTCTATATTTGGACGTCTTCTCAGGTCTTAGGTTTTTTTGTCCCTACCTAAAGTGCGTAATTTGGTGCTGTCTGGAACTGCCCTTAGAAGTACAGTGCTACCCCTATACCTATCGGATTGGTAGCCATGGTTTCATCTATCTGTACCTGACATAACTTTTCTATGTTCTCCAGGGAAACTCTATGCTAACTTGCAGTGGAAGTGGTTCATTTCAATATTATTCACTATTAACCATAGTTTTCTGTTTCCGCAGTATTCAGGAATGTATTCCCCATGAATACCGAAGTTGTACAGTAGTATTGAGGGAAAAGGCATCTCCACTGAAGCTTTATCGTCAATCCTTGTTTCCACGACAAGCCAATTTTTTCAAAATCCAGTTGTCACAGGGACAGAAAATGAAGTAAAATCTTCTGAACAGGGGGCACAGACTTCAAAACAAACACCATAGAGGTGTTAATCCTTCCACATACTATCCAAAGTGTGTGTGTGGGGGGGGGGGGTGGAATTACACTTTAAAAGTACCTGTTCCACCTTACATGCAAATTCAACCTAAAACCAAACCTATAGAACCTATCTTGTTGGTAACTTGGGGACTACTTGTACTAGATATGGTCCTCCCTAAGATCCTTTCAGATCTTGGAAGCTAAGCAGTATCAGCCTTGGAAGGGAGACCACCAATGAATACCAGGTGCTGTGGGCAATATTTCAGAAGAAGGAACTGGCAAAGCTACCTCAAGTATTTCTTGCCAAAGGAAGCCCTATGAAATTCCAGTCACCATAACTCAACCGACAACTTGAAGGCACATTCACAGACATGGTCCTTCTCCATGGCAATCTTCATCAGATGTATGGTCTTAAAGGTAAGGTAAAGGTAAAGGTTTCCCCTGACATTAAACTTAGTCATGTCCAACTCTGGGGGGTGCTCATCTCCATTTCTAAGCTGAAGAGCCGGCATTGTCCAAAAACACCTCCAAGGTCATGTGGCCAGCATGACAGCATGAAGCGCTGTTACCGCCAAAGCGGTACCTATTTATCTACTCACATTTGCATGTTTTCAAACTGCTAGATTGGCAGAAGCTGGGCCTAACAGCAGGAGTTCACCCTACTCCCCGGATTCGAACCGCCAACCTTTTGGTCAGCAAGTTCAACAGCTCAGCGGTCTACTTGCTGTGTCTTGTCTTAAAGGTACCTTAATGTAAATTGTTGTCCCATCAATAGACAAAAATGGCTCCCTCTCTGGAAGACACTGCCAATCAAAGCAGAAAGCCTTAGGTCTGAATAGGCAATCTGTTTGACACTGGGTGTGTCTACACTGTGGAATTAATGCAGTTTGGTACCACTTTCACTGCCCTAGCTTAATGTTATGGAATCATAGGAGCTAAATCTTTACATGATTTTTAACCTTCTTTGCTTATGCCTCTTCATACTACAGCTCCCAGGATTACAGAGCATTGAGCGTTGGCAGTGAAAACGGCGTCAAACTGCATTAATCCTACAGTTTGGATGCAGCTTCAGTCTAAAGAAGTTTCATCCATTTATCCTTGCCTTTCCCCAGCTCCTTTCCCTTCAGTTCTGCTGATCCTATGTCAAAAAGATCTTTGAAAATCACAGAAGCAGAGCAAACTATTCAAATTGAATAAATGTATGCAATGATGAGGCTTAATCTGAATAATTCATTCTGGTCAGAGGATTTGTCTTTCTTTGATAAAGAATTTGGTCTTTTGGCAGGCACAGATTGCCCACAGCCCTAAAGTATGCTATATATTTATTTGCCTTGCATTTTCCATCAGCTTGTACCAAATATTTTTGTACTAAAGCTACAACATGTGCCTATAAATTATTGCACTCTATGGATTAGATTTACAGTCGTTTTCTTCTTTTTCTTCTTTACCATGTTGGGTGACTTATTATTCTACTGTTTCATGTTTAATGCCTGGCATATTAGTAAAGTAGTAATCAATAGCAGACAAAATGACCAGATATTTTAATGTTCCTTGCTCGCGTCAACTTCCCTGCAATTAAAGTGGAAAAAACTAAATATTGTTGATGTGTTCTGCGTAATTGGAGACTCATTCACCCAAAACAACCGCTTTGCAAAAGTCTCTCTCTTTTGGGTTTACAACCGATTACAATCAAAAATTGGCCTTCCCCATCATACCGATATGCTGTTTTGTGGGCTGCAAGGTTATATTATGAAGCTATAAAATAAAAGGTTGGTTTGATTCCCATCACAGATATGATTTGTCATGGGTTTCCAGACACCGAGGAAGGATAGTATTTACACTACAACTTAGGAAACTGGCTCAATAGAAAGAATATCCCCTTTTCCAAAAAATTAGTATCAAATAGTTCTGTACAACTGCTTGGGTTTTCTGTCATACAAAATGGGGAAATTGACTTTTGGCAATTGGGTGTGGTGGGATTTGGTAGTTGATAGGGGCAATCAAAGTTAAATGAGAACAAGAAGTCCTTAAAGTTTCCTGGGTAGTCCCCAAGCCACCAGGAATGCAAAGGGATACAAGGCCTGACCGCTATTTCGTTGCTACTGCTGCCATTGGTTGAATTAATATTTGGCCTCTTTGCATTTTCTCCTGGGCTATTTTTAGCCAATCAATGAATGAATGTAAACAAAACTGTGAGCACCATGCAACATTCTGGAGAAATATGTTGCCCCACTGAGTTCTTGCTTTCTAATCTGTCTGCTTTAGGCACCAAGAAAAGTAGGAAACACATTGGACTTTATTGCATGAACTCAGTATTCCACTATAGTCATGCTATAATTGAGAGTTGGTAAATCTGCAAATCTCTTGGGAAGACAGGCAGAGAAATGTCTGCATGCTGGAAGAAGCAAAGACCATCGGCACTGAAGCGATGCTCCTACGCCATCAACTCCACTGGACTGACCACGTTGTCGAAATGCCCAATCACCATCTCCCAAAGCAGTTACTCTACCCCCAACTCAAGAAAGGGAAACATATTGTCGTTGGACATGAAAAGAGATTTAAAGATGGGTTCAAAGCCAACCTTAACAACTGTGGCATAGACACCAAGAACTGGGAAGCCCTAGCTCTTGAGCGCTCTAACTGGAGGTCATCTGTGACCAGCAGTGCTGCAGAATTGGAAGAGGCACAACTGGAGAGTGAAAGGGAGAAACGTGCCAAGAGGAAGGCGCATCAAGCCAATCCTGACCGAGACTGCCTTCCACCTGGAAACCAATGTCCTCACTGTGGGAGAACATGCGGATCAAGAATAGGGCTCCACAGTCACCTATGGATCCACCACCAAGACACTACATTTGAAGGACCATCATCCTCAGGCTACGAGGGATCATCTAAGTAAGTAAGCTATAATTGAGAGCTGATACATAATATCTTCGATATTTCACATCTCTTTAATTGTGAAATTGCACTAATTCGCTCTGCTAAATCCTAATAACATGGAACATTATAGTCACAGAGCATACTAATCTATTGTTCTAAGGATATGTAGACACTTTGGATATCATGCTGGGAGAAAGGTAGAATACAATCTAAATAAATAATAACTCAGTTGTTGTTTTTCTTCTTCTAGGAAATCCTTTTTATTTCCATTCACCATAATATAAACCGTACTCAGAACAACCATTTCAGCTCCTCTGTCATGGGGTTTGTATAGCACACCAAGTTCAATTCTTTTCTACCACTGGATTTTCCAAATATTGTTGGACTTTGGTTTCCAGAATCTCTAGCACAATCAGGGGTCAAGGATTTGGGAAGGTTGAAATACAAAACATGTATTAGGGCCAAAGACTGAATACCATTACAACAATCTATGGAAGAGCTGCACTAATTGAGAAAGCTTAGTCCACCGTCCCCTCCCCCCCCCCCCCCCCCCCCCCACCATAACAACTCTCAGAATTCAATTTGCTGGTTTGCTACTGAATACAATTCAAAGTGCTGGCTGTAGCCTATAAAGCCCTAAACTGTTCTGGTCCGGCTTACCTATCTGAACCTATCTCTCTTTATGAGCCAGTTAGAGCATTAAGATTGGCTAAGGAGGTCTACTCTTGGTCCCACCTCCCTCGCAGGCGCGACTGGTGGGGACAAGAGAAAGGGCCTTCTCTGTAGTGGCCCCTCGGTTGTCGAACTCCCTCCCCAATGAGATCAAATTGGGCCCCTCCCTCCTGATGCTTAGGAAACTACTTAAAACATGGCTTTTCAAGCAAGCATTCGGGGAGTGAGATAAAGTAGTCCAGATAACTTCGGAATTGGTGCAATGCCAAATGTTTTATGTTTCTCTATGTCCTTTGTGGTGCAGCGGATTAAACCTCTTAGTCGCAGAACTTGTTAACTGAAAGGTCAGCGGTTCAAAACCAGGGAGCTGGGTGAGCCCCTGGTGTTAGGTCCAGCTTCTGCCAACCTAGCAGTTCGAAAACATGCAAATGTGAGAAGATTAATACATAGGTACCACTCCGGTAATGGCACTCCATGCATTCATGCTGGCCACATGACCTTGGAAGTGTCTACGGACAATGCCAGCTCTTTGACTTAGAAATGGAGATGAGCACCACCCCCCAGAATCAGACATGACTAGACTTAATGTCAAGAGAAAACACTATCTTTTATTATGTCCAATGTTTAATAGTTATTGGTTTTAATCTATTGTTATATGTGATTTTAGTTATGTGGTGCATTTTATATTTTGTGAGGCATTGAATGTTGCCATTTACTTTGTTGTGAACCGCTTTGAGTCTCCCCAGGGGTTGAGAAAAGTGGTATATAAATGAAATAAATAACCCTCACAACCTCTAAGGATGCTTGCCATAGATGCAGGCAAAATGTCAGGAGAGAATGCCTCTAGAACATGGCCATATAGCCTGAAAAAAACCTACAACAACCCAGTGATTCCAGCCATGAAAGTACAATGTTGGGTACTATACTATATATATACATACATACATACATACATACACACACACACACACACACAATACAATAAATAAATAAATTCTCAACTGACTGAAGGATTCTTGGAATTGTGATGCTTTTTTGGAGTATACTTCCCAGAATCCCCCAACCTGAACTTTTCTAAACCCCTTTGGTTATATGGAGACCTTTCTTCATCCCTCATAGAAACAAATCTGACACCCTCTAAATGTGTTGCACTAGAAATCCCAAAATCCCCAGCCAATGTTAAGGAAAGGATGCCATTTGCCTATATTCTATCCTAAATTATATCTAGGGATCTCAGGGTGTTGTATATAAAAAGAAACAATTTAGTAGTTTAAAACAGTTTTAAAATTTAAACAATCAAAATAATTTAAACAGAGCAAAATAGTAGGTCACAGCATCCCAGGGGTAATTTCTCTCGCAAAAGCTACCAACCAGAAACATTATGATGGATAAGAACAGTTTGTAACGATATCTGCATTGCCCACTGACCTTTTCGTTCTTGTTCCAAAATAAAATGCCTACAAAACTTTTACAAGACGTGTGCTCAAGTGGCAGTTCATAAACTTCTTCAGTATGCAAGGACAAGAAGTTTGGACAGGTATCTTGGATTTTGTTATTACGGCAATAATTATACTTCTGATGACATGGATCATGGAGCCCATGTACGCATAAAGCATCCATGTTTTTAAGCAGGTTAGGGATGGCGCCCGGAACATATTTACAAATTAATATGCTCCAGTGTACACAAATAGACTTTACAAGTTAGGTAACTCAGATATCAGTGGTAGGAGAGGTTCCTGGGTTTTTCTTTTCATGTCAGGAGGGATTTGAAAAACTGCAAGTCACTTCTGGTGTAAGAGAATTGGCCATCTGCAAGGACGTTGCCCAGGGGATGCTCAGATGTTTTGCCATCCTGTGAAAGGCTTCTCTCATACCCCCACATGGAAAGCTGGAGCTGACAGACGGGAGTTCACCCTGGCTTGTTTTCATGTCAGGAGTCACTTGAGAAACTGCAAATCACTTCTGATGTGAGAAAATTGGTCATCTGCAAGGATGTTTCCCAGGGGATGCCTAGATGCTTTATCATCTTGTGGGAGGATTCTCTCATGTTCCTGGAGGGAAGGCTGGAGCTGACAGACGGGAGCTCACCCTGGTTTATTTTCATGTCAGGAGTCACTTGAGAAACTGCAAGTCAATTCTGGTGTGAGAGAATTGGTCATCTGCAAGGACGTTGCCCAGGGGATGCCCAGATGTTTTACCATCCTGTGAAAGCCTTCTCTCATGTTCCTGGAGGGCAAGCTGGAGCTGACAGATGGGAGCTCATCCTGGTTTTTTTCTTACCAAGAGTGACTTGAGAAACTAAAAGTCGTTTCTGGTGTGAGAGAATTGGCCATTTGCAAGGATGTTGCCCAGGTAACGTCTAGATGTTTTACCATCCTGTGGGAAGCTTCTCTCATGTTCCTGAATGAGAAGCTGACAGACTGGAGCTCACCCCACTGAGTCAGCAGTCCTGCTGGCACAAGGGTTTAACCCATTGCACCACTGGGGGCTCCTAGGTTCTTGGTGAATTCTCTCCATTGTTAGAAATAGGCACCTTGGGAAATCCCCTAGTTTAACAAATCACACACAAGCATTTTAATTAATTTGCTCCATTTGCATATGAATAAGCATAATTGTTCCGAGGGAGAAAATATAGTTTGTTTTTAGTTAGGCTGAAAACCTTAATTGATGGATCCATTTAAAATTAATCAGTTAAAGACCTTGTTAATTGACTAAAGAGACATCTCCAATAAATCAAGCAACATACTTTTCACAATGTTAATTATTTTGTAATACAATTAGCCCTCTGCATTCACAGATTCAGCACCCCCAAATTCCACCATCTATGGAAATATTTTCTTTTTAAAAATCTCAAAACTGCAGTTTTATTTAAGGAACATCATTGTACTCAAATATTGTATGTAATGAGACTTGAACATCCAAGAATGTTGGTATCCATGGGTAGAGATGCCGGAAACCAAACCCCATCCATAGCTTGCACAATGTTCTTGTCATCTACCTTTCTATAACTAGATGTCAGTCTCTGCTATCTATGATCATGCAACTGCCGTGGAATTACAATTTTGTGCAATAAGGTCCCAAGCAGCTCTTCTGAATCAGTGGGGTTTTTCAGGGAAGCAAGTGCCTCTTTTAAGCAGCCTTGCCCATCATAGCAAACAGAAGTATCCCTCCCTTCTTTCCCAAGACTGAAATCCTCTTCTGGTATCTGTTGTATGATGCATGCCGTGCCAGCAGGTGGCAGATGCCATCTTCAAAGAGGCAATCCTTCAAGGGAGAGGAAGGTTGGGGAGATGCCTCTCCTAAAATGACACCTCTTGCCCGCATTGGTACAATACAGTCTTTACATGTTTTGGGGAAATATTTTTAAAAGGACCTACAAACCTTTTGTTTCAGAAAAACATCTATTTCTGTTTTATTGACCATTCTAAAGCCTTTTTGACTGTGTGGATCATAATAAATTGTGGCAAGTTCTTGGTGGTAATGGGGACACCAAGTCACCTTGTCTGTCTCCTGAGGAATCTGTATAACAACCAAGTAGCAGCAGTACGAACAGACCATGGAACAACAGACTGGTCCAAGACTGGGAAAGGAGTATAGCAGGGATGTATACTCTCACCCGATCTATTCAACTTGTATGCAAAACACATTATGCAATGTGCGATATTTACTTCTTGGGAGGAGAGCAATGACCAATCTCAGTAAAATAGTGAAGAGTAGACATCACACTGGCAACAAAGGTACACATAGTTAAAGCAATGGTGTTCCCTGTAGTAACCTATGGATGCAAGAGCTGGACCATAAGGAAGGCTGAGCAAAGGAAGATAGATGCTTTTGAACTGTGGTTCTGGAGTAAAAATTCTGAGAGTGCCTTGGAATGCGAGAAGATCCAACCAGTCCGTACTCCAGGAAGGAAAGCCCAACTGCTTGCTGGAGGGAAGGATATTAGAGGCAAAGATGAAGTACTTTGGCCACATAATGAGAAGACAGGAAAGTCTGGAGAAGATAATGATGCTGGGGAAAATGGAAGGAAAAAAGAAGAGGGGCCCACCAAGGGCAAGCTGGATGGATGGTAACCTTAAAGTGAGGATACTATCCATCCATCTTGCCCTTGGTTGGAACTTCTTAAGGTGGCGACGGCTGACAGGGAGCTCTGGCATGGACTGGTCCATGAGGACACAAAGAGTTGGAAATGACTGAACAAATAAACCACAACAACACAAACCCTAAAGGCAAAGCTGCAAGACCATTAAATGCTAATCAAAGTGGCCAATTGCAACATTCACACTTGCCTCTCTAGCAGACAAGAGTTCTTTCTCCCACCCTGGATATTCCACAGATACCCTGTTTCCCCGAAAATAAGACAGTGTAATTATATTAATTTTTGCTCCCAAAGATGTGATAGGTCTTATTTTCAGGTGATGTCTTATATTTTCCGTGAAAAAGAATTCACATTTATTGTTGAACCAAAAAAATGAACATTTTTTGTTCAGTAGTTGTAAGTATATAATAAATATACTTACAACTATTGAACAAAAAAAGTAGTTGTACAGTAGTTGTAAGTATATAATAAATATACTGGCTCTCACACACAGGGCCACAAAAAATAAGGGCTGTAAAGTACCTGGCTCCCGCAAACTGCCTGGAGACTGTACAGATTTCCCACAGCAGTTCCTGGACCACTTGTAAAGCAGGGATGGTATTACAGCTTCCTGCCACCAGGGGGAGCATGCTTCCAAACAAAAACTTTGCTAGGTCTTACTTTCAAGGGAGGCCTTATATTTAGCAATTCAGAGAAACCTCTACTAGGTCAGACCTCACAACCTCTGAGGATGCCTACCATAGATGCAGGTGAAACGTCAGGAGAGAATGATTCTAGAACATGGCCACACAGCCTGAAAAAACTACAACAACCCAGGGATTCCAGCCATGAAAGCCTTCAACAATATATTCTACTAGTTTTATTTTCAGGGGATGTCTTATTTTGGGGGAAACATGGTATATAAACCCTACTTGACTCATTTCCAAAAGACCCCTCAACCTCTTAGAATGCCTGCCATAGATGTAGGTGAAACATCAGGAGAGAATGCTTCTGGAATATGGCCATACAGCCTGGAAAACTCAGAACAACCTTCTCACTGTATTGTAAGGACTCTCATAGCAAACACAGCATAACCAATACAAATGCTAATCAAATGCTAATCAAGGTGGTCAGTTGAAACATTCACACCTATCTCCAACAGACAAGAGTCCTTGGTCCCACCCTGGTCATTCCACAGATATATAAACCCATTTTCCTAGTTCCAACAAACCTCACTACCTCTGAGGATGCTTGCCATAGATGCAGGTGAAACGTTGGGAGAGAATGCCTCTAGAACATGGTCATATAGCCCGAAAAAACCTACAACAACTCAATAACCAATACATATCAGAAATGCCTATGTTTAAAATAACTACGTGAATGTGGCTATAAATAACCATTTATGGCAACAAGAAGGAGGCTGTTTTTTGAGTATGTCTCTTGTCCAAATCAGTGTAACCAAGTTACACATTTCAAAAAAATATTTCCTGGACTATTACTTTCAGAATCTCCTTCACAAAGGTAACACGAAGAGGTTCTGACCAGACTGTCTCCAAAGATTATCAGAGTCATTCCAAAAGATCCACTTTTTCAAGCTCTGAATTTGTCCATTAGAGGCTGGTTGTATAAAGCACTTGCTCCCTCAATGAGATATAGGCTCACCATAGAGTTTTCATTCCGATTGCCAAGAATGGGTATTTATATATCTGGCAATTCAGTTATTTTTACACCCACGCTTTCTTGATGCAACTGGCCACGGTTGGCAGAGGCATCCTGGAAGTTGCCCTCCAGAAAAGGACCTTTCTCCATCTTTGGCTCATTTCTCTGAAGGGTTGTTTTAGAAGAACAACAAGCACACAAACTGCCATTTAAAAAAGATTAATTTTTAACCGACATTGTGAACTTGCCTTTTGATTAGATATCCTAGTCAGACCAGAAAGTATGTGTGTGACAGACACACTTAAGCCCATCCCTTCTTTCACTCTCCACTCTTTGCAAATACAGGCTGGGCTTAACTTTATGTATCTCAAGAAGAGATCTTCAGCAATTCTATTTATTTAGAAAGAGCTGAAAAGAAAAGGCCGGCCAGCAAACTAAAATGGACTTAACAGGACACTGCTGCTGTTGGAATTTTTTTTTCTTTTCTTAATGAAAGAGGTGAAATAATTTTAAACACAGACAGACAATGAATTTATTTATTTAGAAACTTTTAAAATATTCTGTGTGGACATTGTGCAGAAATGGCCCAACACCAAACAGCCAGCTCTCTCTTGAGAGAGTAAATGATGAACAAGGAATCGAGGCCTTCTCTCCATCCCAAAAAATAAAAATACAGGGTTAAAAAGGAAAGTCATTAGTTATACCCACAAGCAATATCTGAGCTGGGTGTCCAAACCCCATCGCTTCAGCCAGGCAACTTCAAAGGCCTGCGAAGAGTGTTTAGCTTTTTAGAGCTAGAACTGGAGCAATATGTCACACTTTTCAAAGGGTTGTGTAAACAGTTCTTTCCCCTTTTGAAGAAACATTTCTTCAGTTCTGCTCGCCCTGTGTAAACAGCGTCCATTTACAAGGCTGCCATTTTTCAAGGGCTGATCACTTGATAGCATCCCTAGGTCTTCTTGCCCCCTCCCTCTCCACTCCGCCCCATTCACTGTATTACTTGTTCCTTTGCAAACATTTACAGAGCATTGAGTCTACAACACTGCGGAGGACTGACAGTCGACATGTGAACCCTGAAACAAATCTTGAGGCAAAGGATCCAACCTTAGCGTAGCGTCACTTTGAGGATTATAACACCCAGGATCGCCCATGTTGGAGGATTCTAGGAGAAGGCATCCAAAATAATACCATATTAACTCAAATCTAATGCTCATGTTTGGGGCTAAATAATTTTGCCAAAATTAGGGTGCACATTAGATTTGCATCATACAGTAATCTTAATGCTGAGCCAAAGCAAAAGGAGATGCTGCTTCTTTTTGGAGCACCCGGAACCCCTTTTTGAGGGACATCATCTCAAATTTAATGGCTATGGCTCGATATTAGGCAATCTTGGGATTTGTAGTTTGGTGAGGCACACACGTTCTTTGGCAAAGAAGGTTCAAGTCTTGTCAAACTACACACTGAACTAAGGTAATTAAAATGGATTCATTTTACTGCATAGGTGCATCCCAAGGTTTTTGCTTTCCATTTCTGGAAGTTTGGTATTCTAACACTTTTGTTTTTCAAAGGAGGAATTATAAGCACACAGCAACTATAATGTGTACCTTTTTGGACCAAATGACAAACAGTGCTTTTTTTGCCGCTGCACCTTACATATTCCAGAAAATGCTTTTTTTGATTTAGGATTCTGAAAAGGAAGATGTGCATTAGATTTGATAGCACATTAGGCTTGAATAAATACGGTAATTTTTCCAAGATCAAGAAAGAACTATAGGAAGCTATCTGGTTCTACATCACCCTATTGGGTATTATCTATCAAAAGGGACACTACTGGAGTCTTCCCCTGAACCTACCGAGAGATACTAAAAGCTGGACCTGGGACCTTTTGCTTGTAATATAATCTATGACTGAGAAAGCCTTCCTCTGAAATGGAATGTGTGGGGTTTCATCCTTGAACTGCACAAGTTATTTGTCTCATCAAGTTTCCAGACCTCTATGAGTAGCTAGGCTAGAGAGGATTCCTTCTCCCACATTCCTATGCATGTTTTTCCCAAAAGGGCTTTGTCTTTACTCTTCTTGCCAACCAGTTTCCTCTCCCTTTGATGATACAGTAATGGAATTCTGTGAGGGAACTTCCTTTTTAAGTTTTATTGCCCTGGATTCACCATGTGGTCCCTCCATCATTTTCCAGCCTCTTCTGCCTTTTCTTCCTTCCAGTACAGACACATTTTGCCTCTTTCGGGGCAAAATATAGCTGCATGGATTTTTTTTTACCTTTTGCCTCCTTTAAAAGATAAGATTTAGTAAGCTAGTTAGCTCCAAGACCTTTTCTATCAAGGATGTATTTCTTTTACTTCAATAAATATTTTTGAACCTAAATTCTGACGCTGCAATCCTAATCCATCCAAAGATATAAAAGGCTATCCTAGTTCACCACACATAAGTTTAAACTTTCTGCTGGTTATGAAGTTTACTTCTGGTACTGTGTTATGTTTATGGTGGAATCACCCCAACTGAGGGCTATTTTGAGCATAACAGCTCAGATTCCCCCAACAGAATGCTTATAGAATGCAGCCTTTTTCTCAAGTCATTATCTATATATGCTGAAGGACCTATAGCCTCCCAGATGCTGGTGTGCTGAAATGCTCATAATTCCACACTGACTGTAAATGATGGGACTTTTAGTCCAACGAATTCTAGAGCCCTGCTTCTTAAACTGTGAATCCTGACCTCAAATGGAGTCTCCTGAGCTCAGTGCTGGGGTCACAAAAATTTGGCAACAGTAAAAAGTTTCTGAATGCCACCCATTTACACAAATCTGTTAGCAACAATGTGTAGTGTTTACAGTGGACTCTGCAGAGGATACTTCAGCTGCACACCACAATAAGGTAAATCAGCCTGTTTAGCAAGCCTTGCAAATGATGGTTTGTTATCTGCAAATGTTTGATTTTCATACCTATTTTATAGAACAATATACCTGGGGTCACAAAAATGTCTTGGGTGGAAAGGGGTCAGGAGTGGGAAAAGTGTACGAAACCAGTCTGTTCCAGAGGACTGAAGTTGACCCTCTGCAGTCTGTGCAGACTGGCAGCCACTCTCCAAGGTTTCAGAGAGAGCTCTTTCCCAGCCTTGTTTGGAGATGCTTCGAATATTTGGCATGTAAACATTTTTTTAAATCGCAGAGCCAAGTAAGAGTTCTTGAGCTTGAACTATGCTAGGAAAGACATCAGGAAAAGTGAACCTAATTTTAGACAGAAGTGGGAATATTAGTCCACAATTCTGGGTGTTTGTCAACTTCAATTTGTTTCTGGGTATGCCTTAAAAAAAATCAGGTTTTTCCTCCTTTTTTGTTTGCTTGTATATTCAGTTTTTTTAAAAAATGAAAGTAGTGGAATAACTTTAAATACAAACAAAAAAATAGGTTAACACACAACTCTTTACAAGGGCAAATACTACGTTGCTTTGGGAGCTGTAAGAGCTTTGCAAAACGATGAAGGGGAAGCTGGCAGTACACTTAATATTCCCCCTTCATGCATGAATCGATAGGATAATTTTTGGTGTGTGCCTATATTTTAAACTAAAACACCGTCAACAAATAAACTGGCACTGCTTGTGCTTCTCAATGCCACCTGACTTTCATGACTCATTTCTTCCAAATATCTGCATGTGTGAAGTATTGTTATTCAATATAAGCTATGGAAGGCAGATGTGTTTGTAATGAGAGACTCGCTGCCACATCCGTGTAGTAAACTTTGCTAGATGTAGGGAGTGGAAATACTGTTTTATAGACCTAATAACTGAAAAGAAGGTATTAATGGTTAGTGCCCTTGGAAGAGGAGAGTATTGGAAACTTTGTCATGGTCAGTGTTATTAAGATACAGGTGAAGACCAAAAGTATGGACAAAGTTAATTTTAAAGCAATATCAATTCCCTGAATGTTAGTTTACCTCTGTAAAGTTTCCCAGGGACACTACCAAGTTAGTTCTCTTTTATCCTGCTGACCTCTCTTTACCCAAAATCTGACTTCTGTGATTTCTAATATAATAATAAAAGGCCCCTTACAAACAAATAGCAAATAGCAAAATCTCACTCACAACAACTCTTTCATAGAATTATAGACTTGGATGAGACCTCATGGGCCATCCAGTCCAACCCCCTGCAAGAAGCAGGAAAATTGCATTCAAAGCACCCCTGACAGATGGCCATCTAGCCTCTGTTTAAAAGCCTCCAAAGAAGGAGCCTCTGCCACTCTCCAGGGCAGAGAGTTCCACCGCTGAACAGCTCTCACAGTTAGGAAGTTCTTCCTAATGTTCAGGTGGAATCTCCTTTCCTGTAGTTTGAAGCCATTGTTCCACGTCCTAGTCTCCAGGCCAGCAGAAAACAAGTTTGCTTTAGTAATTGAGTGGCAGTGTTGGTATCTCCTCATGGAGAGAAAAAGTGGAGTGTAAATGCACATAATAATAATAATAATAATAATAATAATAATAATAATAATGCCTCTGTACTAGAATAAGCACCCCATCTCATTTAGAAGGCTGTTGACCTACAGTAATTATTTTTTTGTAACACACTTTTCTCACAACACAGGAATCAAGGTGACTTACAACTACATCAAAGTGATTGGGCGAGCCAACAAATACCAGGTTTTCTGGTTATATGTGAAAGAACAGGCAAAACCATATTTGAGGAAAAGTTAGTCCCTCTCAACATTGCTGAACTGCAATTCCCAACCAACATAGCTAACGGGAAAGAATGCTGGTAGTGAGAGTTCAACAACATCAGGAGGGTCGTTCTAACACTTGGTTAAGCAGCACTCCCATTTCTGTACCCTGGGGACTAAATGTAGCTTTCCTTTTTTTCTAAAGTGTGTTTAATAGTTCCAGAGCATCTCTTTCAGTAATACCCTGGATTACCATCAGGCTTTTAAAATTGGCTCCCTCTGGCCACCCAGCCAATATCCCTCTTTTTAGGATGTTTATTTGAATTTCCTTGCAAACCTGTGGTGCCTGCTCAGCTAAAGGTCTGCCCATGCATCCATGACATGGAAAGTTCAGATTACTTTCCAGTTTCTCTGGAGAACCTCAGGTAAATCCATCAACAACTACTGCCAAAAGCAGGAGTTAAATTTTGAATGACATAGAGCAGGTTGGAGTGATCATTCAAAAGCCAAACCCACCACAGGACAATGGATGCATCATGAGCAGACACAGCTGCAACCCTGTCCACGCTAAACTCTTTCCACTCCCAAAAATTTCCGAACAAATTATGAAACCAATCCATTATAGGTCAGGACCATCTATATCAGTGGTTCTCAATCTTCTTAATGCCATCACCCCTTAATACAGTTCCTCATGTTGTGGTGACCCCCAACCATAAAATGTTTTCATTGCTACTTCATAACTATAGTTTTGTTATTGTTATGAATCGTAACGTAAATATCTGATATGCAGGATGTAGTTTCATTCACTAGGCCAAATTTGGAACAAATACCCAATACACCCAAATTTGAAAAGTTGTGGGGTTGAGGCAGGGGGAGAATTAATTTTGTCATTTGGGAGTTGTAGTTGCTGGGATTAGTTCACCTACAATCAATGAGCATTCTGAACTCCACCAACAATGAAATTTAACCTCACTTGGCACACAGAACTCCCATGACCAACAGAAAATACTGGAAAGGTTTGGTGGGCGTGGACTTTGAGTTTTGGAGTTGTAATTCACCTACATCCAGAGACCACTGTGGACTCAAACAATGATGGATCTGGACCAAATCCTCAATATGCCCAAATGTGAACACTGGTAGAGTTTGAGGAAAATAGACCTTGACATTTGGGAGTTGTAGTTGCTGGGAGTTATAGTTCACCTACAATCAAAGAGCATTCTGAACCCCACCAATGACAGAATTGGGTCAAACTTCCCACTTATAAACCCCATGACCAACAGAAAATACTGTGTTTTCTGATGATCTTTGGCAACCCCTCTGACACCCCCCTCACAACCCCCTAGGGGTCCCAACCCCCAGGTTGCGAAACACAGATCTATATATATATGCACAGACAATGCATAGGAAAGCTTCAGTCCTGCAGGTGTTTTGGACTCCAACTCCTACAATTCCTACTGGCTGTTAGGAATTATGGGAGTTAAAGTCCAAAACACCTGCAGGACCGAAATTTGCCCATGCCTGGTATAGACCCTGAAAAATCCCATAGTACAGCTAGGAATGCATCTTTTGTGGGGGTTTTAAAGGCCAGAATTTACAACATTTACAAAAATCAACAGATCAAACTGACACATCCGCTATTCATCAGCAATTCGTAGTATTATAATTATTTATCTCCTGCCTTTCTCCCAAATCAAGATTCAAGGCAGCTTCATCATGAAGCTACATCCACAGTCTCTTAACTTCATGATATCAAGAACATTCATTTGACCCATGGCTTGTCCCTTCCACTCAAAGAGCTTTGACATCTCTCTTCTACTGAGGAAGTTACAACAGTGGTGTCTTTACTTTTGCTCAAAAAAGATCAGAATAAGGAGTACAAGGGGATACAGTTGCATACAGCCATTGAGGTTCAAGACAGAAAGATCTTGCATACATAAGATCACTGCCTCATTTAACAGGAATAACTACCACTCACAGTCAGTCACTCATACCCACAATCACCAGCATAATTGATCAGCAATTAACTCAAGATCCCTTAATGAAGATGAATTATTCCTTAACAAGCTTGAAGTACCTTACCAGATTCATAATAAAGGCAGTTGAAAAATTCAGATTTCCTTCTCCGCGTACATTTACACACACATAATTTCAGCGCAAGCCCGTGGATTTATGGTGGCTGCAGTGTAAATGTAACTGGGGACTGTAGTTTTGGATTAATATATTAGGAATACAAATAATGTGGCCCCATATAAAAGTCAGAATCGTAATATCACACCTGCAATTCAAAGAGTTCAAGGACTGATTCATTTACCATTTCTGAACTACTTTTCATGGAGAATAAAAAGAAAAGTTGCATAAAATCTGGGAGAGGAAAGCTGACCACCATTAATTAGCACTTCTAGTTTAACAAATGTTTTTCCCCTGGAATGTATGTATTATTTGCTCCATTCCTTTATTTTCCAATATAAGCAGTAATTTGCTGCTGTTGTTGCATACTTTAGAGTCATTCTTATGATGACCTCAAGGTGAATCTATTGTGGGGATTCTTGGGAATTTTTTTAAAGAGGGGTTTAACTCAGAGCCCCGGATAGTGCAGCGGGTTAAAGCGCTGAGCTGCTAAACTTGCTGACCAAAAGGTTGGCAGTTTGATTCCAGGAAGCGGGTTGAACCCCACAGTTAGCCCCAGCTTCTGCCAACCTAGCAGTTCAAAACCATGCAAATGTGAGTATATCACTGTATCTGCAGGAAGATAACGGTGTTCTATGCAGTCATCCTAGCCAATGACCCTGGAGGTGTCTATGAACAATGCCAGCTCTTCGGCTTAGAAATGGAGATGAGCACCATCCCCAAGAGTCAGACAACTAGATTTAATATCAGGAAAAACCTTTACCTTTTAAACTTGCCCAAGATTTTGCCTCCTTGCAGGTACTTGCAGAGGAGGACAAATTCTTTTCCTCAATTCATTATCACTGACAGGTTTAAATATGAAGTTGCCTATAAACACAATGTGTACATTGAAAGGGCTTCCATGTGTCCAGTGTATCTTGACTCCAAGTGAGTGTACATAGGCTATATAGACAGACCTTATTGCTCCCACGAAAGTGACAATAGACAGTTTTGGAGTATCACTATACCGGCATACCTCACTTAACAAAACACTCTAAGGAAGTATCTCCTTTTCAAATAGCCTTTTTTCACCTGCACAGACAAATTCCTCTTGTCCTCTGTCTGCTATTCTTTTAGTGAAGAAGAAAGGCCCAAGAAACACAGATTTATCTGCCGTAAACAAACAGTGCAAGGAATTTGAGAAAGAGTCTACTCTAACCAATCCTATTGTACTTGGGTGTGCCAGCCTTCAACTGGCAAGGTAAACAGCAGCTGCCTCCAGAAAAGTACAAAGGAGAGAAAACAGTTACTGTATATACTCGTGTATAAATGGATTTTGATATGACCATTGATAAGTTAAAGGTTTGACAACAGACAGTTTTGGAGTACCACTATACCAGCATACCCCACTTAACAAAACACTCTAAAAAAATGAGATCCTTTTCACATAGCCTTTTTTCACCTGCACAGACACATTCCTTGGTGTCCTCTGTCTGCTACTATTTTAGTGAAGAAGAAAGGCCTGAAAAACACAGACTTATCTGCCATAAACAGTGCAAGGAATTTGAGGAGGAGTCTACTCTAGCCAATCCTATTGTATTTGGGTATTTGGGTGTGCCAACCTTCAACAGGTAAGGTAAACAGCAGCTGCCTCCAGAACAGTACAAAGGAGAGAAAACAGTTACTGTATATACTCATGTATACATGGATTTTGATATGACCATTGATAAGTTAAGGGCCATCCTGTAGAGGCAAATGTACCTGTTGAACCTCAGGGGGGTAGTCAGTCACTACTGGTCACCCCCATTTTCCCACGCTATTCAAAAAGGCCAGAAACTGTAATATGGCAGAGTGTTGAAGTGATTGGTACTTATTTTAGGTTCCCCTGGGATAGACTGAAATATTGCCTTTCACCAATTAAATAAAGGGTTTAACGGGTTATATCTTCATTATTTTTTTAGACTTACACATGAGTATATACAAGTGGCTCTCAACCTTCTTTTGACCAAGGACCACTTTGATAGGATCGATCCCACTTTGACCAGGGACCGACATTAGTATCAAAAGGGTTACAAATCATTTTCCTGGTCAACTTTTGATTGCATTGGAGAGATCACATCAGCTCTAGTTTCTGATACAGAACATATGCCAACCAGTGGTCGCCATCTGCTCATCCGCAGAAAACCATATTTCATAAGCCTCAGCAGTGTAAGAGGGTTTCATGAGAACAGTTGCTCTTATCGCAATGGTGTAGTAAAGCATTGGATAGACCACATCAGCTCTAGTTTCTGATACAGAACATATGCCATCCAGTGGTCACCATCTGCTTGCACACAGAAAAACATGTTTAATAAACTTCAGCACTGTAAGAGAGTTTCGCAAGACCAATTGCTCTCGTTGCAATGGTGTCATAAAGCATTGGATAGACCACATCAGCTCTAGTTTCTGATACAGATCATATGCCATCCAGAGGTCACCATTTGCTTACCCACAGAAAACCATATTTAATAAGCCTCAGCACTGTAAGAGGCTTTTGTGAGACCAGTGGCTCTCCTTGCAAACATATAGTAACGGTGAGGGTGTGGATCATATTTTATTTCTTGAGGACCACTGGTGGTCCATGGACCACAGGTTGGGAACCACTGGTTTATACAGTAATTCTGTCTCGCTTTGGCCACCAACTGGCTGGTAATGGGAAAGTCATCCCTGGGTATATTTTGGAAGAAGCTTCCAAGTCGGCTGTAGGAAACACACAGTGTTTTTATTTACACAAGTTTTACATGACCTAGTTGTCCATTTCCCATGTGGATATGGTTAGCTTTGGATAAAACATGTCGAGCACCGAGCACCGCTTTTGTTTCTATTCCTTCTCTCTTAATTTCTGGTAGGAAATGTTCTGTGAGAGATGTAATACCCCAAGAACATTGTTGCTTCATTATGAGGTGTTTTCACACTACACTAGTGCGGGCATGGGCAAACTTGGGGTCCCTTTCCAGGTGTTTTGGACTTAAGCGGCTGAGGGGGAAAAGGAAGGGGCCTGAGGCTGTTAGGAATGGTGGGAGTTGAAGTCCAAAACATCTGGAAGGAGGGCCCAAGTTTGCCCAGACTTGGTGTAAACACACCCGAAGAGTGAGGCATCCTCCCACTAACAACCACAGCTTTCTCTTTTCTTTCACCTGCTGCCTCTCCAGTGTGTGTGTTTGTGTATGTGAAGCGGTTTGTTGCCGCAAGTGTTTCTGTTTTGTAAGACAACCTCCGCCAATGCAACCCAGAAAAGTCCAAGCCTGCGTAAAGCTTTGAAGAAGCTTGACTTGGGGCAGAAGAACGGAGACAGAAAGGCAAGGGGATCCTGAGACCCACTTCTTTCGGAGCCTGTCGCGTTCAGGTCCAGGCTCAGAGGTTTGGGGCTTCTGGTTCTCAAAAGGCGCAGAGGGGAAACCTGTTGGCGAGGGAGGCGCTTTCCCTTGATCTTTGGGGGCGGAAAGGAAGAGGTCTGGGCGAGCAAGTGTCCAAGGGACAAGCCCCTCCTTCCCCAAGGCACCAGTGGTCGCCTCATGGGACCCCAAACTGCCTCTTGATGGGGATTTTGGGTACCTCTAAGCCAGTGTTTCTCAACCTTCCTAATGCCGCGACCCCTTAAATTCCTCAAATTGTGGTGACCCCCAACCATAATATTATTTTCATTGCGACTTCATAACTATAATTGTGCTACTGTTATGAATCCTAATGTAAATATCAGATATGCAGGGTGTTTTTTCATTCACTGGTCCAAATTTGGCACAAATACCCGATAAGCTCAAATTTGAATACTAGTAGGGTTGAGGGGGAATTGATGTCGTCATTTAGGAGTTGTAGTCGCTGGGATTTATAGTTCACCCCTCGAATCAAAGAGCATTCTGAACTTCACCAAGGATGGAATTGAACCAAACTTAGCACACCCGACCCCCACGACCAACAGAAAATACTGGAAGGTTTTGGTGGGCATTGACTCTGAGTTTGGGAGTTGTAGTTCACTTACATCCAGACTCAAAATAATGATAGATCTGGACCAAACTTGGCACGGATCCGCAGTATGCCCATATGTGAACACTGGTGGAGTTTGGGGAAAATATACCTTGACATTTGGGAGCTGTAGTTGCTGGGATTTATAGTTCACCTACAATCAAAGAGCGTTCCGAACTCCACCAACGATGAAATTGAACCAAACTTGGTACACAGAACTCCCACGACCAATAGAAAATACTGGAAGGTTTTAGTAAGCATTGACTTTGAGAGTTGTAGTTCACTTACATCCAGGGAGCACTGTGGGCTCAAAACAATGATAGATCTGGACCAAACTTGGCACGGATCCGCAATATGCCCATATGTGAACACTGGTGGAGTTTGAGGAAAATAGACCTTGACATTTGGGAATTGTAATTGCTGGGATGTATAGTTTACCTACAATCAAAGAGCATTCTGAACCCCGACAATAGAATTGGGCCAAACTTCCCACACAGAAGCCCCACGAAAAACAGAAAATACTGTGATGTCTGATGGTCTTTAGTGACCCCTCTGATACCCCCTAACGACCTTCCCAGGGGTCCCGACCCCCAGGTAGAGAAATACTGCTCTAAGCGCTCCAAACTTTGCTGAGCTTGATGGAACTGGGGTAGGATGTGAGGTTTCTCTAGCAATCCTCCCGAGGCAAGAAGAGAGAAGGTGTTATGGCGAAGAGGTGAGGACTGGAGGAGACTTGTGGAGCTCACTATTTTCCCCCTTTGTTGGGGGTTCACACGTGCTATTTGAGGCGCTCCAGAGAGAGTTGAACCCAAACTTGAGGGAGAAAAGGAGCCGCCTTTGCATTGCTGTCGCCGGGAGGAATGAGGCCGAACTCTCTCCTGGAAATCCTTCGGAATTGATTTGATCTGATTCCCCACCGCCCTCTTGTTGCGCTTGGAAGGCGGAATAAATTATATTTACTCCAGAGTAGACTTAGTGAATCCCGCCAACGTGTGAAGGAGGGACCTTGAAAGCGCGGAGCTTTCCTTGGGAACTTCTACGCATTTCTCTTTGGGTTAATATTAATTATTGCAGACTCAATTCGGGCCTCGTTGGGAGAGGTTGGCTTTCCAGGAGGGAGTCCGCCTGCGCCTCCTTTGAATTCGATCCGTTTCAAGCGATTCGGCCACGATTCGGTTCCAAACCCCAGCCACTCCGCTTCTGTTTTGAAAGCGCACCTGAACCGTTTGGCTCGGTTTAGCAACGGGTCAAACGGGGCTTCGTTTGGGCAGGAACGAGCTGTATAAAATCGGGAGTAAAGTGGACCATTTGAAGGGGGATTTCCGCTCAGGAATCAAGCATTGGTCAAAACAGAAAATCGAAACAAACGTATATCTATCTACACAAACTCATATCTATCTACATGTAGATGTGCGTAATGACAGGGAGTTTTGGGGCGAAAAGGGCCAAGGAAAAAGTGAAACTGAACTCTCCATTTTGACGAATTAATTCTAGAAGAACTGCAGACTCGGATGGGAAGGGAATAGAATCTAAAATCGGAGAGCTACAAAATACGAGTAAATAAATGTCCTTCTCAGCCCCTCCAACCCAGTATTCTTTCTGCAACTTCAGGGGGGGAAATCAGATTGCGTAAATTCAACTCGGGGTTTAACTCTCCGGTTTCCACCTCTCAAAGTTTGGTCAATATTCCAGATTGATTGCAAACTATCCGAATAAAATCTCCCAGCCCTTAAACTCAGAAACAGGTCGAGACTTAGGCTGTGGCCTCCTTTTTTGTGACCGGATTGGACACGAAACAAAACCTGGCGACTCGAGGAGAGAGTTGCGCATCCAAGGGTTTCCAAAGGTCCGAAGTCTGTTCCGGGGCAAAAGACGGAAGCTAAACGGGACTAAAGGGAGGAAAGGGGTCGTTTTCCCAGGAACCCAATTAAATCGCCTCTTTTTGCCCCTTTCTCCCGCTCCCACCCCCCAAAATCCGCCCCAATTGCGGTCCTTTCCTCCCCTTCTTCCTGCCGCCCCGTTGCCAACTGCGAAGCAAAGGAAGGAGAAAAGACTGCCACGGAAAATGGAGTGGACACCGGGGCAGGTTTTCCAGAAAGTGGGGGTGGTCCGGCGCTTTTGGAAAAGGGAGGAAGAGCAGAAAGGAGAAAGAAAGGCGTTTCGGAAGCGAGGGAAAGAAACGGCTCTGAGCCGCCGCCGTAAATAAAACTCAGCGCCCGAAGTCAAAGCCTGGCTCGGGTGGCAGCGCTCCAAAGGGCCCACTTTCCACGCGAGATTCTCTCCCGCTCCCGCTCCTTCCAAAAAGCGCGCACCGGGAGAAAGAAGCCGAGAAAGAAGCCTGTGCCGGAGGAGGAGGAGGAACGAGGGGAGAGGGATCCACGCTCTCCAGGCAGGCACCCAGGAGGAGGAACACGCGCGAAAAGAAACCCGTTCGGCCAAGGAAACCCTCCGAAGGAGCCTGGCTCTCTTTCTCCCAGCGGGAGCACTTCTTGGGGGAACAAGGGCCAGCGACACGCGGTTCCCTGGCAAGCGTGGGAAGCAACGGGCCCGGAAAGACACGCAGCCATGGGTCCGGGAGGTTTGGAGAAAGTGGGAGGTGGAGGTGGAGGACGCCGAAGGAAAGGAAGGAAGGAAGGAAGGCGCAAAAGCGGGGGAAAGAGAAAGAGGATATTGATAGGTAGATAGATAGATAGATAGATAGATAGAGATAGGAAAATAGAGAGATAGGAAGATAGGTAGGTAGGAAGAGAGAGAGAAAGAAAAGTAGGAAGATAGGTATAGAGAGAGGAAGATAGAATATAGGTAGCTAGGAAGATAGATAGAAAGAGAGAGAGATAGGAAGATAGGTAGGTAGGTAGATAGATAGATAGATAGATAGATAGATAGATAGATAGATAGATAGATAGATAGATACACAGGAAGATAGGTAGGTAGGTAGGTAGGTAGACAGGAAGATAGGAAGGAAGGAAGATAGAGAGGGATATAGGAAGATAGGTAGGAAGATAAGTAGATAGATAAGAAGATAGATAGAAGATAGGTAGCTAGGAAGATATATAGATAGGAAGAGAGATAGGAAGACAGGTAGGCAGATAGGTAGGTAGGTAGGTAGGAAGGAAAATAGAGAGACAGGAAAATAGGTAGGAAGATAGGTAGATAGATAGGTAGATGATAGGTAGCTAGGAAGATAGGGAAGAGAGAGAGGAAAATAGGTAGGTAGAAAGATTGGTAGGAAGATAGATAGGTAGGAAGATAGAGAGATAGGAAGATAAGTAGGAAGATCGGTAGGTAGGTAGATAGATAGGAAGATAAATAGAAGATAGGTAGGAAAATAGGAAGAGAGAGGTATGAAGGTAGATAGGTAGGTAGGTAGGTAGGAAGATAGATAGGAAGAGAGAGAGAAAGATAGATAGGAAGGTAGGTAGGTAGGAAGATAGATAGGAAGACAGATTGGTAGATAGGTAGGAAGAGAGAGAGAGATAGGAAGATAGACAGAATAGTAGGTAAGAAGATATGTAGGTAGGAAGATTGATAGATAGATAGGAAGATAAATAGGAAGAGAGGTAGGTAGACAGATGATCTAGAAAGGAAGAGAGATGATAGAGGAGAGCCTCAGGTGGGCAAGGAGAGAGAGAGGATCACTTCTAGGGAATCAGAGGTCTTCTTTTCCTCTATAACTGACACACACCCCCACAAGCCTCGTCCTCCCACTCATAGAAAAGGTCTGCTATTTGGGGGAGATGACCCCTGACCTTTGGGCTGCTCCTGCAACTTTTCAAGCCCCCCTCCCCTTCCGCGGCCTCGCGTGGCGGGGCCCTTTTTGCACGTGGGAAGGAACAGAAAGGAAAAAACAGGGACCAGAGGGACCAGGCAAAGTTCCTGGACTTGATGCGGGGAAAAAGAGGGGAGGTCCTTCGGGGGTGGGCAGAGGCGTGGAGGGGAGGCATGCCCACAACCCCCCCCCCCAAGGGACCCCCAAAGACAGGGAACAACACAAGGAGAAGAGGGGGAAGCATCATGGGGGGGGGGGGGAGAGAAGCTGAGCTCTTATCCGCTGCAGCGTTAGCAGTCCTTCCTCTTCTTCCTCCTCCTCCTTCAAGACCTGCTTGAAGCGCGCCCCCGCCTCCTTCCCTCCCTCCCTCCCTCCCTCCCTCCCTCCGCGCTGCAGGTTGTTGTGCCCCGTGCGCGCTCCCGCTGCCCTCGCCTCTGGCTGAAACCAAGCCCGCAGCGCCCACTAGAGGCAGGCGGCGCCTCTGCACCCTTCTCCCTTTTTCTTCCCTCCAGCAGTTCTTTCCTCCCAACTTGCCACCCGGCTCTCTGAACTTTTGCTCAACTCTTTACTCCGGTGCGGTTGCTGAAGTTCAGCTGCGATCTTCTCCCCTCTAATCAGAAACCCCACGCAGGACAGGGAAGCCAAGGAGCCTTTCAAACGCAAGGAAAGACTGCCCTTAGCCGAGCAAAGAAAATGGACCGGGGGGAAAAAGAGCGGCGTTTGTTGTTGTTGTCCCGCCACCCGAAGAGTGGATGGAGGCTTTGCAAAGAGGGCCAGGGAGGGGTCTTAAAGGGTTGTGTGTGTGTGCAGAAGGGTCTCCCCCCTCCCTGCCCTTCCTCCCTCCTTCCAGACCCTCTCAACCCACTCCCCCCCCCAAGCCCTCCCCAACCCCGGGATGCCGCCAGCGAGAAAAGCGCGCTTTTGCACCTACTTGTGGCCAGTTTCCTCGCCCTGGCTTTGGATCGCATTGCTGCCCAGTCCGGTGGAGGTTGCTTGGAGGGAGGGAGGGGGCCAAACCGGAGAGGGAGGGGGGAGGAAGAAGAAGATGACCGGTGAGCCCCCCTCCTCTCTTTTCCCCCTCCTTCTCCTCCCTCTTGCTCTTTCTCTCTCTCTTTTTCTCCCTCTTTCTTTCGCCCTCCTCCACAAGCCACTCTTTCCTGCAACAGCCCCAAAGCTCGCTATCTCTCCAGCATTGTCAGTTTGGACACCTTCGCACATGCGCAACAGCGGCTTCTCTCTCTCTCCCCCCTTCCCTCTCCCTCCCCCCCCCCCCCCCTTTCGACAATCTCCTTTTCGCCGCCAAAAAAAAAAGTTTGGAGAGATCTTTCACTTTGGGATTTTAAAGGGAGGGAAGATTCTCCCAAAGCCTAAAGGGAAGCTTCCTCCCTTCCTTTGCCCAGAGAAAGTTGGAAGGACTCCGCTGTGTAGATGCCCCGCTTTCGAACCGCGTTAGAAACCGGGCAAGGCGTGAATGATGCCTGGATGCCAACTTCCTGCCTTTCCTTGCTTCTTGTTTGCTTTTTTGAGTCTTTTCCTTCCCGTCCGATCCAGCCTTTTTCAGTCAACACACTTTTATTTTATTTTATTTTATTATTATTTATTTTATTTTTATATTATTATATTATATTATATTATATTATATTATATTATATTATATTATATATTTTATTTTATTATTATTTTATTTTATATTTTATTATTTTATTATTTTATTATATTATTTTACTTTATTATTATTTATTTTATTATTATATTATATTATATTATATTATATTATATTATATTATATTATATTATATTATATTATATTATATTTGGTGCAGCCCAGATCCTAGACCTGGAAACCTCCCTTCTCTAAAGCTGGATCTTTGGACTTCAAATCCCACCCTCCAGATGCTTTGGACTTTAACTCCCATCATTCCTAACAGCCTCAGGCCCTTTCCTTTTCAGGAAGGGGCCTGTGGCTGTTAGGAATGATGGGAGTTGAAGTCCAAAGCACCTGAAAGGCCCAAGTTGTCCCATGCCCATATTATGCACCATATAGCTATGTAGCTCCTTACCTAGTTAGGTTCCTCCACTCTGCAGAATTAATCCAGTTTGACCTCACTTTCGCTGTGCTATGGAATAAAGAGTTGCAGTCTAGTGAGGTATCAGCACTCGTTGGCATAAAAGACTGGAAAACTACAACTCCCATCCTCCCCTAGCACTAAGGCAAAGTACTTACTGAGTCATGTTAAATTGCATCCATTCTACAGTGTAGGTGCGCCCTCAGCTTGTTTGTTTGGTGGTCTTTTTTTCTTCTCGTGGGAAAAAACACCCGTGGGTAGTTTTCTCGTCCTCTCCTACTTCCTAAGTCAGGTTAAACTGCATCCATTCTAAAGTGTAGGTGCGCCATCAGCTTGCTTGTTCGATGGGCTTTTTTCCACGCATGGGAAAAAAACACCAGTGGGTAGATGACAACAATTCCCGTCCTCTCCTAGCATTGAGGCAGGGCACTTGCTAAGTCATATTAAACTGCATCCATTCTACAGTGTAGATGCACCATCAGCTTGCTTGTTCGATGGGCTTTTTTCTACGCATTGAAAAAAAAAACACTCGTGGGTAGGTGACAACAACTCCCGTCCTCTCCTAGCATTAAGGCAAAGTCATATTAAACTGCATCTATTCTACAATGTAGATGCGCCCTCGAGATATTTATTTTCCTTCGCGTGGAAAAAAAACCCACTCGTGGGTAGACTACAACTACTCCCGTCCTCTCCTAGCATTGAGGCAGGGCACTTGCTAAGTAATGGTAAACTGCACCCATTCTACCCATTCTACAGTGTAGATGCGGCCACAGCTTGTTTGTTTGGCGGTCGTTTTTTTTCTTCTCGTAAGAAAAAAACACCCGTGGGTAGATGACAACAACTCCTGCCCTCCCCTAGCATTGAGGCAGGGCACTTGCTAAGTCATCTTAAACTGCATCCATTCTACAGAGTAGATGCGGCCACAGCTTGTTGGTTTGGTGGTCTTTTTTCTTCGCGTGGGGAAAAAAACACCGGTGGGTAGACGACAACAACTCCCGTCCTCCCTCCCATCAGAGAGAGCTGATGATGTGGAAAGAAGGGACAAATAGTTTCGCCTATGCTTGTCGATTTTGTTTGTTTGTTTGGTCTCCTTCCCTTTGCGTGGAAAAAAACACTCGTGGGTAAATGACAACATTGTTTCTTCTAAGGGAAATTGGGTTTTGGGTTCTCTCCTTTCCTATGAGGCAGAGAGAGGGGTGATGTGGAGAGAAGGGAAAAAGGGGTTCAGCTCAGCTTGTTATTAAGGATGTTTGTTTGTTTTATTTCCTTCACGCGTGGGTAGATAAGAGAATTGTTTCTTCTAGGGGAAAATTGGTTTTGGGGTCTCCCCTTTCCTAGGAGGCAGAGGGAGGGGTGATGCGAAGGGAAGAGGAGGTTCCAGTTTTACACCGTGTCAGGAGCGACTTGAGAAACTGCAAGTTGCTTCTGGCGTGAGAGAATTGGCCGTCTATAGGGACGTTACCCGAGGAATGTGTTACCATCCTTTGGGAAGCTTCCAATTGCTCCACCTGGGGCTCCAATGGGTTTAGGCATATGGCATTAATATTATAATACTCTGAAAAAGCTATACAGTCGTTCAATACACATAAACAAGGTACCGAGGTTACAATGGAAAAACCTACTTAATTTGAGAATTGACGGGAAGTCTTTCTACTAAAAATATATCGAATTATTGGTATTGCCTCCCTTTTTCTCTGTCCTTTTCTACCCTCTATGACACAGTAATGAAAGAAAAGAGTTTCCCATCCGTTTGAATGGCCGAGGAGGGCTTCTTCTTTGAGGCAGGAATCCAACCCGAAGGAAAATAGTATGTATTTCGCTTCCGAACAGCCTCTTCGCCCTCCATGGTTTTGCTCAGCCCACGCTAAGATTAATGCCCTCAATAAGATCGTTTGCAAAAGCCTCACGAAAGGAGATGACCATATGGTCAATGCAGAGCAATACAGTTTGATACCGCTTTAATTGCCAAGGTGTAGAATCCTGGCATTTGTAGTTTGATAGGACAGAAGTGATCCAGTTCCAGAAGTCAATGTACAGCAGCTGTTTCTTGGTCTCAGGCTGGATCTACACCGCCATTTAGTCTACTTTCCGAATCCGGATTATATGCGTCTACGCTGTTGTATAATCCGGTTCAAATCAGATAATCTGGATCCATAAGGCTTTGGGAAGAAGTGACCTCGTCCCAGAAGTGAATGCACAGCAACTGTTTCTTGGGCTCAGGCTGGATCTACACCGCCATGTAGTCCGGTTTCTGAACCCGGATTATCTGACTTGATTATATGAGTCTACACTGCCGCGTAATCCGGTTCGAAGCAGATAATCTGGATCCAGCACGCTTTGGGAAGAAGTGACCTACTTCCAGAAGTGAATGTACAGCAACTGTTTATTGGGCTCATGCTGGATCTACACCCTATTTAATCCACTTTCTGAATACGGATTATCTGCCTTGAACCGGATTATATGAGTCTACACTGCCGTATAATCCGGTTCGAAGCAGATAGCCTGGATCCAGAACGCTTTGGGCAGAAATGACTTAGCTCCAGAAGTGAATGTACAGCAACTGTTTATTGGGTTCAGGCTGGACCTACACCGCCATGTAGTCCGGTTTTTGAATCCGGATTGTCTGCCTCGAACCGGATTATATGAGTCTACACCGCCGTATAATCCGGTTCAAAGCAGATAATCTGGATCCTGGGCGCTTTGTGCAGAAGTGACCCCTTTCCAGAAACCAATGTACAGCAATTGTTTCTTGGGCTCAGGCTAGATCTACACCGCCATGTAGTCCGGTTTCTGAATCTACACTGCCATGTAGTCCGGTTTCTGAACCGAATTATCTGCCATGAACCTGATTATATGCGTCTACACTGTTGTATAATCCGGTTCAAAGCAGGGTCCAGAAGTGAACGTAGAGCAACTGTTTCTTGGGCTCAGGCTGGATCTACACCGCCATGTAGTCCGGTTTCTGAATCCGGATTGTCTGTCTTCAACCAGACTACATGGCGGTATAGCTCCAACCTGAGTACAAGAAATAGTTGCTGTACGTTCACTTCTGGAACTAGGTCACTTCTGCCCAAAGCGTTCTAGATCCAGCTTACTTTGCACCGGATTATATGAGTCTACACTGCCGTATAATCCGAATTCAAAGCAGATAATCCAGAACCAATGTTTCTTAGCCAGAGGAGCGAAGTGGAATCTATATTTGCAGAAGCAGCAGAATATTTGGATGGATGTAAACAAACGTGCTGTTGTTTATTTACAAACTGAAGGGTCGTTTGTATCTGTTGCGTCCGCACCGGTTGCCAGGCTAAAGCGGAATATACAGATCCCAAACATGTCATGCCCTACTGTAAAGTGAATGAGGTTTGACACCACTTGATCTGCCCTGGCTCAAGGCTATGAGAGCAATGCAAAGTTGCAGCTAGTTGAGGCACCAGCAGAACTACAATCCCAGGAGCTAAAGTGGTGCCAAACTGCATTAATTTCACAGTGTAGATGCAACCAAAATTGACAAGAGAAAAGAGGTTTCGCTCTGAATAGAAACTATATGGATCTGAGCAGGAAGAAAGATATAAAGACTTTACAAAAGGGGGTTTGCGACGTCCCCACTTTCTTCTCCTTCCCTTCTTCTAAAACCCCGGGAAAATCAACAGGTGAAGGCAGCCTCTTCCCTCTCTCTCTCTCTCTCTCCTTGCCCTTAAAGGCACAGCGGCCCTTTTGACTCAGGCGGAGAAAAAGGCCGGGTCGGCTTCTCCCTCCTGCCGGAGCCGCCACCTGTTGGCTTCCCGCTCGCTGTGTAAACGGAGGCAGACTCTCCGGATTAGCACCTGGAAAGCCTCCCCCGCCGAGGCCGCCTTTCAACTCCGCGCCTGCGCACTAGGCAGGCCCAGCAGACCCTCCTTTCCCAGCCTTGAGAGGGGAGGGGGAGGATGAGAGGCGTGCCCCTGGGTCCCGCAGGGTGCATCTGCACTGCTCTAATGCACTTCGACACTGGTTTGACTGGGAGTTGTAGTCTGGTCAGGCACCAGCATTCCTTAGCAGATGACTTGTAAAACTACAGCTCCCAATTGCATTAATTGTGTTGTCCAATTGCATTAATTCTACTGGGTAGATTGCACCACTGAAGCCCCATCCACACTGTCCTCCTATCTAAAGATCTGATCCCAGGTTATCTGCTTTACAACTGGATTATATGAGTCTCCACTGTCATATAATCTGGGATAAGAAGATAATCTGGGATCAGATCCTGGGATAAAGATAAATAGATAAATAATATACACACACTGAATTAATAACAATAAATATATAATGCAAGATATGAATATATATATATTATAATTACTTTATAATGTATAATAATACCTTTTTTACTTTTTCCTTCTTTATCTGTCATTCTTCTTTTCTTCTCTCCTTTGTTTTGGTTTACTCTGTTGCTCTTTCTTCCTTTTTTCTTTCTTTTTTTTTTACTGATTTTGCACATCATAATTTTTGTTTTGTGCTGTTTTTAAATGAAAATCTCAAATAAAGATTATTACAGGATAATGTATAATAATATAAATATATATGTATATTATATATAATAAATAAATAATAATATATACACTGAAAATATAATATAATATATAATTATATATAATAAATATATAATACAAGATATGAATAAATGTATAATTAATAACATAACAATATAAGTATATATGTCTATTTTATATAATAAATTAATAATATATACACTGAATATATATAATATATATACAATATATATTTATATATAATACATATATAACACAAGATATGAATATATATAATTAATAACATAAATATATTATATATAATAAATTAATAGTATATACACTGAATATATATAAAAGATATACAATATATAATACATATATAATACAAGATATGAATACATATAATGAATAACATAATAATATAAATATATATGTATATTATATATAATAAATAAATAATAATAAAATATACACTGAATATATATACAAATAAATAATATATAATATATAATTATATATAATAATAAATATATATTACAAGATATGAATATATATTATAATTAATATATCATATACAATATAACTATATAATTATGTATATATAATAGTAATTATAATATATTCACTGAATATATATTATAACATATAATCTATAATTACATATTATATATAATAAAATATATTACAATATATGAATATATAACATAATCCTTAATATATAATGTACAATAATATACATAGATATGAATATATATTACAATTAATATATCATATACAATATAAGCATAAATATATAATTATGTATATATAATTATTAATAATAATAATACATTCACTGAATATATACAAAACATATAATCTATAGTTACATATAATATATAATACAATATATAATACAATATATGAATATATAACATAATACTTAATATATAATGTACAATAATATACATAGATATGAATATATATTATAATTAATATATCATATACAATATAAGTATAAATATACAATTATGTATGTATATATATATAATATTCACTGAATATATATATAAAACATATAATCTATAATTACATATTATATATAATAAATATATAATACAATATATGAATATATAACATAATACTTAATATATAATGTATAATAATATACATATATATGTGCATAATAATAATAATATAATAATAATATAATACTATAATACTATAATAATAATATAATATAATATAATAATAATAATAATAATAATAATAATAATAAAGATAAACTGCTGTTCGCCTGCAGTTCCTGGAAAGAAATGTGGATTAAAGGTGTGATAAATTGATAGCCCACACCCATGCCTTCTCTCTCCACCACATACTTGTTGGCACCATTTCTATATTATTTACTCAATTTCTGGCAGTTGAATTCTGAAGCCTATGTGCAGTCCGATCCTATCGAGCTTTGCAACCCGGTTCTGTGCCCTTTTGCACGAGAGTAAAATGCCTTAAAGGCGAACAGATCCCGGCTGAGCTTGGAAGCTAAGCAGGGCTTGTCCCGGTTAGTACTTGGATGGGAGACCAGCCATGAATTTCAGGCGTTGTGGGCTACCTTTCAAAGGAAACAACTAAATAAAGATCTGAAATAATAAAAGATCTTTGCCTACGGGCCCTTCCACACAGCCTCATAACCCAGAACAACAAGGCAGATCTGCTTTGAACTGGGTTATCTGAGTCCACACTGCCATATAACCCGGCTCAATGTGGATTTTATACAGGTGCTTGGAAGGGGGCTCAGAAACCTCTTTGGAGTTGCCTGAAGTCGACCCAAGTCCCAAGTGAACACAAGATATATGTGGGAAAACCTGTCATGGCTCAATGCTGTGGGATGTGTAGTTTGGAGGGGCATGAGCACTCTATTGGCACTGCAGAGAAGACTAAAGAGCTTGTAAAACTCCCTAAGTTTCTGCTGGAAGTAATTCCGACTCGTGGAAATGGGGAAAAAATAATCCAGAATATTAAAAACGCAGCACGGCATTGTTTTCCCTTCCTCCTCGTTCAATATCCTATTGGAAGCTGCAAAGAAAGGCCTTGGGTATGTATATATCCACACAGACACGGATCCGCTTGATAAGGGCAGCTTACTTACAGGTGTAAAATAGCTTTCCCTCTCTAAACTCCGGAGGGCTTTCCTTACACACAACTTCTCTTCCCACCCTTTAGATATATATATGGTCTAGTCTTTCTTTCAGGCTGGGTGGGATTGCAGCAGGTCGAGAGAAAGAGGAGAAGGGGGGGGTCCCCCAATTGATTGAAGTTTTTCTGTTTGTCTTCGGGGGTTGGTTTATTCAAACTTTGTGCGTGTTTTCTTGGGTATGTGTTTGTGTGTGCCCTGTCTTTCTATATCTGCCCCCCCCCTTTCCCTCTCTCTGATTTTGCTCTTTCCTTTCTCCCAACCCCCCCCCCCCCTTTTCTCCCCCTCCTGCATTTGTAAAGTAGCCCCATCGAGAAATGATAAATATCCCTGTTGATCACTTGATTGATTACCTCTCGGAAAGGTCACGCAGCCGCGCAGTCATTTCCTTTCGCCCGAGGCGCCTTTCCCCACTTGGACTGCCCCCCCCCCCCAACCCTTTCTCTCTCTCTCTCTCTCTCTCTCTCTCTCTCTCTCTCTTTCTCTCTCTCTTTCGTTCAGAGTCGCAATGCCAAGCAGACCCCAGCCCCGCCTGCGATTTAACCCCTGCCTCCCCCCCCCCCCAGGAAAAAATATATATAGTCGAAGGCTTTCATGGCTGGAATCACTAGGTTCTTGTGGGTTTTTTCGGGCTATATGGCCATGTTCTAGAGAGAGAGAGAGAGAGAGAGAGAGATGAAGGGAAGGGGTTGCCAAGAGTCACCAGTGCAGAGAGAGGAGGGGTTGTCTGGAGCCCACAGTTTAGAGAGAGGGAAGGAAATCTGATGATGATGGTAATAATAATAATAATAATAATAATAATAATAATAATACCACCTTGAGAGAGAGAGAGAGAGAGAGAGAGAGAGAGATGAAGGGAAGGGGTTGCCAAGAGTCACCAGTGCAGAGAAAAATGCCTCTAGAACATGGCCATATAGCCCGAAAAAACCCACAAGAACCTAAAAAATATATAGATATATTAGGATATAGATAGGGAGGGAAGGGGGTGTCAGGAGTCCCTAGTGCAGAGAGAGGAGAGAAAGCAAGGGAGGGGATGGTAATCATCATAACAACAATAATAATTGCCTAGGTAAGGGGAGAAAGGGGTGCCAGGGCAGAGAGAGGGGAGAAATAAGATGAGGATTGAGGTGGTAATAATAATAATAATAATAATAATAATAATAGCCAAGTCTCATATATATATATATATAGGTAGAGGAGGGGTTTATTGTTGAATGCTTTCATGGCTGGAATCACTGGGTTGTAGGTTTTTCGGGCTATATGGCCTTGTTCTAAAAGCATTCTCTCCTGACGTTTCGCCTGCATCTAGGGCAAGCACCTCAGAGGTTATGAGTCCACAGTTCAGAGAGAGGAAAGGAAATCAGATGATGATGATAATAATAATAATAATAATAATACCTTAGAGAGAGAGAGAGAGAGAGAGAGAGAGAGAAATATGAAGGGAAGGGATTGCCAAGAGTCACCAGTGCAGAGAGAGGAGAAATGATGATGATGATAACTACAATAACAATAATTCTCATAGATAGATAGATAGATAGATAGATAGATAGATAGAGAGAGATGAAGGGAAGGGGCTGCCAGGAACCACCAGTGCAGAGATAAGAGAGAAACCAGATGATAGTGGTGGTGGTGGTGGTGGTGGTAATGATAGTAGTAGTAGTAGTAGTAGTAGTAATTCCCATGGATGGAGAGAGAGAGAGAGAGAGAGAGGTGAAGAGGAAGGGTTGCCAGGAGCCACCAGTGCAGAGAAAACGGAGAATCCTGATGATGATGATGATGATGATGATGATGATGATGATAATTCACGTGGATAGATAGGTAGGAAGGTAGGTAGGTAGGTAGGTAGAGAGAGAGATGAAGAGAAGGGATTGCCAGGAGTCACTAGTGCAGAGAGAAGGGAGAAATCAGATGATGATGATAATGATAACAATAATTCCCATGGATAGGTAGGTAGAGAGAGAGAAATGAAGGGAAGGTGTTGCCAAGAGCCACCAGTGCATAGAGAAGGGAGATATTATATGATGATAATAGTAATATTATAGTAATAATAATAATAATAATAATAATAATAATAGCCTAGATAAATATAGATAGGGGAAGAAGGGGTTGCCAGGAGCCCACAGTGCAGAGGGAGGGAAGAAATCAGATGATGGTAATAATAATAATAATAATAATAATAATAATAATAGCCTAGATAGAAAGATAGATAGGGAATTAGTTGCTAGGAACTGCAGTGCAGAGACATGGGAGAAATCAGATAATAATGACGGTAATAATAATAATAATAATAATAATTCCCTAGAGATAGGTAGGTAGGTAGAGAGAGAGATGAAGGGAAGGGGTTGCCAGGAGCCACCAGTGCAGAGAGAAGGGAGAAATCAGATGATGAAGGTTGTGGTTATAATAACAACAACAATTCCCATGGATAGATAGATGAAGGGGAGGGATTGCCAGAAGCCACCAGTGCAGAGAGAAGGGAGATATCATATGGTGATAATGATGATGGTGATGATGATACCTAGATGAATCTGTCAGGGGTGATTTGAATGCAATATTCCTGCTTCTTGGCAGGGGGTTGGACTGGATGGCCCATGAAGTCTTTTCCAACTCTTTGATTCTATGATTCTATGAATAGATATAGATAGGGGGAGAAGGGGTTGACAGGAACCACAGTGCAGAAAGAGGGAAGAAATCAGATGCTGATGGTGGTAATAATAATAATAGCCTAGATAGATGATACATAGATAGATAGATAGATAGATAAGGAGTTATTAGGTGCCATAGTGCAGAGAGAGAGGAGGAATTGTGGAATTGTGGGAGTTGGAGTCCAAAACACCTGGAGGGCCCTGTCTAATCCACCCTCCCTATTTATTCAGTGAGGTTAAAATAGAGGCGGATCTTGTATAAACTAGGGGCGGGGGGAGAGAGTTAGACCCCTTATTGAAACCTGAAATTAAGAAAGAGTTCCCACCTCCAGAGAGGGAAAGGGAGGGAGGCGCTGGTCTGAATGGCCCGTTTGTGCTTGGGGTCTTTCTCTGCTGTGGTCCTCCTCCTCCTCCTCCTCGCATCCCACTGTAAGCAACCAGACACGCTATTAATTTACCCAATGCTGCCCAGGGTCCTGAACCCAATTAATTTCTAATAATTATAGCCCAAGGGGGCCCGGGGAGGGTGTGTGTGTGGGGGTGGGAGGGTGGGGGGGTTGTGTTCCTTCCCGCCCCATGGCTTCCCTCCCCCTTTCCCTGCCTGCCACCGGGGTCAGCCTAGCATAATAAAAGTGTGTATTTTGAAAGCGATCTCGAGAACAGTGAGTTATGGCAATGGCTGGAAATTGTTTCCATTTTGGCTAATTGAGCCCCATGGCTGAAGGAAGGAAGGCAGGCAGGCTGGGAGACTTGGAAGAATAAGAATAAGAATAATAATAATCTCTCTCCCTCTGCGATGAGTCTCTGTGTTTATTACACACAAATACACACATATATACACATGTATATACACACACATACACAGACACACACCTATACACAGACATATACAAATACATATATCCACATACATATCAGACATATATACACAAACACATATACATAGAGACACATATTATACACACACTCATAAATACAGATACATACATATATATAGGCACACATACATATAAACACACATACACAGACACACACCTATACATATATACATATACAGACATATACATATGCAAATGCATATATCCATATACATATCAGACATATATACACAAACACATATACATAGAAACACATATTATACACACACTCATAAATACAGATACATACATATATATAGGCATACACACACACACACATATATATAGGCACATGCACACACACATATATGTACCCCATACATATATACTCACACATACACAGGCACACACCTATACATATATACATATACAGACATATACATATACAAAAATATATACCCACATACACATCAGACATATATACACAAACACATATACATAGAGACACATATTATACCCCACACATATATCCACATATATATCAGACATATATACACAAACACATATACATAGAGACACATATTATACACACACTTATAAATACACATACATATATACATACATACAGGCACACAAATATATATAGGCGTGCACACACATATACCCCATACATATACATAGTCACACATAAATATATACAGACACAGGCACACATCACATACACAGATTTGCATTCATATGCCTATATATATATATTTACACACACATATATAAATACAAATACACACATATATGCACAGATACATTATATACATTATACACATACACAGATATTATATATACAGGCATATATGTACACACAGATATATATATATATATATAGAGAGAGAGAGAGAGAGAGAAATCAGACATACACACATATATATACACACAAATATACCAGTATACACACAGTATATATAGAGACAGACACTATACATATATCCACATACATATGCAGACATATATACCCAAACACATATATAGAGGCACATATTATACACATACTCATAAATACAGATACACACACACACACACACACACTATATATATATATATATATATATATATACCCATACATATACACAGGCACGGACATATATACACATGCACACACATACCCAGAGACACACACATATTTGCACACAAATATATATATGACATACACACACATATATATATGCACAGATATATATTATATACACACACACATATACGCAGATACTATATATACATAGGTATATATGTACACACAGATATAAACATAGAGAGATCAGACACATACAAAAATATACCAGTGTACACACACGGTATATATAAAGAGAGACACACACATGAAGAGAGAGAAACATATATAGACACATATATAGACACATATACAGACAGGTATATCCACAGGCACATACATCATATTTGCACACATATATGTGTTCACACACACATAGAGAAACATATATAGGCACATATACAGACAGGCACACATATGCACACTCACATATATATGCACACATGCATTATATTTGCACACTTATATGTAAACACACACACGCAGAGAGAGAAGGGGGGGGAGATGTGTGTGTGTGTGTGTGTGTGTTGCCTGCCATTGGGCCTGGCAAAGGCTCCCCTTCTTCTCATCGGTTCCTTTGCTCAACTAGCGAGAGATTTAATTTCTTAACAGCAGCAAACCCTGAAATCAAGCGGAGGGTAAACAGTCTTCATAATTACTCCACAATGCTGAAATTAATCTTCCCGTGTCGGTAGCCAGGAGAAGGCTCTCTATATATGGGGGTGTGGGGCTGAGCGTGAAGAAAAAGCAGGCAGAGTTCACTGCACAAAAACAATTGGCGCAACAAACACCCAGATCAAGGAAAGAAGAGGTGGCTTTACACCAAAATGGGGAGAACAACAACCAGGCCTTTTCGCCCAAAAAGCATTAATTCTACACTGTAGGTGCACCCCCAAAATAAACTTTTGAAGGCATTGATGGGAGTGTAGTGCTCTTGTTTTGTGTGTGTGTGTTTTTCCTTTCAGTGATGTTTCATCCTTCCTATTTTTTTTATTTTTTTTATTTTTTTTTATTTTTTTATTTTTTTTATTTTTTTATTTTATTTTATTTTATTTTATTTTATTTTATTTTATTTTATTTTATTTTATTTTATTTTATTTTATTTTATTTTATTTTATTTTATTTTATTTTATTTTATTTTATTTATTTTATTTTATTTTATTTTATTTTATTTTATTTTATTTTATTTTATTTTATTTTATTATTTTCCTCTGGGCTAGAAGGAGAAAGTTTAATCAAGTCGACTCCTGGGATGAGCCAAGAGAATGGTCTACACCGCCCCCTCCTGGCCACATCTGGAACTGCATGCTGAGGAATCGTAGGATAGAATCATAGAATCAAAGAGTTGGAAGAGACCTCATGGGCCATCCAGTCCAACCCCCTGCCAAGAAACAGGAATATTGCATTCAAAGCACCCCTGACAGATGGCCATCCAGCCCCTGTTTAAAAGTTTCCAAAGAAGGAGCCTCCACCACACTCCGGGGCAGAGAGTGAACGGCTCTCACAGTCAGGAAGTTCTTCCTCATGTTCAGGTGGAATCTCCTCTCTTGTAGTTTGAAGCCATTGTTCCACGTCCCAGTCTCCAAGGAAGCAGAAAACAAGCTTGCTCCCTCCTCCCTGTGGCTTCCTCTCACATATTTATACATGGCTATCATATCTCCTCTCAGCCTTCTCTTCTTCAGGCTAAACATGCCCAGCTCCTTAAGCCGCTCCTCATAGGGCTTGTTCTCCAGACCCTTGATCATTTTAGTCGCCCTCCTCTGGACACATTCCAGCTTGTCAATATCTCTCTTGAATTGTGGTGCCCGTCAATATCTCTCTTGAATTGTGGTGCCCATGAATGGCAGAAGTTGAGCTGGGAAAAGTTCCCTTTCTCAGGATGCATCTCCACTATAGATTTAACGCAGTTTGACACCACTTGAACTGCCATCGCTCAATACTATGGAATCCTGGGAACTGTAGTTTAGTGAACCAAATTTATTTATTTACAGTATTTATATTCCGCCCTTCTCACTCCGCAGGGGACTCAATGCACATATCCATGGCAAACATTCAATGCCATTTAGACATACAACATATATAGACAGACACAGAGGCATTTAACATCCCAGATTTTCTGGCTTCATAAAGATATGCTTGATTCCGGCATGATACCAACCACACGGGGAGCTGCCACTTTACTGTTCACTTGTGACACCAAGTCCTTTGATGAAGTACTTCCTCATTCTTCGGCATGCTGCTGGAAGGTTTTATGGCATTGTAAATTAGTTAAATTAGCCTCCATGCATAAATCAGTACCTACATTCCCTACTTGACACATGCAACTGCCTTTCTGGCTGCATAGGTCAACAGCAAGCTAGGCTATTAATGGCTGAGAGCTTACTCCAAGCCGAGCTGGCTTTGAACTCATGACCTCTTGGTCAGTAGTGATTTATTGCAGCTGGCTACTAACTAGCTGTGCCACAGCCTGGTCCAAATAAGGCTAAAGACCCTGTAAAACTGCAACTACCATCATTCCATATCGTTGAGCCATGGCAGTTCAAGTGAGGCCAAACGGCATTAATTCTGCACTGTAGATCAGGCATGGGCAAACTTCAGCCCTCCAGGTGTTTTGGACTTCAACTCCCACAATTCCTAACAGCCTCAGGTCCCTTCCTTTTCCCACTCAGCCACTTAAGTGGATTACAGTATAGAGGCAGACATATAGATTACAGTATATAGGCAGACATTCAATGCCTTTTATGCAGTGAACAATGACATACAATACACAAACAAAGGCAAAGGTTTCCCTTTCCATCTTTGCCTCTGGAGGTGATGCTCAACTCTGGCCATGGGGAGGTACTCTTGTTCCATTTTCCATGCCAAAGATCTGCAGACCCTCCTGGTTGTCTTTTGCCGGCATGGCTGCATGGGCGCCTTTTATCATTCTGCCCAGGCAGTACCTATTGATCTATTCCCATTACTTCTTCGAGCTCGGGTTGACAGCAGGAGCTCGCCCTGACCCATGGCTTCAAACTGCCAACCTTCTAGTCAGCAAGTTTTTCTGCAGCTAGCGGTTTAACCAGATGTGCTACCATTGAAGACCAACACAGCTGGAGGGCCGAGGTTTTCCCATGTCTGGTGTAGATGCAAACTAAAATGGGATATACTGAATCCTGGAAGCACCAAAGAAGGCATTCACGGGTGCCCTCTTTTCTGTATTTTCTCCAAAATCTCCAAAAAAAATTATTTCCTCCCCCAGTGTTATGCATTAACTAAAGGGTTCAGGAGCAAGGCTAGTGTCCAGGTAAAATCAGCCTTCCATCTCCAGCAATCACATACTATAGGGAAATCAATTTGATCTCTTTCTTTTGCCCCATTCAGGCTGGTTTTGTTTCCTGGTCCTGCTATAATCAAAGTGGATTTTCAGAATTACATTTTCTGGTGCATCAAAGAGGGGAAGGGGATCTCACTTTTGCTTAAGCACAGGTATATTCTGTCTGCATATATACTTGTGTGCTAATATATATGCAAGCAATCAGGTTAAACCGCTGAGCTGCTGAACTTGCTGACTGAAAGGTTGGTGATTCAAATCTGGGGAATGGGATAAGCTCCCACTGTTAGCCACAGCTTCTGCCAATCCAGAAGTTCAAAAACATGCAAATGTGAGTAGATCAATAGGTACCGCTCTGCCGGGAAGGTAATGGTGACCTAGGAGGTGTCTATGGACAATGCAGGCTTAGAAATGGAGATGACCACCACCACCCAGAGTCAGGTATGGCTAAACTTAATGTCAAGGAGAAATCTTTACCTTTACTTTAGTATATCTCTGCAGTTGACATGGATATCATAACTCAAGCACCAAGGCAACTCAATGGAAGAAGAAGGCACAGCACTTCCTCCATGGTTTTCAAGCAGCCTTTCCCAACTCATCCCTTTTGCTGGCTGATAACTCCCACCATCTCCAACCACAATGGCAATTGTGAATGATGGGGAATGTAGTTTTATACTTCTGGAGGCATAAGCTGATACGTGCAAAGTTGAATATATGTCGTATCCCTAGATGTTTTAGAAAAACTTGGGCAATCCCTAGTAAATAGAAAGAATCAAACCACACCTTGCCTTAGTGCAAAAAAAATGGAATGCTAAACTGATAAGGAAACCATACATATGACTGTCTTACATTTTCTTTCTTTCTTTCTTTCTCCCTCTCACACACCATGTGTTGCAGCGTTTATTGGTATTTGTATGCTGCCCTCCATAGGCTTCATTGTCAGAAGACTTTAGGGACAATACATCGTACATCCCTCTCCTGATGAAATTGCAGGAAGGCAATTGGAAAGCTGGCCTGCCCTCTGCCCCTTCTTACATACACAGTGTGGCACAGGGTGAAGTACAGCGCTGTTTCCATGCTCGCAGTCTAAATAATGGATTGTGGTGAACTTTCTCTTACAGCATTTTTAAAAGCTCGCTACCATGCTCTCGACCCACAGGTGATTACATCGTGGGCATGTATTTATGTCTTTGTCTTTGGTGCTTTGGCTGCTTGTGCCTCACTATACCGAATTAGCTGGCTTCAGAATGTGCTTCTTTTAGTGGACGGATTCAAGGCATACAACATTTCCAAAGCACACTCTCTCCTGAAACATTAAATCTCTGCTTTTAGTCCAGGCATGGGCAAACTCTGGCCCTCCAACTCCCACAATTCATAACAGCCTCAGGCCCTTTCCTTTTCCCCCTCAGCAGCTTAAGTGGCTGAGGGGGGAAAGGAAAGGAACTAAGGCTATTACGAATGGTGGGAGTTGGAGTCCAAAATACCCAGAGGGCCAAAGTTTGCCCATGCCTGTTCTAGTCCATCATCTTGTTTCTCACAAGAGGTAACTTATGGCCTCCACAAGAAGAGCAGGAATTCAATAGCCTCTTCTCATAGTGTATCTGGTGGGCAGATACGTTCTTGTTGCATGCCTTCAGGATGATTCCATGATATGGTGACCCTCTCATAGGGTTTCCTTGGCAATATTTATTAAGAGGAGCTTTACTATTGCTGTCCTCTGCGGCTGACAAGATGTGACTTGCCTAAAGTTACTCAATGGGCTTCCAGGACAAGGGAAGGTTTGAACCCAGAATCAAGAAAGGAAATGTATAAACATTGCAATACATGGAGTGCTAAAGTGGATAGGAATTAGGTAACAGTGATGCAATGAGTTAAACCCTTGTGCCAGCAGGAATTCTGACCAAAAGGTCAGCAGTTTGAATCTGGGAAGTGGGGTGAGCCCCCGTCTGTCAGCTCCAGCTTCTCATGAGGGGACATGAGAGAAGCCTCCCACAGGATGGTAAAACATCCAGGCATCCTCTGCACAATGTCCTGGCAGATGGCCAATCGTATCACAGTTTCTCAAGTCACTCCTGACATGAAATAACAACAACAACAACAACACTTTGTTTATATTCTGCCCTATCTTCCCAAGGGGGCTCAGGGCAGATCACAGTACACATGCATGGCAAACATTCAATGCCATTTTTGGATAGACAATATAGAGACAAAAACTCAGATAACTGCATGGTGTTTTGCTCAGGAAATTAAAATCTAAGATGAGTATAGTTCTAAAAGTGAAGAACAATGTAGCAAAAGCAGTCAGGGGATACAATGCAATGTATAATTGAAAAGCATAAATAATTTCATGAAAATCCATAATTAAATGTTTATGTTATGTCTATAGAGGCAGAAGAGGAAGTCATTTATATATAATATGCTAGGGTCCAGGAAGAAACTAGTCACATACTAAAACAGAGCATGATGATCATCATAGGCAATAAGAATGCAAAAGTAGGAAACAGAGTAAACCCAAACATGGTTGAAGAATTTAACTTAGGATCAAGAAATGAAGAAAGTGAGCATTTTATCTAATTTTGTGAGGGCAATTGTTCATTCTGCAAACAACCAAAAAGGTGACTGCATATGTGATAATTACTAGATGGTCAGTGCAGAAACCAAGTGGACTACGTACCTGGAAACAGAAGACAGAGAAGCTCCAGTCCCTCTGCCAGGAAGAAATTGTGGCACAGACACTATATCAGAAAACTAAATTTAAAGAAGTACACTCAATCACTCTTCATGAAAAATACTACCTGAAAAACATATTTGCAGAGTTTAAAGACTGTGTAAAGAATAGATTTGTGCTCTTATGCCTAATATAGACTAAGAACCAAAGTAACTGGAACAAAACACCACAGACTGCAATAAGCACTGGAATATTGCAAGAATCTCTCATGCATGCAGTGCAAAGCAAAGCTCATTTTACAATAAAGGCTTTTACCTCTATGTGAAGTGCAAAAAGGCAGTGGTCCAAACTGAGTTCAGAAAAGGCAGAGGCACTAAGAGTCAAATTGCAAACAAGACTTTGGTAATGGAGCACACCAAACCATTTCAGTAGAAAACCAACCTGTGTTTAAAGAGATTATAACAAAGGTTTTGATTGTTTACATCACAAAAAACTTTGGATGGTGCTAAAAGGAATGTGTCCACCACAACATTCAATTGTCGTGATGCACAACCTACACTCAGAGTAAGAAGCCACTGTTATGACAGAATAGGGAGAACCAAAATAATTTCTTTTTGGCAAGGAAGTCACACAAGACTACATGTTATTAACCTTTCTGTTTGAATTAATACACAGAACATTCATTCAGAAAGCTGGAGTATACTTGGAGGAAAGATGACCAAAACATTAAGATATCTAGATAATACCGTGCTACTAGCATAAACTAGCAACGATTTGGGATGACTATTGAGGAAAAGCAAGGGGGGAAGTGCAAAAGCAGGTTTAAAGCATAACATCATGATCCTGCTGTATCACTATTCAGTTAGCTAGAGATGTCATGAACTGAACTTGGGATTTTCATCACCCAAAGTGAATGGACTGATACTGAACTATAGTCCTTTTCTAGAAATGTGTAACTCTTCAGGGACTGAACCAAGAACCTTCTGGATCCAATCAGAAACTTTCTGGATGTGAACCTTCTTATTGGTGGCTCAAAAGAAAGAAATGTAGGAATTGTGGATAGTTCACTGAATGCGTCACTGAAAACAATGGCTGTGAAATATGCAGGTTCCATGCCAGGAAAAAATAATAGGAGGACAATTAAAATAAACATGGTAAAGCTTTTTATACAATTATGATGCAACTGCCCTTGGAATGCAGCATAAAATGCTATTCACCATATCTAGGAAAGTATATTGTGGAGCAGGAAAAAGGTACCAAAATGGGCTACCAAAATGACCAAGGGGCTGGAATAACTCCTCTGTAATAAAATGGTAAAATATATAAAGTGGTTTGGGTTTGTGGGGGAAATGTGAATAAGAGTAGTGATTATATAGAAGTATAAGATTATGTCTGGAGCAGAGCAAGTAAATTGATATAATCTTTCCTCTCTTCTCATAGAACCTAAGCACCCACTGAATTTCATCTCCATTCAAAACAGATCAAAAGGAGAACTTCCTCATACATCACACAGTAAAACTACCCCATCTTCTATCATAAGACGTAGTGATGGCCACCAAATTGGATAGCTTTAAAAGATCAGGCAAATTCATGAGGACATCAAAGGCTACAAATCATCATGGCTATATAACTGATGGGAAGCATGCATGGGTAGATGCTACTGTACTCATTTCCAAGTTTGGACTTCTCATGTGGACCTGGGTGGCCACAATGTGGACAAACTGATAGAATAGATTGGCCTCTGCTCCACCATGGTTCTATGGATGTTCTTCACAAGGTCTTCAATAGGTTCCAGAATTTTGTTTTGGTCAGACTTCACTTGAAACACAGTATCCAGTTTTGAGCAGCACAATTCAAGAATATCAATTAGCTGGAACACAAATCATGACCAATGAGGGATGGCTTAGGGAACTGGGTAGGACTAGCCTGGAGGAGTAAGAATTATGAAACCATGTGATAGCCATACCTAAATATTTGAAAGGATGCCAGGTTGTTTTCTGCTTTTCTAAAGACTAGGCCACAGAGCAATTGATCAAAATACAGGAATAGTCCACTTAAACATTAAGAAGAACATCTTGATGGTAAGAGCTGTTTGACAGAGGAATAGGCTACCCTGTCATGTAGTGAATTCTCCTCCACTGAAGGTTTTTAAACAGAGGCTGGATGGCCATCTTTTGGGAGTACTTTGATTGTGTTTTCCTGCATGGAAGGGAGTTGAACCTTGTGGTCTTTTCCAGGTCTATGGTTATATAATTCTATGAATTCATGATCTCCTTGGGATTGCTAAACCAGGAGTTATCAAGCAGTTGATGTCTTGGAATAGATGGTGGAAGTGAGTATTGGGGCTGGGCTTTAACACAGCTGGTTAATCACCAGCAGCAAAAGGTCACACCATTCAAAAGGTTTGCAGTTCAAAGCCCGGGTTGGGGTGAGCACCCAACCTTCAGCCCAGATCACTGTCCATCTAAGCAGTTCAAAAACAGCAGTGAGTAGAGAAATTAGGCATCAGTTAAGCGGGGTGTTGCACCTCAGCTGGGGTTCACCTTGCTCAAACACCAGGAAGCCCAACGCAGAAATAAACAGTTTATTGAAAAAGCACACACAGTAAAAGAGTAAAAAATCCAAATAGGTAAAAGAAAAGGACTCTCAAAAAAACAGAAATAAAACTCCAAAGCAAAGGTTAAAGCATGACTATAAATCCAAGGAGCAGGGTAAACTCATGAGCTTGAATAATCCAAAGACAAGGAATAAAACGTCCCCTTAAGTGATCCAAGAATCAAAGAACAATGCATTAGCTTGTGTTCATGGTAAAATCCTCAAGACTTAAACAAAACTTGACCAGGACATGACTTGAAGTGGGAACCAAGGCAAGAGCTGCTTGCTTTAATTGCTAAGTTGCTTGATCTGTAAACTGAAAGCGGTTTTCCCCATTTAACAGCACTGAATGTTTGCCATTTATGTGTTCTGTGATCTGCCCTGAGTCCCTTAGGGGTGAGAAGGGCAGATGCTGTAAATAAAATAAAATATTGCATTCAATACTGTAAGTCAAAATCATGCAAGTTTATGTATGGTCTAAATATTGGTTGCATATCCAGAATTCACACAAGATATTTTGTTGTCTGAGAAAAGACAAATGGTGCTCTGTCATCAAAATACAGCCACATACATGCTTTTCGGGCACCTGAAAGTACCAGAAGCACTACTGTTCCTTGCTGGCAATAAAAACACAAATCCAAAACAATTTATTGTCCTTCAAAACACCCAGAATATGCTATCTGAGGAAATAGCCTCATTCCATTAGTAGTTTGGTCCAACTCTCTGTGAGTCAAATAATCTCTCATTAAGCATAATCTCATGGGAAGACAATGTAATCCATACACAACTTAATAAATGACCTCTTCCTGCAGAATAATGCTGGAAAGCTTCTCTTGCCTTGGTCTACACCCGCTTCTTTCAGCAAAAGTTTAGGGTACTCAACGCCTCTGAACAAGCCATCAGCACCTAATCGGCTGGGAGGATGCAAATGCACAGTACTGTCACTGTGATGGAGCTTTCTCTTTTTCTTTTCATAAGACTAGTCTCAAACTCATTTCAGGAGAGGTCAAATTCACATATGTGACCTGCTTGCCCTTTCCTGCTCTCTGGTGATAACATCTAACATAACATAGGTTGAACTCCTGTTCTCTTGGCTGTTCATGAGTCATCTAGCAGTTGAAGGAAAGCTCCATAAATAACCCAAACACATGTGCTTCACGAGATGGATGACAATGGTAATTAAAATGGTCTTTCCACTGGTGGACACCATTAGCTCAGTAACAACAGAAGGTAAATTGTTAACTGTAGTCAACATATTACAGTGTGTCAGACAGATTCCTTGTGGCACTAATGCATTCTGGAGATTAAGTAGTACCAAATGAGGGTTAATATTCAAGAACATGCTCCAGTCAATATTTGTTATGAGTCTTCTTTTCTGTTTTGTATTTTGGGTTTTTTTCCTAACAATTTTACTCCTGCCCGGAGAGAAAGAGGCACCAGGAATTCAGCTTCAACTTGAAAATGAATGATATGATTCTATAAACTTTTGCAGTGTGCCTTCAAGTTGTTTCCAACTTATAGCAATCCTAAGGTGAAGCCATCTTGGGGTTTTCTTGGTATGATTTTGTCAGAAATATTAAAAACTAACTAGGCATTTTTAATTACAAAAATGTAAGTCAAGCACTGAAAGGATTAAATGAATGCAATGCCTCAGCAAAAGCTGCAGTTCTATATAAGCAGGTGTGCCTGTAGTTTAGTAGGTCTCTGTTAGTTCGCCGTCAGTCTGAGGTAAACCTCAGTGGGAGAAAGGTCTCAGTCTGAGAGAAGGCCCCACAGTGTGAAGAAGGCCTCCTTTTGTGAGAGAAGCCTCTGTGTGAGGTAGGCCTTGGTATGAGAAGGCCTAGCGTATGAAGCTCCAGTGTGAAGGCTGAACTTTATTTGTGTTTCCATAATACAAATAAAGTTCAACCTTCACACAGGAGCTTCACACATGAGGCCTTCTCATACCGAGGTGCAACCATATTATTTTGCTATAAGGAAAAGCCACCTATGGAAGAGATACCATTGGCTTGTGTGTTTTTGTTATTGTTATCACTTTTGGCTACTGATGCTGGCCCACGCTGCTGCTGATACATTGATGGAAGGGTCTTTTGTTAATAAGCCCACTCACTTAATAGGTTTTATTCAGAGGCTGAGCATGTGATTTGTCCAAGGTCACCCAGTGGGTTTTCATTCAAACCTTGCTCTCTGTAGTCCTAATGTCTGAAGCACTACACCAAACTGGCTTTCTTCTTAAGAGGTGTTAAGAGCCTGTATTTCTATCTCAAATAATCAGCACATATACCAGAAACATATCAGCACAGTATTATTTATTTATTTATTTACTTTGCTTATATACCACTGTATCTCAAGCCCGAAGGCAACTCACAGCGGTTCACAAACAGTAAAAACAGTAGAAACAGCAGTGGTTCCATACAACATATAACAATTGACTTAACACATTATCCATAAATTACCAATAAGCAATTACAATGCACAATTATTACAAAAAACAACCGTACCCAATCTTATCATCATCCAAGCGTAGTCCAGCTTCGTCGTCCATTGTTCCATTCCTATGTTCCATTACCAGATTGCACTAAATTACTCAAACACCTGCACAAACATCCAGGTCTTCACCTTTTTGCGGAATACCATTAGAGATGGTGCTAGTCTAATGTCCATAGGAAGGGTGTTCCACAGCCGAGGAGCCACCACTGAGAAGGCCCTATCTCTCGTCCCCGCCAGCCGAGCTTGAGAAGCAGGCGGGATCGAGAGCAGGGTCTCCCCGGAAGATCTCAAAGTCCTGGTGGGTTCATAGGCAGAGATGCGGTCAGATAGGTAGCTTGGGCCAGAACCGTTTAGGGCTTTAAAGGCCAACGCCAGCACTTTGAATTCAGCCCGGTAGCAGATCGGTAGCCAGTGGAGTTGGCGCAACAGGGGGGTTGTATGCTCCCTGCGCTCCGCTCCTGTTAAAATCATGGCTGCCAAGCGTTGGACTAGTTGGAGCTTCCTAAATGATACTGGGTAATTAGTCTTGGCACACACTGAGTACCAAAACAGCTTCACATTTTTTTAAAAAAAACCCTTGCACCTAAGAAACCAAAAGAACAATTGCTATTTGCCTCAATCATCAGAGGCAGATATTTCAGTTGTTATCCTGTGGACCTTGAAAAACAATAGTGCTTTGTTTTATACCCTGTTCTCTAGACTCGAGATGCATTCTTTTCATCTTTATTTTCTGCTTCAAAGGTTACATTTCAATCTTGCATAATGTTCATTACTGGAAAAACACACATGCACTAAATAGTTGCTCTGTGGCTGAAATTGTGTCCACGGTTGATTAAGCATGATGCTTATTTTTCAGATGAAATAAGTGGTTGTAATTAATTGTATATCCTTTAGTGCCATTGCATTGCTTGCTCTCCTAAATCCGCTGGGGATAATCTGAGGACACATGTTCCATTGTCACAAAATAAAAAGAGACCGACTTTCATCAAATAATAATCTCTGTCTATAGTCTTTAACATGATTTTTGACATCACTTGGTCTTGATTTGGCACTCATATCCAAACAGAATTATTTTCAGCTCAGTTTCATTGATTTTAATGGAAGCTATTCCCTGTTAGGCTCCAGGCCAATAACTGGAGACATATTTCACTGCAATGGTAAATAGTAGTTTCATGCTGGAATCTGAAATAAAAATCCTAAGCATTTTTCTTTCTTTTATCCAGGCTCATTGGCCACATTAACACTGCGCAGGTTACTCCAATGTAAATCTGTCCCAGAGCAGCCCTGGATCCAGAATGTGTTTGCTATATTCAGGTCCAGTGGGCAACCAGGTCTGGACTGCACTAGCCATGAGGCCGTCACCTTGTCATCTGTGTCATCACTACCTCTCCCTGCTTGACATGGAGATCCATCCAAGCATATGGGACACCTGCACAAACAGCAAGAAGTAGACAGATTAAACCTCACCCTACTCGCTGGCAGCACAGGTATCCTGTTCTACATCAGTAAACACAATAGTATCGGCCAGGTGCTTGGATACAGCTGTGGTCCTGGTGGGGTGCATTGGCAACATAAGGGTGATGCATTGGTGTCTGTCTGGACAAGGGATTGGGTTGAATTGGACCCAGTCAGCTGTTCAAACATCTACAAAGCCCTAGTATATGCCAGAGTTTCCAGCAAACTCTAGCGTATTCTCCAATGTTGCTTAAAGCTTAAAAAAAAAACCCTGAGATTTTCACCCAGAAGTTGATGTGCATCATGAGAACTATCAGTGACACATTCATAGTGAATCCAGAGCTTTTTGGCAAGTGTCATACTTTTATTGAAATTGAATCAAGGGGAACTGATTTCATACTTGGGTATGAAATAATTTGGGTGACCTTTGGATCTTTCTACCCAAGCTCTCAGCAGTCATTTTAAGAACAAAAACAAGGAACTCTATCAACAATGCATTTAGTTTCTTGTACAAATGGATGAATTCACATTTGATAACTACATGTGACTGAAAGGTGGGGAGCACTGCATATGTGCAAGCTGAGCATACATTGAGTCAGGCCAGAATTTGCTGGGATGCTGTATAATGGGCAGTAGGGTCATCTTACCAGCTGGTGGAACTCCTCTGCATATTCTTTTTGGGTCTGACCCAGTATTTAGCACAGCATTGGCAAACTTCAACCCTCCAGATGTTTTGGACTTCAACTCCCACAATTCGGCTGTTAGGAATTGTGGGAGTTGAAGTCCAAAACACCTGGAGGGCCGAAGTTTGCCCATGCCTATTCTAGCACACCGGATTGGGCTCAATTTAAGGGTCAGTGTAGATGTGCCCAAACTGACAGGCTCTGCTTTAAGATGAAAAGTGATATCTATCCAAACACACACACACATACACAACATGTAAAATATATCTATCCGAACACACACACATACACAATATGTAAAACACATATAACACGATGCAACACAAGGGTGCCTAGCACATAAGTGAAGGAGAAATAGCGCAGGTTTTTAAATTGCTTTTTCCTGATTGCTTTATCAAGTTCAGTTTCATTAGTTTGAATCTTCTGGGGTCTACTTCAATAATGCATAAAAGAATTGTCTAGTAGTTGACTCCTGGCATTTGCTTGATACTTAATGTAATCCGTAATTACCCTAGTAGTTTCATTGTTGGCTAGCATGTTAAGGTCATTGGCAAGCTATACCATGTAGCACTTGGAGTACAAGAACATCTTTATATTAATTGATGTTTCGGCTCATAGAAGTGTTTTCATTTTGTCCTTGAAGCATGTCTTCAAAAATGCTGTCAACATGGACCCTTTCCTTTCAAGCATTACAGAGTATCAAGAGATCTGAAGACAGATTAAGAGCTGCTTTGCTTGTAGCAGTTCCACATGTCCTTTCAATCAAGCCCTAAACCAAGCGTACTCAACTAGCAATGAATAACTAGAAATATTAGTAGACCACACATCATTAAAATACTAATTTAGCATTTGATTATAAGTAGTGATTATATTACATTCAAACATACATCTTTTATAAAAGCTTTCCCAATCAACTACTAAAGCCAGTGCAATGGAGTAGCAAACAACATGGAACCAGCTCATTTTGCTTCAAGAAAACAATTTATTGATTATTTATTTATTCATCTATTAAAAAATATATATCTTGGCCCATATCTAAAGATCTCAGAGAAATATACAAAACTTATACTGCGTAAAAATAAAATAAAATGACTTTCAAAGGATTGAAAACATTCTAAAGGTGAAGGTTTCCCCTTGACATTAAGTCTAGTTGTGTCTGACTCGGGGGGGGGGGGGGTTGTTTAACTCCAGTTCTAAGCCAAAGAGCCAGCATTGTCCATAGACATCTCCAAGGTCATGTGGCCAGCATGACTGTTTGGAGCACTGTTACCCACTGAAACAATACCTATTGATCTACTCACATTTGCATGTTTTTGAACTGCTAGGTTGCCAGAAGCTGGGGCACCCTACTTCCTGGATTCGAACCACTGAACTTTTGGTCAGCAAGTTCAGCAGCTCAACGGTTTAACCCACTGTGCCACTGGGGGCGATGATAAAAACATCTATATATATAAAAATATAATGTTCGTTTGTGGGATTAACATAACTCAAAAACCACTGGACGAATTGACACCAAATTTGGACACAATACACCTATCAGGCCAATGAGTGACCATCACTCAGAGAAACACTGAAAAACACAGCAGAAGAGACTTAAAAAGCCGATATATATATATATATATATATATATATATATATATCTCAACACATGCACAAAACCACACATATATACACATATACACAAATATATACACACACATACACAGACTGGGCCACAGCAACATGTGGCAGGGGACAGCTAGTATTAGGTAAGTTAAAATACATGTTCAATGATAATGGCACAGGATTATGGATGCTGACCAAACTGTCTATATCATAAGATGTTCCTCCATTTTGCAATATTGGGATTGCAGTGGAAGGAAATTATCACACAATAAAGAGTAGTGAAACAAAAGCGATATTGGTTTCATTGATGAGTTTCAATGAGCAAAATCTGTATGGTTTTTTTTTCTTTCTTTCTTCTTTTTCCTTTTCTTTTTAATGTCTGTGTTTGTTTTGCTCTGTTAGAATTGTAATACAATGGTTGCTGATGACACGATAAATAAATAATGAAAAGAGAAAATCCAATCACAATTGAAGTGCAATGCAACTATAGTAGAGACACAACATCATGAAACATGCCCCATCCAAAGAAGCATATATCCTACTGTAGTAGCATTTTACCAGCCCGACACTCTATTAACAATAGCCCCAACATACATTTGTGAAAGAATACAGCTTAATGAGTGAGGGCCTTCTTTGCACACAAATCGCGGAATCAATCCCTAGTATACGTAGGTTAGGAAATAACCCTGTCTGAAACTGTTGGGGGGGGGGGGTTTGTATGTAATATGTATTTTAAGCGTTTAAATTGATTTAAAATTTAATGTTGTAAAGGGGGATAATCATTTAATGGTTCAACAAATTTAGTATTCAATGTTGCTTTAGCTGTTCTCTTTTAATGTATACGGTATTCAGCTATGAGTCCCATTTGGGAGGAAGGCAAAGTATAAATCAAATAAATAAACAAACAAACGTTAAGATCCTGTGTTGACAATATTGAACTAGGTGGACAAATGGTCTGACTCAGTGTAATGTGGCTTTTTTGCAATGGAATATGTGCATGAAGGAGAGAACGGACCCCCTCATTTAACATCAAAGCCAGCTCTTTTATAGTACTTCAAATGAAACCTTTTTCTGTTGAGCCATTTTCTCATACATTCAGCTTATTTGATACACCATAACCAATCACAGAGTTACCTCTTATGCACACGCATGTGATATTTCAAGGTTAATTGATTTATGTTTTCCTGAGCTTGTCGACATGCATGTGCCTTCGAGTTCCCCGTCAACTTATGTCAACTCTGTGATTCTCATAGGAATTTCTTAGCTTAACACACATTAAGAAAATGATTATCAATTTCAGAAGACAGCTCTCATGTTTCTGAAACATAGACCATAAGTTGGCGAAAGGTTCAAAGCTTCAAACACAAAAGAGAGATCATCTAGACTAGGCATGGGCAAACTTTGGCCCTCCAGGTGCTTTGGACTTCAACTCCCACTACCGACTGTTAGGAATTGTGGGAGTTGGAGTCCAAAACACCTGGAGGGCCAAAGTTTGCCCCTGCCTGATCTAGACCAAGCATTTTAGACCGGTGTAAATCTGCCCTGGAGCAGCTCCACATTTTGCACATTTGTGCCGAACCTGGGGCTATTGTCTGGGCGGCCCAGAAAAGTATCTGCTCCATTGGGTCTCATCTTCTCTGCCATCAGCACAACTACCTCTCTTCTTGCTAGTTGCATGGGTACCCCTTTTTGACATTAGCAGAGGAGGCAGGAATGGCCAGGAGCTCAGATAGAGCTCATGGTTGGCTAGGAATGGTGGCAACACAAGCACAATCCATCCCTTTTCCTTGTGGTGCTGAGCACAGGGAAAGGATGATGGCACCAGTTAATCCATCCCAATCCTATTGTCCAGACATCCACAAAGCAACAATATGGCCCGGAGTTTCCAGCAAGGTCTGGAGTGCCCCCAACTTTGCTCAAAACAGGGCAAAGTTGGTTAAAAGCATAAATCCCTCTCACAATTGTCACCAGAAGCCACTGTGCATTATGGGACAGCCATTCATGATGAGTACTGGTCTTTTGTTCATTTTTGCCAGTATAGATAAGCCCAGAGCATGTTTTACGATATGTTTCTCATGCACTTCAACACAAGAGAAATGTTTCAGGACATCTGTGTTTAAATTGTATTCATAAGTAAAGTATTAGAGCAGCAATCAATTAATCTTAGGTCACATCTTAAGACCAGATTTGATGCACGACCAACACAGATGTAAATGAAATATTTTCCTAATCACTTGCAATGAACGAGCGGCACATGTTTACACAATGCTCTGTTTAAGCTCCTAACAATCCTAAACTTAGGGGCCAACAAGCTTCAGGCTTTGAAGGAGCCTTTTGACAGCTTTTGCAGAAAAATGTGTTGTTTTTCCGCCTGTCAACTGTGTGGCCTCATTCTCTTCGGGGACGATGGCAGTCTTAAGAACAGGCACATCAAAATAATGGCATGCAATCTCTAGTTAACAGGATCATAATCAGATATGTCTTAGACTGAAAGACATTATTGCAAAGAAAAATATACCAATGCCATGTAACAGAAGGAGAGAAAACTTCACAAGAAAGTACACAAGATTTGCCTTCTCCCGCTTCCCACTTTATCTGTTAATAGTCCTGCCCTAATCCTAGATAATTTCTTGGAATGGGATCAGAGGCATGCGAGCGCTATCAAACACCCCGGGAAAAAAAGATATAGAAAAACATGAAAAACAGTCATTTTCTGGCATTCTGTTTGGAAGAACACATGAAAAGATCCAAAACAAACTGTCTAACGATTTCAGCACCTTCTTGTAAATATGCAGATAGACACTTGACCAGAGGGAATAGGAAATAAGAAACAGAGAGAAGAAAAATTAGCAGATGTTAGTTATGCGCGCCTTTCATTGCCGTGCTCTGCTTACTCAAACCTGTTTGTCTAAAGTGACTGCCAATAGATTGTGATCATGCAAAACGAGATAAGGACTGTGGCTTATAATGAAAACACAAATAACTTTAGCAATAGCAAAACTGAAATTTAAAACATCTATAACCAAAGGAACAGAAATATTTTGGATCAAGATAAGGGTTATGGGTTTGTACATCATCAGTAGTTCAAGCTGTTTTCTGTGTTGAAAGGCTTGCACAGATACTCTGTAGGAAAACAATGAATCTCATTACAGTAGTTTAAAAAAATAAGATAAAGTGGGCCAATTCAAGATTAAAGAGGTGCTTTAGGCATTACTATAGACCTCATCCTAAAAGTGCTGAATACCTTCTAACCTCTTTAATCTTAAATACAGTACAACCCCGGTATCTGCAGAGGATACGTTCCTGGATTTTGTGTAGATACACAAAACTATAGAGCACATTTTTCCAAACATTTCATGTCGGTGACAGACTTTTAAGACCAGCATCATTTCACAACACAGTCATTCAACCGGAGGTTAAACCAATCCCTTGTAAAAGATACAGATGCAAACATAAATGTATGGGAGCATAATGTATGTCATAAAAACCTTTCATTCATATTTTTAAATTATATGATTTGTTAGATAATAAATGATTTTGCCAAAAATTTTGTCATTGCTTATTATACTTGTGCGTCACATCTACACACTGCAGTGGAAGCACTAGCATGTCACTTCACAGAGTTTGGAAAACTTTGCCCTAGATAATAGTGAACCCTATTGAGATAAAGGACTTCTGACTCAAGAATACCATACATTTGCACTGAAGGACCTAGATAATGTCTAGAGAGGGGGGATTTTGTTAGCCATTACAAAATGAAGCTGTGGGTACCAGTCACACAGATACTGAAGTTTTCTGTACTCTCAGTGTTATTTTTTCACATTAGCTATGAGTCAACAACAGAAGATGCAAAATATCCTATCAGTTCTGATACACTGGTGACTTGACGACCCATAAAGAATTTGATCTGTGTTTACATGTCAAAATCAAGTACAAGAGTTTGATTGACCAGAAAGCACAGGCAAGAGCATCTTTTCAAAGTGCTGGCTTTAGCCTTTAAAGCCCTAAACGGTTCTGGCCCAGTTTACCTTCTGGATGCATCTCTTCCTATGAACAATCTAGGTGTTTAAGATCATCTGGAGAGGCCCTGCTCTCGGTCCCACCTTCCTCGCAGATTCGATTGGTGGGAACAAGAAACAGGGCCTTCTCAGCGGTGGCCCCCGGCCATGGAACGCCCTCCCTAGGGACATTAGATCGGCCCCCTCCCTCCTAACATTTTGAAAGACAGTTAAGACCTGGCTGTTCTAGCAGGCATTTGCTGACGCAGTATAACTGATTGAGACTCATGGAACGACAGGACAATGTGATGGAAAATGATTTTAATGATGAGACATTGAGAACTGTATTTTATGATTTTTATTGTTTATTGTTTTTATATGGTTTATACTATATGTAATTATTTTTGACTGCATTTTATCTTGTGGGGCATTGACTGCCAAATATAAACCGCCTTGAGTCACCTCCGGGCTGAAAGGGGAGGTATACAAGTATAGAAAACAAACAAATGAATTAAAAAAATATTTCTCATTTGTTGAAAGTAAACACCATCTAATAGTGCCACATGATGGGGAAATCATATACATATACCATATAATTTCTTCATAGCCTTGGCATACAGTTTAAAGCTGCAACTTGCTCACGTTCCGAGATGAGACTAATTCTTCAAAGATATGAGAAACAACTTATAAATCCCTGGTGCATCTACAAAGATAGAAAACCAAAACTGTTTCTAGCAACATCAGCTCATTGTCAGACTGTACTAATTTGACTTTGTCAAGGTCGATGACATATACATTTAAGAGCTGGAAATGTTCTTAAGTATGGAACATATTATTATGCACGAAATCTTTAACTGTGAAATTCAAGGAACTCCGATAAAAGCAATTATATTTGCTTCCCTGAAGGAAGTAATCCTTCACTGTTACACATACTTAAGTCCAATTTATTCTTCTCTCCCATCCAGGCTATGCATAAGTTATCTGAACCAGGAAACAGGCTAGCTTTGCTCCAGCCTTCTTCACAACAAGGGCTGAGCAATGGTGTGCAAACCCAATGCTTCGGAGACCCATTTGCCACAATCCATGTGGCACATTCCAAAATGGGGGTGAGATGGTGGGAAATTAACTAACCGTAAGCAGACATTTCATGTGACCCTGCTTTTCACTCCCATTGCTGTCCATGGGTTTTGGAGCAAGTCGCCAGGTGCAGCTTTGATCCAGAATGTCAAGTCTTTTGATATTCCAACAAAACACAGGCATTAAAATATGCATCCACTCCCACTGTTTAGAAATAGGGCCACATAACAAGGTGTTTCCACAGAACTCATAATAATTTTAGACAGCAGAAAGCCTTTCAAAGTACTATTTCCCACTAAAAAGAAAGGTTTAGACTGAGCAAGTTTATGCATTTTAGGGATGCATTTTATGCATTTTGGGAGTAAATACTATTTTTGCCATAAGGTATGTCTACACTATAGAATTAATGAAGTTTTAACTGCTACAATGAAATGCTATGGAATCATGGGAATTCTTTTACAATGTCTTTAACCTTCTGTGCCAAAGAGCCCCAAACTACAGCTCCCCTGATTCCACAACATTGAACTATGGCAGTTAAAGTGGAATCAAACTGCATTCATTCTGCAGTGCAGATGCATGCCAAGTGAATGATTTATTGCATTTTAAGTGTAACTACTCTACTAGCATTTTATTTATATTATCCTATGCTGAAAACAAACTATCAGGGCACCTAGCGCTGTACTGATTGTATGCACGCAAAATAATTCAATTTGAACTGTCGAAGGCTTTCACGGCCGGAATCACTGGATTGTTGTAGGTTTTTTCGGGCTATATGGCCATGGTCCAGAGGCATTTTCTCCTGATGTTTCACCTGCATCTATGGCAAGCATCCTCAGAGGTAGTGAGGATGCTACCTCTGAGGATGCTTGCCATAGATGAAGGCGAAATGTCAGGAGAAAATGCCTCTAGACCATGGCCATATAGCCTGAAAAAACCTACAATAATCCAATAATTCAATTTGTCTCAGGATCTTTTTACTGACATTGATAATCTATGATTTTTTAAAAATGTTGATCTCCAGACACTGAACTGGAGACAAATGTTCATTTGTATGCCTGAACTGTGGTCTCTTCCTGCCCTGTTCATTATCTAACACGGAAATCATATTGTAAAATCAGATGAAATGCATCCATCTGACCAACTGGTTAAGCACATTTATTTATGGCTGTGGAAATTACCCGTGGCATATCTCATCATGTAATATTGGTAGATTAAAGATGTACACAAACCCAAATGTACATTCTTGATCATCACAGTACTGTAAAACACAACAACCTTTTCAGAAATTTTCAAAGAGCAGGAGAAATCCAGACAGGAATCAATCAGGGCCAGCTAACACCTACCAACAAAGGATCCCCCCAGGCAACAACCAGCCTTGAAACTGTGGGCCATTAAATGCTAATTAAGCGTTTAATTACAACATTCACACTTGCCTCAAGCAGACAAGAGTTCTTTCTTGCACCATGGACATTCCACAGATATATAAACCTCACTTAGTTTCCAACAGACCCCTCAACCTCTGAGGTTCCTTTTATAGATGTGGACAAAACATCAGGAGAGAATGCTTCTAGAACATGACCATACAGCCCGGAAAACTCACGGCAACCCATTTTCAGAAACTCTTTGATGTTATCAATTTTCTCCAAAAAAATGTTTCTAATAGCATTGTTGTAAGGGAATAATCCTCCTAAGGGTTTCTTGTATGTAAATACACACAAGATTGAAGTTTAGTGAAGGACCATAACTCTTAGGCAGGGAAGGCTGAAGACCTTGTGAAACTACGACTCCCACAATGCCATAGCATTTATCCATGGCAGTTAAAGTGATGTCAAACTGCATTAATTATATAGTGTCGATGCACCCTGTTTCCCAATTAGTGTGTTTTTGCAGGGCGGGGGGGTTGAATGCATTTAACTTACTAGACTACATGCAGTAAGGACTAGGTCAATGTTTATCAACCTTCCTAACACCACGACCCCTTAGTACAGTTTCTCATGTTGTGGTGACCCCCAACCATAAAATTATTTTTGTTGCTACTTCATAACTGTCATTTTGCTACTGTTATGAATCGTAATGTAAAAAATCTGATATGCAGGATGTATTTTGATTCACTGGACCAATTTGGCACAAATACCCAATACACCCATTTGAATACTGGTGGGGTTGGGGGCAGATTGATTTTGTCATTTGGGAGATGTAGTTGCTGGGATTTATAGTTCACCTACAATCAAAGAGCATTCTGAACTCCACCAACAATGGAATTGAACCAAACTTGGCACACAGAACTCCCATGACTAACAGAAAATAGTGGAAGGGTTTGATGGGCTTTGACCTTGAGTTTTGGAGTTGCAGTTCACCTACATCCAGAGAGCACTGTGGACTTAAACCATGATAGATCTGGACCAAGCTTGGCATGAATACTCAATGTGCCTAAATGTAAATACTGGTGGAGTTTGAAGAAAATAGACCTTGACATTTGGGAGCTGTCATTGCTGGGATTTATAGTTCACCTACAATCAAAGAGCATTCTGAACCCCACCAATGATAAAACAGAACCCCCAAGACCAACAGAAAATACTGTGTCTTCTGATGGTCTTTGCCGACCCCTCTGATACCCCCTGGTAACCCCCCCCCCCCCGGTTCCAACCCCCAGGTTGAGAAACATTGGACTAGGTGAAGCAGTGAGCAAATTGTCGTATCTAAATGTAAACATCTCTGCATATAAAGATATGATTCTTAAATTTCCTGCTGTAAAAGACATATGTTAGAAAGAATTAGCATGTGTGTGTTACAGGTGAGCATTTATTCCACCTTTGATCACTAAATTTAGACTAAATATATAAACAAGGGGTTCCTCTTCACTGTAGAACTAATGCAGTTTGACATCACTTTAACTATGAGAAATAAGTGCTTCGATTCTCTTTCCAATTTCTTTTTGATGCAATCTCTCCTAGTCATCACAAGCAGGAAAATAACAACACACCAGTAGATGGCAGTAGTCAGGCATGTAAAATGTTTGTATCATAGTTATTACTGTGTTTGCATTTCTTTTTTGGTCCAGATTAAACAAGTTTCAAACTTGATATTTTGAGGCTGGTATTAAAGCCTTTCCAGAGTGCAGCCTAAATGATTTAGGAGAAATTCTGAGATCAACACAGCTTAAGACACTGATTTATGGCACACTTAAGACATTTTTAAAAAGATTTGTTCTGTCAGATTTTGCTTCTTTGCTGCCGAAGCTAAGACAGTGTGCTTCATTCACCCAGTGGCTTCCTCTTATCAAGCAGATTTGGACCCTGGTCTCTACATTCATAGACAAAAGCTCTCATCACTACCATACTGGCTCTTACTTTCCCAAAAATTGGATATGTTGGCAGAAGCTGGATCTAACAGCAGAAGCTCACCCCGCTCTACAGATTCAAACCGCCAACCTTTCAGTCAGCAAGTTCAGCAGCCAGCTGTTTAACCCACTGCACCACCAGGAGGCCTATTACTACATTACAATACTATTATATTACTAGCGGTCCCCTGCCACATGTTGCTGTAGCCCAATCTAGTGATCTGGAAAAAAAAAAGTAATGAGACAGTGTTGGGTTCTAATATATGTAATTTCTTTATGCTCATGGGTATACAGTACGTCTTTTTGTTTCTTTGTCAGTATTGATGTAGACATTGTCTGGTCTGTCTACTCTGGAACATGCAACATATAATTGTCCTTCTTTAAAGGTCCCTTTCAAATCATATATGTGTGTGAGAGAATAATATATATCTATCTATATCTATGGCTGGATGGCTTTTTGTCAGGGCTTTGATTATGTATTGTCGAAGGTTTTCATGGCCGGAATCACTGGCTTGTTGTAGGTTTTTCCGGCTGTATGGCCATGTTCTAGAAGCATTCTCTCCTGATGTTTCGCCTGCATCTATGGCAGGCATCCTTAGAAATTGTGAGGTCTTTGATTATGTTTTTTTGCCCTGGTGAAGGGAGTTGGACTGGATGTACTTCCCAGCCTGGGGGGGGGGGGGGTCGCCAAAGACCACCAGAAAAGACAGTACAGAAAAGACGGCTGGTGGGGACGAGGGACAGGGCCTTCTCGGTGGTGGCCCCACGACTCTGGAACTCTCTCCCTCTGGAGGCCAGAACCGCCCCATCCATCCTAACACTTAGGAAACAGGTGAAGACGTGGCTGTGGAGTCAGGCCTTCGAGGAATGAGACACCACCATAGGACTCTGGATGGAAGTGGATATAGATCCATCTTATTAGGACGACTGACCACTGTAGTTTTATATTTAGTGTTTTTAAAGTTGTTTTGTAATTTGTGATATATGATATTTTACTGAATGTATATGTTTTTATGGCTGTAAACCGGGCTGAGTCCCTCAACGAGGTTGAGAAGCTCAGTATACAAAACTGTGAAATAAAATAAATAAAATAAAGATAGCCAAAGAAGGGGCCTGTCTAAGGTCTTTGGGGAGGGTGTTCCAGAGTTGGGGGGCCACTACGGAAAAGGCCCTGTCCCGCATGGTGCCCAGAATTGGACACAATATTCCAGGTGTGGTCTAACCGAAGCAGAATGGAGGGGTAGCATTACTTCCCTGGACCTAGACACTATGCTCCTATTGATGCAGGCCAAAATCCCATTGGCTTTTTTTGTTTATACAGATGCATAAACAATATAGTATATTAGCAGAGAACAATATTATTATATATTACCACATTGTACTATACTGCAAAATCATTAGTAATATTCACATGTCAGTTTCCCAAACTTGTTTTGTTTTTGTGGACTCCAACTCCCAGAATTCCTGATGCAGGGAGTGGGGAGTCCATGTCCGGACCAGCCTTAGCCGCACGCTCTACTGCTCAAGAAGCGCGCGGCGCCCCCTGGCGGGGAGAAGGCGTGGCTGCCGCTTTTGCTCTGGCGCCCATTCCCTTCCCTTCCCTCCCTTCCTCGAAGGAAGCTCCTCCGCCCCGAAGGCTGACAGGGCCGAACCCTTCGCGGCAGCAAAGCCCAGCCTGACCGCGGCCTCGGAGACGGGGCGGCGGGGCTCCCACTGGGGAGGGAACATAACGAAGGAGAAGAGGCGCGGGCCCGGCCAGCTGCGGAGGCTCTCGGCGTTGACGTTTTTGGGTGCGCAATCGCTGAAAGTCAACGAGTAAAACAGCGGGCGCGCGGATGAAGTGCCCGTCAGGACCATTTAGGGTTAGCTCAGCAGAGAGCCTCCCAGCCGCCCGGGCGGAAGCACGTGCGCCGCCGCCTTATATACACACCATTAAGTTGCCGCCTCCTTCCACCCCATTGGCTACCGAGAAAGGACTCCGCGTTTCTCATTGGCGGGAATGCTTAGAGTGGCGTGTTACAAAGTTCTAAGCTACGCCCCCATTTCTACAGGACTTGCCCAGGCAAAGAACCTGGCTGGGTTTGTTTTGCTTTTGTTTGGGATTTTAAGTTTAAATGGAGCAACATTAAAGGGATTCCTGACTTTGACAAAAAAGGAAGGAGGAAACACTGGGTGTGGTTGAGTTTGGAGAGTTCATTCTATAATAAATATTAAATAACATTTATTTATTTATTTATTCTTTTTATTTTATGTTTTGGTTTGTTTGTTTGTTTTGGGGGGGTTCAAAGGTGTACAAGTGGATGGAGAAACAGGAATGGGATTCTTGAATTAGACACAAAGGATGGAGGAACCACTTAATGTGGCTGAGTTTGGAGAGTTAATTATATAATAAATAACTTTTTATTTTATTTTTTGTTTTGTTTATTTGTTTGTTGTTTTGGGGGGGGTTCAAAGCTTTACAAGTGGATGGAGCAACAGGAAAGGGATTCTTGAATTCAACACAAAGGAAGGAGGAAACACTGAATGTGGTTGAGTTTGGAGAGTTCATTCTATAATAAATATTAAATAACTTTATTTATTTATTTATGGGGGGGGGGGGTTCAAAGGTAGACAAGTGGATGGAGCAACAGGAAAGGGATTCCTGAGTTTGACACAAAGGAAGGAGGAAACACTGAATGTGGTTGAGTTTGGAGAGTTCATTCTATGTTGTTGTTGTTCATTCGTTCAGTCGTCTCCGACTCTTCGTGACCTCATGGACCAGCCCACGCCAAAGCTCCCTGTCGGCTGTCACCACCCCCAGCTCCTTCAAAGTCAGTCCAGTCACTTCAAGGATGCCATCCATCCATCTTGCCCTTGGTCGGCCCCTCTTCCTTTTGCCTTCCACTTTCCCCAGCATAATTGTCTTCTCTAGGCTTTGCTGTCTCCTCATGATGTGGCCAAAGTACTTCAACTTTGTCTCTAGTATCCTTCCCTCCAATGAGCAGTCGGGCTTTATTTCCTGGAGGATGGACTGGTTGGATCTTCTCGCAGTCCAAGGCACTCTCAGAACTTTATTAATATTTAATAAATATTAAATAACTTTATTTATTTATTTATTTATTTATTTAGGGGGGGGGCGTTCAAAGGTATACAAGTGGATGGAGCAACAGGAAAGGGATTCCTGACTTTGACACAAAGGAAAGAGGAAACACTGGATGTGGTTGAGTTTGGAGAGTTCATTCTATAATAAATATTAAATAACTTTATTTATTTATTTGTGTTTGTTGGGGGGGGGGGGGTTAAAAGGTCAACAAGTGGGTGGAGCAACAGGAAAGGGATTCCTGACTTCGACACAAAGGAAGGACGAAACACTGGATGTGGCTGAGTTTGGAGAGTTCATTACATAATAAATATATATCCCACTTTATCGCTCCATACAGAGACTAAAAGCAGCTCACAATCAAAAACATTGCCACTTAAACTATACAAATATATAATCATAAAACAGTATATCATTTTATTGTTGAAGGCTTTCATGTGCCATAGACAGGTATTGTTTGTGTTGCTGACATTTAAATATTTGAAAGGATGTCACAGGAAGAGGGCAGGAGTTTGTTTTCTGCAGCTCTGGAGACTAGGATCCCTTCCACACAGCTGTATAAAATCCACATTGAACTGGATTATATGGCAGTATGGACTCAGATAACCCCGTTGTTGTTGTTTTATTTTTGAGTTTTAATTGCAAATGTTCATTCTTATTGTATTTATGGTATATACGGCATTGAATTGCTGCCTTTTGTGAGCCGTTCTGAGTCCCCAAGTGGGGGTGAGAAGGGCGGGATATAAATGTCGTAAATAAATAAATACAAGCAGATATTGTGGGTTATCTGCCTTGATATTCTGGGTTATATGGCTGTGTGGAAGGGCCCTAGGACACTGAGCAATTGATTCAAATGTATTGTCGAAGGCTTTCATGGCTGGAATCACTGAGCTGTTGTAGGTTTTTTTCGGGCTATATGGCCATGGTCTAGAGGCATTCTCTCCTGACGTTTCGCCTGCATCTATGGCAAGCATCCTCAGAGGTAGTGAGGTCTGTTGGAACCCTTTTTCCTAGTTCCAACAGACCTCACTACCTCTGAGGATGCTTGCCATAGATGCAGGCGAAACATCAGGAGAGAATGCCTCTAGACCATGGCCATATAGCCCGAAAAAACCTACAACAACCCAATTGATTCAAATGGTAGGAAAAGAGATTCCACTTAAACATTAGGAAGAACTTCCTGATGGTAAAAGATTTGTTCGGCAGTGGAATACGTTCTCTTGAAGTGCAGTGGAGTCTCCTTCTCCGGAGCTTTTTAAACATAGCCTAAAGGGCCATCTGTTGGAAGTGCTTTGATTGTGTTTTCCTCCATGGCAGGGGGTTGGACTAGATGTCCCTTGGGGTATCTTCCAATTTTAGGATTCTATGGCAATAGAATATGTTTCCTTGGAGTGCAGTGGAGTCTCTTTCTCTGGGGCTTTTTAATCGGGGCTAAATGACCATCTGTTGGGAGTGCTTTGTGTTATTCTGCATGGACTAGATGGCCCTTGTGATCTCTTCCAACTCTGTGATTCTGAAGACACACTAAACAACCATGCTTGGAATTGATTGTTACCTTTATTCATCTTTCAGAAAGCAGCGAGGCTCCAAGCCCCACCGAGGATGCCACGAATTTGAGGTTCTTCCCCACAGCTTTTTAAATAAAAATGTTTCCATACAAGAGGGATCTAGAAGCACTTCCTGTGCACTATGTTGGGCCCGACTTCAGCATACTCTTCCTTGGAGATCCACATCTCCTGGAAGGCAGAGAGGGATGCCAGGATGGATCCCCCCATCCACACCGAGATCTTCCGGTCAGGAGGGGCATTGACCATCACTTCGGTGTCCTTGGGTGCCATGCGGATCAGCTCCTTGGTTAAGCGCTCCCCAATCCCAGGGAAGAGGCTGGAGCCCCCAGAGAGGAGCACATTGGCGTACAAAGTGGTCCTCAAGTCAATGTCACACTTCATGATGGTGTTGAAGAGGAGCTTGTCAATCCCGGGGGCTTCCATGCCAACATTCGCTGGGCGGAAGAGCGTCTCAGGGCAGCGGAACAATTGGTTGTGGATCTTGATGATCTGCCCATCGGGCAGCTTCCAAGTCTTCTCTATCGCCGTCGGCTTTTTCGCCATCTCTTCCTCCGGGTTCAGGCAGACGTAGCACAAGGCTTCCTTGATGATCCGCACAATTTCCCTCTCAGCTGTGCTCACTAAGGCAATGCCACTCTCTCGCAGGATCCTCATGAGATATTCGGTGAGATCCCGGCCCGCCAGATCTAGCCGGAGGACGGCATGGGGCAAGCAGTAGCCTTCGAATATGGGGACAGTGTGGGTGACCCCATCGCCAGAATCCATCACACAGCCCGTGGTGAGGCCTGCTGCGTAGAGCGCTAGTACGGCTTGGATGGCCACATAGAGGGCTGGCACCTCAAACTTTTCAAAGAGGAGTCGCGTCATTTGTTCACGGTTGTTCAACGGGTTCAGCGGCGCCTCTGTTAGCAGCGCAGGTCTGTTGCAGGCGTTGAGCTTCAGTTCATTCTCATACACATGTTTCCAAATTTTCTCCATGTCTGGCCAGGAAGTGACAATTCCATGTTCCACTGGATATCTAAATTGTATTCATACAAATAAAAGAAAGATGGTGGTGATATATTACCAAATGGAAACATGCCTTAGTTAGAAAGTCATTACTCATAAGCGTACCCCAAAATCACATTGTAAACTTTTTTTGGATTATTACGTTAGTCCACATTGGCACTGAGTTTACTTGGTATACTCAGTATGGCCCAAGTCCATACAGTTTCACCTAAATACTACTTTGATTGGAATATTTAGGTACTCCAGGTCATTTAGTATTATGCTTCTGATGGAAATTACCATGGAGTTGCATTGGAGGACCTAGCTAATTTCTAGAAAGGATACCTTTGGGGATTTTGCAGGTCTTCCAAGATTTCTCTATGGGCAAACTTGGGCCCTCCAGATGTTTTGAATGTCAACTCCCACAACTCCTAACAGCCAGTTGACCTGAGAGTTGACATCCAAAACACCTGGAGGGCCCAAGTTTGCCCATGTCTGCTCTGTAGTAGATTCCAATATAATTTGTTCATTTCAACAGTCTACTATTATCTATGGTTTCATGTTTCCACTGTATGTTTGAGAACATATTCCCAACAGATACAAGGGTGGCTCTTTAAAAGAAATGCAAGTATATATTAAACATACCAAACCAGAAAGTTACAAAAATGCTAAATATCCCATGCAGGTCATATTTCTGTAATAAATCTGAATCAGTTTCTCATCCAACATTCTGTATTATCCAACACAATCTGCCTCCCACCCAGAGCCACAGCTGGTTCAATACGTTGCAATGTTTTGGTGCTAAATTCATAAATACAGTAATTACTACATAACGTTTCCATGTAATGAACTGCTTTTTCTGATGATTTGTTGTAAAACATGATGTTTTGGTGCTTAGCCTGTAAAATCATAATGTTATTTGAGATTTAATAAGCTTTTCCTTAATCCCTCCTTGTTATCCAACATTTTCGCCTATCCAACATTCTGCCGGCCTGTTTATGTTGGATAAGCAAGACTCTACTGTACTCTCATGGATTCCAACTAAGGCTGGACCTACACTGCCAAATAATGTAGTTTTACTAGGTCACAACCTCTGAGGATGCCTGCCATAGATGCAGGTGAAACATCAGGAGAGAATGCTTCTAGAACATGGCCAAACAGCCCGAAAAACCTACCACAACCCAGTGATTCCAGCCATGAAAGCTTTCAACAATACAATAGTTTTAGAATGCAGTTTAACTGCACTGAACTAGATTATAAGAGTCTGCATCACATACAGTACAATTCAATGCAGCTAAACTGCATTATTTGGCAATATAGATCCAGCCTAAGAATCTTGGAAGTTACTTCTGTGAAAGACAAAAGGCTTTTCACCTGGTCTAACACTAAAAGCTACTTTTCCTGGAGAGTTTGCTTTGCTTTTAGTATAGAATGACGGGTTACTTATGAAACATAAATCTATTTCATTTATAGAACATCAGTATGTAGAAAAATCAATGTATTTTTTAAGGGACTGAGTTCCTGGTAAAATAGCCATTGCACAACTACTGTAATATTAAAACAGAGTCAAACTGCTTTCAGTTAAGCTACTCCTATACAATGCCTTTAGGATTGGATGAAAAGTTCAACTAAATTCATTGCAACCAGTCCGTTAAAAGCAACATTTCCAAAGTTTTCCCAACTTGCTACAATATATATACACTTTTTGTATAAAATATTGAAATAGACCATGAAGCTTCTTGAACAAGTTATACCTAATTTATAAAGTGCAAAATCGTCCCCGTATTTCCCCATGCTTTTATTGTTTTTAGCACGGAGCAGGCAAATTTAGCATATGGCAAAGCTTGTAGTGGATCGCATTCCAACCAAAATAAAGTAGGATTTCAAAACTAAAAGTTGAGGCTCAACCTACTTTGCCAAATAACGCAGTTTCAGAATGCAGTTTATGAGTCTACGATACGATATAATCCAGTTCAATGCAGGAAAACCGCATTATATGGCAGTGTAGTAAATCCAGCCTGTGTGAATGCCGACTTTTGACTTTAGGGAAAGAACATATAAATGCTTGCTTTAAAAGGAGAGATACCATTCCTGAAAGTGTCTAGAACCACAAATTTCCTTGTTAACATTTTGCTAGTGGCAATAAGGTGGTTAAAAGGGGCTAAGAAATAATGTTTACTATTATGATTATGATTATTATTCTTATTATTTACACAAAAGCACAGTATGTCACAGCAAACGAGATCTATATGCTGGATTTCGTATCACAAAATCACAAGTCGAACACTTCCCAAGCATCTAGGACTGTGTGATGTATTTTCAAATGATGCGCGCAGATCCAAGTAAGGTGGCCTTTTGCAGTTGACAGATCGTGATTTTGTTGATGTTTATTGTTTCCAAATGCCGGCTGAGATTTTTTGGCACGGCACCCAGTGTGCTGATAACCACTGGGACCACCTGTACTGATTTATGCAGAGCCTTTGCAGTTCGATTTTGAGGACCTGATAGCGGCTGAGTTTTTCTTGTTGTTTTAATATTATTATTAGAAACACAACAAGAGTGCACAGCAGACACTCTGCTGGCTGTTGTATTGGATCACATGTGGACACTTCCCAAGTGTCTAAGACTATGTGATATGGTGGCCTTTTGCAGCTGTCATATGGTAATCTTGTCATTGTTGTTGTTGTTGTTGTTGTTGTTGTTGTTATTTCTTACCTGCCTCTCCTTGCCTTGAGGCAGGATATTAGACAATTGAAAGCACAGTGAAAACACTAGAAATACACACACTAAAATGTATCTCCATAAAAGTTATACACCAAAACATATCTCTGCAAAATACATACTAAAACACACAAAGCAAAGATCAAACAAAGGACACTTAAAATTCATGTTTAAAGACTCTCTTGGTAGGCCTGCCAGAAGAGATAGGTCTTTACATGGTTTTTAAATTCCAATAACTCATTTATCTGTCAGGAGTTCTTCCAGCAGGTCATTCCACAGTTGTGAGATTTCTAGTCCCAAATAAAACAGATCCATTGAATCAATTAAGTTTACCTATGCTTTGATTTGCCATTCAACAATTATTTAATAGATCCGTTCTAATTGGGATTCACAGGTGGCCTTGAAATCCTTTTTTGTCAGATTGCGCCATGAAAGCAAAAAAAAAACAAAAAACAAAAAAACTACCGGTAGTTCCAAGCCTTCTATTTTCCCAAGTCTGACCCAAAATGTTTTCTGCCAGAGAAGGACGACAAGATATCTGCAACACAGCCCCAGATTGCATTAACAACAACCGATCAAATGTGCAGTTGAATCATATTGAAATGCAGCCATTCTGCAGCTAAGGAAAGAACTTTAGGAGGGAAAAGCCAAACGGCACACACAGCTCTGTCCTTCCAACTTAGTTGCTCCTGTTCCCAAGCATCAGCTGCCTGCAGTTGGGTCCATGGGTGGGTCACTTATTGGGTGACTTACTACAGTCTTTTCTGTTTAGACTGGGAAACATCTACCAGCCAAGTACATCCATGGCCCCATCTCCACTACCATATACTGTAATGCAGTTTAACTGCATTGGAGTGCATTATATGGTGGTGTAGACTCATATAATATGAAACTGCATTATATGATAGTGGAGATGGTAGCCTATGCTTGAGTTCAGCTGTTCCTCATACACTTACCATCCAGCTTCCAATGTCACTATATAATATTAACTACAGAAAAATAACAGCATACATGCTGGACCCAACTATTGAGGAAAACCATTGTGCTCGCTCTTTTCCTGCACCTGCCAGACAAATAATTGAAGGCCTTTGCCTTCCACATCACAGGTAACCATAAAGTTCATCTGTGGGTTTGTGCAGCAGCCATTGCAAGGTGTATTACCTTCTGACTACTTAGGCATAATGGTTAATTTTGCAAGGTGTATTACCTTCTGACTACTTAAGGCAGGGGTCCTCAACCCTTTTAAACAGAGGGCCAGGTCACAGTCCCTCAAACTGTTGGAGGGCCGGATTATAATTTGAAAAAAATAAATGAATGAATTCCTGTGCACATTGCACATATCTTATTTGTAGTGCAAAAAACACTTTAAAACAATACAATAATTAAAGTGAACAGTATTAGTATTTCAATGGGAAGTGTGGACCTGCTTTTGGCTGATGAGATAGGGTTGTTGTTGTTGTTGTTGTTGTTGTTGTGTGCTTTCAAGTCCTTTCACACTTATGTTGACCCTGAGTGAGGGCCAGGTAAATGACCATGGAGGGCCGCATCTGGGCCCCGGGCCTTAGTTTGAGGACCCCTGACTTAAGGCGTAATGGTTATTTTTCTCCTTCTCAATTGACAACTAGCTCCCGCTATTTCAGCAAGTTACTCAGTTCATTGTAAGCACAGGACTTATTTTCTTCCCTAATCTTTTTCTACCTATGTATCATATTTTTAGATTGCAAGGCAGAGGGCAGAGAATGCAATGTAATCTATCTTGTAAGATATAATGATGAGACTTTTTGATAAATGGGCAAGCCATAAATACTAGGAAGGAAGGAAAAAAGGGAAAGAGAAAGACACAGAAAGACAGATGGAGGGAGGGGGAAGATGATGTATGGGTAGGTAGATAGATGATAGATAGATAGATAGATAGATATATAGATAGATAGATAGATAGATGATAAATAGAGCTTGTCCTGCCCAGGCAGTCTCTACTGCTGTATAGCCACCCAATGTTCAGGTTAGCCAACACTTATCGATTCCCTGTGGTTGGCAAGGGCGATCGGAGCACCTGAGGGAGAGGATCCCTCGCTTGGCTTGTGCTTCGTCTCCAATGTAGTAGTCCTTCTGGCCGGCTCCCAGCATCACAGACTTGGCCTTGGGGCGGCCGACCAAGTTGGTGAAGATGACCCGCGGTTCCTTGTCCCCGGCGACCCCAGCTTTGAGCAGGCCAGAGCCATTATCGATCACTATGGCTGGTGGCAGTTCCCCCATCCCTGGACGATGGTCTTGCTTCTGCTTGTTCCTGCTCAGGGCCCTTGCCCCTCAGTGGGTCTATCTTTTACTGGGGGGGAAAGTGAGGCTCACAATCTCCCAAGGCAGGTGTTGCTGGCTCTATTGTGACCTCCATGTTGCTATGATACCTTCTCCTCCAGCTGTGCAGGGCTGGGTATTGTATCTAAATGGGAGGAGGTCCAACCCCAAATCTTATGTGCTATGTCAATTTTCCATGCTTCAAGATCTGTGAGATTGTGATTCTCCTCTTCTCTTAACTGGGAAATTATAATGCAATGTGAAAACATGTTGCTGTTTTCGTTGAGACTTCATTCCTTTCCACTTTGCTCATCTTGGGAGGAAAATCTTTAGATAATATTACCTTCTCTGTAGTTTACAGAAAAATAGATGACCAGATACACTGTGATGTCATGATTGGAAGAGAATCATAGAATCCTAGAGTTGAAGACTCTACCAAGCTTGCAAACTTTGTGTTTTGTTTGTTTGTTTGTTAAAAATGCAATACAACTGTTTGGTTTGCTCCTGACACGATAAATAAATAGAGTTGAAGAGACCTCATGGGCCATCCATCTGCTGCCCTGGAGACTAGGAACAATGGCTGACTGTGAGAGCTGTTCAGCAGTGGAACTCTCTGCCCCAGAGTGTGGTGGAGGCTCCTTCTTTGGAGGCTTTTAAACAGAGGCTGGATGGCCATCTGTTGGGGGTACTTTGAATGTGATTTTCCTGCTTTTTGACAGGGGGTTGGACAGGGGGATGGCCCACAAAGTCTCTTCCAACTTAATGATTCTATTATTTTTAAGTAAGTCTGAAAGTGTTTGTACCATACCTGGTGAAATTTTTGTGTCCAGAAGGGGATCTGATTGGGATTTGCAGTGTTTACATGCAAAAAAAAAAAAAAATCAAGTGCTTCTCAAAACAGTCTTCCTTTGACTGTGAGCAGATTGAGAATAGAGGGCATACCTTTTAAGAGTAGTAGCAATAGTGGAGTATAGTTCTCTTTGATAGGGAAAGGATACCTCTCAACGGGTGCATGTACACTGTAGAATTAATGCATTTTGACTCACATTGAATCATAGAATCAAAGAGTTGGAAGAGACCTCATGGGCCATCCAATCCAACCCCCTGTCAAAAAAGCAGGAATATTGCATTCAAGCACCCCTGACAGATGGCCATCCAGCCTCTGTTTAAAAGCTTCCAAAGAAGGAGCCTCCACCACACTCTGGGGCAGAGAGTTCCACTGCTGAACGGCTCTCACAGTCAGGAAGTTCTTCCTCATGTCCAGATGGAATCTCCTTTCTTGTAGTTTGAAGCCATTGTTCCGCGTCCTAATCTCCAGGGAAGCAGTAAACAAGCTTGCTCCCTCCTCCCTGTGGCTTCCTCTCACATATTTATACATGGCTATCATATCTCCTCTCAGCCTTCTCTTCTTCAGGCTAAACATGCCCAGCTCCTTAAGCCGCTCCTCATAGGGCTTGTTCTCCAGACCCTTGATCATTTTAGTCGCCCTCCTCTGGACACATTCCAGCTTGTCAATATCTCTCTTGAATTGTGGTGCCCAGAATTGGACACAATCTTCCAGGTGTGGTCTAACCAAAGCGGAATAGAGGGGTAGCATTACTTTCCTAGATCTAGACCAGGGGTCCTCAAACCTTTTTAACAGAGGGCCAGGTCATAGTTCCTCAAACTGTTGGAGGGCCAGATTATAATTTGGAAAAAAATTGAATGAATTCCTATGCGCACTGCACATATCATATTTGTAGTCCAAAAACAAAACACTTAAAAACAATGCAATAATTAAAACGAAGAACAATTTTTACAAATATAAACTTATTAGTATTTCAATGGGAAGTGTGGGCCCGCTTTTGGCTGATGAGATAGGATTGTTGTTGTGTGCATTCAAGTTGTTTCAGAATTAGGTTGACCCTGAGCGAGGGCCGAGTAAATGACCTTGGAGGGCCGCATCCGGCCCCCGGGCCTTAGTTTGAGGACCCCTGATCTAGACAATGGATCAATGCTGTGAAATCTTGTGATTTCTGTGTAGTTCCTGTGAAATCCTGTGTAGTTTGGTTATTATTATTATTATTATTATTATTATTATTATTATTATTATTATTATTATTATTATTATTATTATTATTATTATGTGTTGTGCTCTTTAGAACTTGAAATGAGCCCTACAGACTTACCTGATCTCATTGAACTCAGTGGGATTGTCTTGCAAGTAGATTTACCCTGTGCTTCTATTTTCTCAGCAAAGAGGGCAGCAGCAGTTCCCAGGGATGTTTCCGTAGTGTAGTGGTTATCACGTTCGCCTAACACGCGAAAGGTCCCCGGTTCGAAACCGGGCGGAAACACATTTTCTTTCCTTATTTAATTTCAAAGACAACAACCCAAAATTAAATAAACAACATGTTCTAAGTGCAACATATTCCCAGATACAAGGGATACTTAATACAAACGATTTCTGACTTCAGAATCAATTGAACTTTTTTTAAAGTACTTTTTGAAAGCCAGTGTTGCTTTAAAAACTACTTTAATCCTGAAAATCAGACAAAAAGTTCCTCTACGAATAAATGGAGATTTTAAAACAAAAAACAAAAAAAAAAACCAACAAAACCTTAACAAGACTTCTATGACTATTTTGTATCAAGTTATTTGATTCAGCTATAGGGAAGATAATTTCTAAGGCTTTGCTATGAGAGTTTCCGTAGTGTAGTGGTTATCACGTTCGCCTAACACGCGAAAGGTCCCCGGTTCGAAACCGGGCGGAAACATTTAGTTTAACTTCACAAATAAAATAAAGTCACATTATTTCGCCTTATTAAAAAAAGGTTTTCTTAATTCAATGTCTGCCAGTATGCAAGAATGGGAATTTCGTGAGTTCAGGAAAGAGAGAGGAGCTTGGGGAAGTTAACATGGTGGACAGCAGTAGCTTTTTAAACTTTTCCAGAGTATATACCAGGCTCAATTAGAGCTAATGCAGAATTAATCCACTTTCATGGGGTTTGACATACATACACCAAGATTAAATATGGATTTCCCCATTTTCTTGTCACTGGTTTTAAGCTAATTTTAAATTATATCCCTCCACCACAAAAATTAAATCCCTAATATAGGCTTCAATGTATATATATATCTGTATGTGTATATATGCCATTGTTATATATATAAAGAAAATATGGATATATATAGAGAGAGTCAATGTATATATATATATATATATATATATATATGTCTCTCTCTGTGTGTGCATATATATATGCCATTGTTATATATATATAAACAAAATATAGATATATAGAGAGAGAGCCATATTTTGTAATACACACAGAGACATATATATATATATATATATATCCATATTTTGTAATACATATATATGTGTGTATTACAAAATATGGCTATATATATAGATGTATGTATTACAAAATATGGCTCTCTCTCTATATATATATATTACAAAATATGGCTATATATGTGTGTGTGTGTGTATTACAAACTCTGGCTATATATATATATATAGAGAGAGAGAGAGAGAGAGAGAGCCATATTTTGTAATACATACACCTATATATATATTGTAATATATATATATATGTATGTATGTACGTATTACAAAATATGGCTATATATGTGTGTGTATTACAAAATATGGTTATATATATAGAGAGAGAGAGAGAGAGAGCCATATTTTGAAATATATACATCTATATATATATGGCTATATATATGGCTATATATGGCTATATATATATAGCTATATATATATATATATAGCCATATTTTGTAATATATATGTATATATCTCCATATTTTGTTATATATGTATATAGCTATATTTTGTAATATATATATATAGCCAGAGTTTGTAATATATATATATATATATAGCCATAATTTGTAATACATATATATGTGTGTGTGTATATATATATATATAGCCATATTTTGTTTATATATATATATATATATATACACATACAAAATATGGCTATATATATATATATATATTACAAAATATGGCTAAATATATATAGATGTATATATTACAAAATATGGCTATATACATTTGACTAACCCTGTATATGTATAGCCACTATACATATATAGCCATATTTTGTAATATATATTATTTATTATTTTTATTTACTTTATTTGTATACCACACTCTCTCAGCCCGTAAGCGACTCAGTGCGGTTTACAACCAGGTCAATATACAAAGTGCACAACAATAGTATTAGCATTTAAAAAACAGTAACTAGAGCAACTAAATCACATAGCAATACATCAGTATAACAATATAACAACAATACATCCATATATGTGTGTGTGTGTGTATTACAAAATGTATATATTACAAAATATATATTACAAAATACATATATAAATGTGTGTGTGTGCCATTTTTCAAAAATATTTTAATTCTCTTGAGAGTGTATACATTTCCTTTTTAAAAGTCAATACATTGTATTCAGCATTATAAACTTAAAGGCGTGTGTTTCCATGTGTATAGAGCTACATAGACATTGAGAACTACGTTTCCCGTGATGCTTAGCTGCCCTGCACACTCTGCGTGTCCAGTACAGAGTTGTGGCGCGAAGCATTACGGGAAGCGTAGTTTTTTATCGCCTCTCCATTTTTCCCATTGAACGGCTCAGGATTTCTTGAGACCGGAAGTGAGATTCCAGCCCCCTCCAAAGGAGGCGTCGAGCGTTACGTCATCATAAAATGGCGGCCTGAAGCGAACGAGGGTTTGTGTGCCCAGCTTTCCCACCTCCCCCTGCCTCCTCCAGGTGGGTCTGCCCAACTCATTTGGAAAAGGGTATTGGACGCGACCACTGTGGCCTTTGCGGGGTGGGGGAGGCAGGCAAGACAAGGAAAGGCCCAAGGAAGAGTTGGGAAGAGAAGGAAAAGGGGTGGGAGAAGACCCAGTTGAGATATCAGGGAGGGACTTCACTAAGCCATTGGCTTTGAGGAGTGCTTGTGAGGTTGTCAGATTTGGGGGGTTTGAGCAGATTTTTAAAAGTTGTCACATAGTTCAGATAGTGTCTGGTCTATCTCTGGCCCATTTGCATTAGACTGGCAAGGATGTCTCTTTCTTCACTGGGGCCAAAGCAAAATAACTAGCAAGGATTATGTTTCCTATTGGAAGGTGTCCAGAGGAGAATGACTAAAGTGATCAAAGGTCTGGAGACCATGAATCCCTAGGACTCGGAGTTCAAATTACAGTAAAGGAGATTCCACTTGAACACTAGGAAGAACGTCCTGATTGTACAGGCTGTTTAGCAGTGGAACTCTCTGCCTCACCGTCTGGTGGAAGCTCCTTCCCTGGAAACTTTTAAACAGAGGCTGGATGGCCATCTTTTGGGGATGCTTTGATTGTGCATGGCAGGGGGTTGGACTAGATGGCCCACAAGGTCTCTTCCAACGCTCTTATTCTATGATTCTATGGCAAAAAGCAAACTTACTTTGCTTCCTCCCTAAACGCTTTGGCAGGAAAAACGAAATGCAAAGATACAGAATGGGGGACAATGCCTGGCTCGAGAGCAGTACGTGTGAAAAAGATCTTGGAGTCCTCATGGACAACAAGTTAAACATGAGCCAACAATGTGATGTGATTGACAAGCTGGAATGTGTCCAGAGGAGGGCGACTAAAATGATAAAGGGTCTGGAGAACAAGCCCTATGAGGAGCGGCTTAAGGAGCTTGGCATGTTTAGCCTGAAGAAGAGAAGGCTGAGAGGGGATATGATAGCCATGTATAAATATGTGAGAGGAAGCCACAGGGAGGAGGGAGCAAGCTTGTTTTCTGCTTCCTTGGAGACTAGGATGCGGAACAATGGCTTCAAACTACAAGAGAGGAGATTCCATCTGAACATGAGGAAGAACTTCTTGACTGTGAGAGCCGTTCAGCAGTGGAACTCTCTGCCCTGGAGTGTGGTGGAGGCTCCTTCTTTGGAAGCTTTTGAACAGAGGCTGGATGGCCATCTGTCAGGTGATTTGAATGCAATATTCCTGCTTCTTGGCAGGGGGTTGGACTGGATGGCCCACAAAGTCTCTTCCAACTTAAAGATGCTATGATTCTAAAAACAGGGAAAAATTGGGACATCCAGCAATCTGATTTTTGGTTTAAGGACTGGCTTTTGTTGAGCGACTTCAAGTCACTTTCAAATTATCTCAGGGCTTTCTTTCTTGGCAAGCTTTGTTCAGCAGAGGTCTATCATGACTTTCTTCACAGGTTGAGACAGTGTTACTTGGCAGAGTTAGGATTAGAACCCTGGTCTTCAGAGTTGTAGTTCAATATGCAAACCACTACATACATTTCTGTGCTTTAAAGGGTTTTTTTCCATTCTGTGTATTGGTTGTTTTTTTTTTACACCAGGCTCCCATTAAAAAAAAACGAAATTCTATAGATGCCACAAGCCATCATTGGCATTGAAAGTGGGAGAATGGGACCTGAATTCTAACAACAACAACAAGATCAAACATGTGGAGGATTTCCCAGTTAAGTAGGGATACATCAGCTATGGAACAAGCTTTGTTAGAAAGGTAGTTTGTGAGCAAAATTAATTACTGTAGGGTCAGCTGAAATCCTACAAAATGTGTGCAAGCTTTTGAATAATGCAGAGCACTAATAATCAGGTAAGAGTCACAGATGAGGAAGAAACTGAGGCCCCTTCTACATAGAATCATAGAATCAAAGAGTTGGAAGAGACCTCATGGGCCATCCAGTCCAACCCCCTGTCAAGGAAGCAGGAATATTGCATTCAAATCACTCCTGACAGATGGCGATCCAGCCTCTGTTTAAAAGCTTCCAAAGAAGGAGCCTCCACCACACTCCAGGGCAGAGAGTTCCACTGCTGAATGGCTCTCACAGTCAGGAAGTTCTTCCTCATGTTTAGATGGAATCTCCTCTCTTGTAGTTTGAAGCCATTGTTCCATGTCCTATTCTCCAAGGAAGCAGAAAACAAGCTTGCATTGATTATACAGTGCCATATAATCTAGATTATTAAATCTGATAACCCACATCTGCTTTGAACTGGAATATGTGGGTCTGCACTTCCAGTTCAAAACAGATAATCTGGAATTTAAATGGCAGCATAGAAGAAGTCTTAATATTTTGCCAAATAGGCCACAAAATCACAATTTAGGTACAGTATCAAACAGAGACTGCATACTTATTGTAAACTTCTAGATGCACAGGTATCACATCAAACCTAGCACTGGATCTGGGAAAAAGACGCCACTGCTCTGCTGACTTGGCATAGTCATGATTTTATCTTAGCGATTGGGCTTATTTGTAATTTTAATTGATACGTATTTTAACTTGTTATTATATGATGTTTTTTAGATTGTACTGCTAGCATTGAATCCTTGCTGTAAGCCACTCTGAGTCCCTCTACGGAGGTTGAGAAGATCAGGATATAAAAGTTTTAAATAAATAGTCCAGTACAACTGGGCGGCATCAGGTTTGTGAGTTTTACTGTGGATTCTGGGCTCAGCTCTTCATTTTGATGAGAAGACAGCTGCTAAACCTGACTTCTGTGACCTGTATGCCAGCTGTTCCCAGTAATGATGGGATATGTTTCTTATATAGTATTTTACAGTAGTAGTTGTATGTCCTGCATTATTGACATCTCTTGTATAACTTGCATTTTTGTGTGAGAGTAATTATTGGGATGGTGTTTTTATAATAATAATAAACCTTTATTTATACCCCGCTACCATCTCCCGCAGGACTCGGTACGGCTTACAAGAGGCCGAGCCCAAATACATCAATAAAGCACAACAGCAACAATACAACAATAAATAACTCATAACAAAGCCAAACAATAACAATAATATCACGACGCATTTAAAACCTGTGACAGGGCCAAATGTAATGATTAAAATTTTTAAAATGCTGGGCATGTTCAAGTTCAATGTTTTTGATATCTAGAATAGTTTCCTCTTTAGTAGGCATGGGCAAACTTTGGCCCTCCAGCTGTTTTGGTCTTCAACTCCCACAATTCCTAACAGCTGGTGGGAGTTGAAGTCCAAAACACCTGAAGGGCTAAAATTTGCCCATGACTGCTCTATAGTGTTTTCTTAGCAACTCAATCCTATCCTCCTGTCCCCTACACTTTAGATCAGAGATAAACCATCTGCTGTCCTCCATATGTCTTTGACTGCAACTCTCATAGGCCCCAGACAGCATGATCAGTGATCACATATTGTGACAACTGTAGTCCCAAGCATCTGGAGAACATGTGCTTGTGTGGCCCTGGTTTATAAGACTTTCTATAGGGACCATCTTACCTATGCCTTCCATTCTGAACATTGCACACTGGTGGTAAATATGTTCCTTTGCCTTCACAGGCCAGAGCAAAATCCCATCTCCCATTGCTGAAAATGCAGTGTGCCCATCACTGTGAGCACCTACTGGAGAGACTGAACAAGCAACGAGAGGTGGGCTTCCTTTGTGACTGCACCATCATTATTGGTGAATTCCAGTTCAAAGCTCATCGAAATGTTCTGGCTTCCTTTAGCGAATACTTTGGGGCTTTTTACAGGGATACTTCAGAGAGTAACGTGTTCTTGGATCAGAACCAAGTGAAGGCCGATGGATTTCAGAAACTTCTAGAGTTCATATACACGGGAGACTTAAGCCTGGACAGGTAATACAATAGGGATGGGAATATATTTGCCTAGGGTCCAAAATAAACATTTTCTGGAGAATTGCAAAGACAGGCAACTGCCTGAAATAGTTTCAGTTAAGGACATTGCAGATGGGTCAAGGAGGATGTGAAAAGGACCTAGAATATGCATGTGTAAAACAGCAGTTAGTGTGTTCTGTTTTCCAGGGTCCTGGTTTGATTGAAGTAACTTGCCATGCCATGAGTCAGAATTGGATCTCTTGAAAAAAGGGTACTGTGAGTGATTTGGAAAACCTGAAGTTTTTTCTTTCACCCTGGCTCCCGCAGGCAGCACAGGAAACCTTTCAGTTCAAAAAGAATTTTGTTTGTGTATGTGTTTTAAAAATGATGTAGAAAATTAACTTTATTTTAAAAGAGGATGTAATCCTTTGGAAGTGCAATTCTTCCACTTTTATTTGAGAAAAAAACCAAACATTTGGGGGCTGTGGCATGCCCTGGCTCTACAATCATATCTGTGAGCCACATGGTTTAAGTCAGACATAGGCAAACTTTCTAACTTGGGTGCCACATGGCAGGCCAGAGTGGGGTGGATGGGCCGAGAGGGAGATATTCCACCAAAGTCCCCTCCCTGCCCTTTTCTCCCCTTCTGGGAAACGTTTGGATCCTAAAAGGGTTAGCCTTGGCCAGGATGAGATGGTGGATAGGAGAGAAAAGTGTATCCATTAGACTCCGTATTGCCTACTCCTGATATATAATCCTAGAAACCTAGAGCTGGAAGAGACCTCCCCAAAGGCCATCCAGTCCAACCCCCTGCCATGCAGGAAGACACAATCAAAGCACTCCCAATAGACAGTCTCTGCAGAAAAGCCTCCAGAGAAGGAGACTCCATCACACTCTGAGGCAGCCTATGCCACTCTCCAACAGTTCTTACTCTCAGGAAGTTCTTCCTAATCTTTTCAGTCGAATCTCTTTCCCTGCCATTTGAAACCATTGCTCCCTCAGTTTTCCCTCTCTTCAATGGGACACCCTTAAATCTTGAAGCGTGGTTCTAATGTTCCCTCTATACCTGCTCTTCTCCCAGCTAAACATCCCCCAAGGAGGAAGGAAAAAGAGAAGGCAGAAGAAAGGAAGGGCGGAAGAGAAGGATGGATGGAAGGGAGGGAAGGAAGAGAGAAGGAAGAGAAGACAAAAGAGAAGGAAGGAAGGAGAAAGAGAGGGAGGAGGGAGAAAAGAGAGGATGGTGAGAGGGAGGAGGGTCTGAGAAAAGAGCCCAAGGGGACACACCCAGCACCCAGGCCTGGGTTTGCCCATACCTGGTTTAAGTGAACAGTTGCCCATACTCAGTTTTCCCTGAAAAAAGTATGGAGTTCAAACTGGAACATAATTGAGTGCTGATTTCCATTGTTGTTTCAATTTAGTAAAAAAACCTGATTTAAATGGACAAGGAACATTGCTTGCTTCATGCATGTTTTAAATAGTCATGTTTTCCTAAAATAAATGTATAATTCGTGACTGAGGAAGGATAGCACTCCTGCTTCACTGGTATATGAACAAACTCCATTACACATTCGTTTCAATTTCCTTTTGCTAGGACACCCATTTCTGACACTATAATAATCTAGTTTAAAATCAAATCTCCATTTGAGAATGTTGAGCTGAGGAGCCACTATAGAGAGGGCCCTCTCTCTTGTCCCCACCAACCGCTCTTGAGACGGTGGTGGAACTGAGAGAAGGGCCTCCCCTGCCAATCTCAAAGCCCGCGACGGTTCATAGAAAGGGTTGCAGTCTTGAAGATAGGTTGGACCCTATCATGTCTTTACTTGGCTGTGAATGTTGCCAGAAGCCCTTGGGCAAATCAATAACATTTTGCATGTAATCCTAAAGCATAAGTTTTGCATGTATCGCAAAGGGAACAAGCTTGAGCAGCAATCCTTCAGTTCATACTCTCTGCCCTTTTCTTTGAGTGTACCTGCAAAAACATTAGCTCTTTCATATAGTTTAGACCAGGGGACCTCAAACTAATGCCCGAGGGCCGGATACGGCCCTCCAAGATCATTTACCTGGCCCTCGCTCAGGGCCAACCTAAGTTTGAAATGACTTGAAAGCACACAACAACAACAACAACAATCCTATCTCATCAGCCAAAAGCACGTCCACACTTCCCATTGAAATACTAATAAGTTTATATTTGTTAAACAAAATCTTCATTTTAATTATTGTATTGTTTTTAAGTGGGTTTTTTTGCACTACAAATAAGATATGTGCAGTGTGCATAGGAATTCATTCATGCTTTTTTTTTTTCAAATAATAATCCGGCCCTCCAACAACTTGAGGGCTGTGACCTGGCCCTCTGTTTAAATAGTTTGAGGACCCCTGGTTTAGACTATTTAGAATTTGAATTGATTCTACAAGACCACTATTTTCATTCCCTGAGTACATTCATATTTACCTTTCCTCTCTTACAGTTGGAATGTTAAAGAAATACATCAGGCTGCTGACTATCTCAAAGTGGAAGAGGTAGTCACTAAATGTAAAATAAAGATGGAAGACTTTGCTTTTATTGCGAATCCCTCTTCTACAGAAATCTCTAGTATTACTGGGAACATTGCACTGAATCAACAGACTTGCCTGCTAACTCTTCGTGACTACACTAGCCAAGAGAAATTGGATGCCCCTTCAGCGGACCCAGTCCCATCCCCAGTTTTAACAGCAACCTTGGGGAAAAAATCTGCTCAAACCAAAAAGCGGAAGAAGGCCTTCGGCTCCCCCAAAACACTGCCAGACAAGCCTGCACAATATCCAAACGATGTGACAGAGAGCACTGCCATAGAGATGTTTTTGGATGCAAATAAACTGGCAACAGAGATAACGGAGCAAGCTGCCCAAGGTGGGGATAATTCTGAGCTGCAGCTCACTCCTGTAGTGGAGAGTGAAACGTTTGCTGCCCAAGAGATCCTTATCCAGACTATGACTATGAAACCCAAGCGAAGCAAAGCGCAGCAAAGTTGTGCTTTGAAAGAGCACTGCTTGTCTAACATCACCAGTGACAAGAACTCTTATCAGCTGGAAAGCTCAGGAGAGGAACTGGACCCAAAATATTCCAAGACCAAACCAGTTTGTAACACCTGTGGCAAGGTGTTCTCTGAAGCCAGCAGCCTGAGGCGGCACATGAGGATCCACAAAGGTGTCAAGCCCTATGTGTGTCAGCTCTGCGGAAAAGCCTTTACACAATGCAACCAGCTGAAAACGCATGTAAGAACTCACACAGGTAGGCTGATGGGAATTGTGGTACAGTAACATCTGGAAAGCTCATCCTTCACAAACCAGTGCTAAAATAAGCAGTATTATTCTTTCCATAGGGGAAAAACCATACAAATGCGAACTCTGTGACAAAGGCTTTGCTCAGAAATGTCAGCTGGTTTTCCACAGCCGTATGCATCACGGGGAGGAGAAGCCGTACAAATGTGATGCTTGCAACCTGCAGTTTGCAACATCTAGTAATCTGAAGATTCATGCCCGGTGAGTAAATGGGAATTGCCTACAACAGAGAAGGTGATTGAGGAGGCTGTTGCTAGGAGAAGTAGTTGATAGATACATTAATAGAATGTAACCATCTTTTTTTTTCCAATTTAGGAAGCACAGTGGAGAGAAGCCATATGTCTGTGATAGATGTGGTCAGCGCTTTGCACAGGCAAGCACGTTGACCTATCATGTACGGCGACACACAGGAGAAAAACCATATGTTTGTGATACTTGCGGGAAAGCTTTTGCGGTCTCCAGCTCACTTATTACACACTCAAGAAAGCACACAGGTGATTCTTAAAAAGTAGAGTTGAAGGGGGATCGTGTAGCCCAGGCATGGGCAAACTTGGGCCTTCCATGTGTTTTGGACTTCAACTCCCACAGTTCCTTAGGAATTGTGAAAGTTGAAGTCCAAAACACCTGGAAGGCCCAAGTTTGCTCAACTCCCACAATTCCTTAGGAATTGTGAAAGTTGAAGTCCAAAACACCTGGAAGGCCCAAGTTTGCTCAACTCCCACAATTCCTTAGGAATTGTGAAAGTTGAAGTCCAAAACACCTGGAAGGCCCAAGTTTGCTCATGCCTGGTGTAGTCGAAATGATATATAGAGTTGGGAATGATGTGGAACCCACCAGAGCTTAGGGTTGTACACCTTTCTTAGTTAGTGGGGTAGTAGAACAAATCAGAAATTGTTAACTTGCCTTAAGTAGATGAGCAGCTGTTCCTCGCTGCCTGATTGACAGATGATGAGGAGATGTGAGACAACACTATGCCTTGAAATAAGACTGGATACTTTGTAATTTTAAATATACTTTTGGATCTTAGCTCTCATCATTCATAGCTAGTGGTCAGAGACAGTAGGATTTGTAGTCCAAAAACATCTTGTTCTAGAAAAATTGGTAGCCTGCATCACAATATGTATTTTAAAGACAATCACAAAGATATATGAAAAAATTAAAGATTTCTAATTGAGAAAACATTTGTGTGCTTGTACAGTTCTGATGTGGGGAGCATATTCACAACCTGTAAATTGAATACTGAGTTAACTTAACTCCACTTCTTTCTGTAGGAGAGAAACCATATATATGTGGCATTTGTGGCAAAAGCTTCATTTCTTCAGGAGAACTCAGCAAACATTTTCGGTCTCACACAGGTTAGTTTTCAAGCATATATCTCCTTTTTTAGGTTTAATCTCACTATGTTTAAGATTGTTTAATACCAAGTACCATTTAAAAAGAGATAGTTATACTGTTTCTGTATGAAAAAAAAAACCTATGGCACTTTTAAGACTAATCAGCTTAATTTAGCAATAGTTTTTTTTATGGATTGCAGTTCACTGTACCGGATCATGGTGTAGTATAATATTGACGCCTCAGACAGACATAGTTGTGGGGGTTGATTCAGAGTGAAGTAGGACACTGAAAACATGGGCCACGCCTTATCAAAGTTTTATTCAAAAGAAAAAAAAAACCACACGATTGTGCACTGGCAGAATTCTGTGTTGGGCGAGTGGGCTTATTAACAAAAGACCCCCTTCATAAATGTATAGCAGAGTAACTTATTAGCAGTGGCGTGACCCAGCACGAGTAGCCCAAAGTGATAAAAAGAACAAAAACACACAGACCAGTGCTACCTCTTCCATAGGCTTTTCTTTATTGCAAAATAATATGGTTGCTCTATTTGCAAGAACAAGGTTTCCATAACAAATAAACTTCCATGCTGGGCTTCTTTCTCATTCAGATGAATAGCTTCACTCTCATAGAGCCTCTTCTCATACCGAAGTTACACAGGAGCTTCACACAGTAGCTTTTTAGACACAGCAGCCTTCACGCTGGAGCTTCCTCTCACACTGAGGCGTTCTCATACTGAGGACTACTAACACTGAGGCCTACCTCACACTGAGGCCTTTCTCCCATTGGGCCTTCTCACATTGAAGGTCCTCTCAGACTGAGGCCTTTCTCTCAATAAGGTGAACTAACACTGAGGCCTTCTCATACTGAGGCCTACTAACACATTGAGGCCCATCGCCCACAGAGGGCTACCTCAAGACTGAAGGCTGCTAAGCTACAGGCACACCTGCTTATATTGAACTGCAGCGTTTGCTGAGTCATTGCATCCATTTAACCCTTTTAGTGCTTGGCTCACATTTTTAAATTAAAATACCTAGTAAATATTCTAACTATATTATATTAACTATATATTAATTATATATATTATATTAACTATAGTATATTAACTATAACCGGAGTCCCCTGTGGCGTAGTGGGTTAAACGGCTGAATTGTTGAACTTGCTGTCTGAAAGGTTGCAGGTTCCAATCCAGGGCGTGAGGTGAGCTCCCACTGTTAGCCTCAGCTTCTGCCAGCCTAGCAGTTTGAAAACATGCAAATGTGAGTAGATCAATAGCTACCGTTCCAGAAGGAAGTTAACGGTGCTCTGTCCAGCCATGCCGGCCACATGATCTTGAAAGTGTCTATGAACAATGCTGGCTCTTTATCTTAGAAATGGAGATGAGCCCCAACCCCCAGAGTCGGACACGACTGGACATAATGTCAGGAGAAAACCTTTACTTTTCCCTAGTTAATATTTAATATTTCTCACATTTTGTAGGTAAACTTTGTATTAATACAAGGAATGTAGAATGTTATGAAGCGAGGCATAGTAGAAACGTACATTATTTTTTCTCAAGAATTATTTTATTTTTCTTTACTATATATCAAAGTAGTTAACTGTCAAATTAGCATGCTACTGAAGAGCCATAAGAAATCAGCCTTTTCCTGTTGCGATCATGCTAAAGTAAATAAAACATCATCTTTAAGCTCACTGATTAGAAAGTAAATCATTATTTAGAGCACACACACTCTAGATTATTTCATTTTCTTGTAAATGTATGATATTTAACTAGGGGTTTTTTGTTTTGTTTTGTTTTCCTAAGGTGAAAGACCATTTATCTGTGAGCTGTGTGGAAATTCTTACACAGATATTAAAAACCTAAAGAAACACAAATCAAAAGTTCATACAGGTAAGAGCTGGTCTCAGAAGGCCACCCACGCAGCCTTCAGGCTCATAAAAGAAACCCTTAGCTCAGTAGTTCTCAATCTGTGGGTCCCCAGATGTTTTGGTCTTCAGCTCCCAGAAATCCTAAGAGCTAGTAAACTGGCTGGGATTTCTAGGAATTGTAGGCCAAAACACCTGGGGATCCACAGGTTGAGAACCACTGCCTTAGCTCAACTTCAACCAAACAAACATGGTGGGCTGTAAGTTATCTATCAAAATGAAAATATTTGTGTTGAGGTGACAAATTGAAGACATTTGTCATCCTCTTAGTAGTCTCTCTGAAGTTTTGGTGTGGACTCTCCTTTCCTTTTGCTTATTTGCTGATTACTGTAACGTGCTCTATGTGGGGTTGCCTTTGAAGACTGTTTGGAAGCTTCAACTAGTCGAACGGGTGGCAGCCAGATTGCTCACAGGAGCGGTGTACAGGGAGCATACCATCCCTCTGTTACGTCAGCTCCACTAGCTGCCAGTCTGCTACTGGACACAATTCAAAGTGCTGGCTTTGGCCTATAAGGCCCTATATGATTCCAGCCCAGCTTACTTGTCCAAACGTATCTCCCTCTACAATTCACCTTGGAGCTTAAGATCGTCGGGGAGGCCCTGCTCTGCATCCCACCACCCTCGCAAGCTCAACTGATGGGGACGAGAGACAGGGCCTTCTCTGTGATGGCCCCCCGTCTGTGGAACATGCTCCTCACTGAAATAGTTGGCCCCTTACCTCTTGTTCTTTAGGAAAAAGCTTAAATCATGGCTATGGGATCAGACATTCAAGCAGCAGGCGCAACATTAATAATTTATACTATTTTATTGATTGACAATGGACAGATGTGGACTATGATTTCAGATGTGGATTGGGATTTGGTCTTTGATTTGTTAGCTTTTAATTGAATGTTTTAATTCATTGTTTTGTTAATGTTTTAATTGTGATTTTATTGCTATTGTTTTTGTGGCATCTAATGAGTGCCGATTGTAAGCTGCTCTGGGGTGAGAAGGGCGGGATATAAATGTCCGAAATAATAAATAAATAAATGGTGCCCTCATGTCTTCAGAAGGACATGGAGTGAGCCATTCCATCCTCTAGGAGGGAATCTTCATGTGCTTTAAGATGAGAAGACTTTCTACCATAATGGAAATTATTTCTGGCCACTTTCTGATTAGGAAAGAGACTTTTTCTAGGCCTCAAACAGTACAATAGTCACTCAAGACTTGCAAAGAGGACAGGCAAGACTTTTCCAGCAAAAAAGGAGGGGATTGAGATCTTGTATCCCAGGTCCTAGGGGTGGACCTGTATCTATTGCAGCTTTGCTTTCAAGGAATGCCCAGGCTTAAAATTGTGTTTGTCTCCCCAGGTTCTGAGGATGGCCTGGACCCCATCACACTTGAGCATTCCTTTAATGACCCGGACTCACTTCCACAGGAGAAAAGCCCTTTGCTGGAGTCTGTCGATGTGAAGCCTTCAGACATCGCCTTGCCTCTCCCTACTGGGATAGAAGACCACCAAGTGCTGTTGCCGGTAACGGACAGCCAGTCTCCCCCCTCAGACACACTTCTGAGGTCGACCATTGCTGGATATTCAGAACCTCAGTTTATTTTTCTCCAGCAGTTGTACTGAAATCCCCTCTGGCAGCAAGGGCATCTTTGGTAAAGCGAATGTAATCATGTGGCTGTTTTTAAGTCAGACTTTGACTTTGATTCATATAGAGTCACTTGTAGTTCCCTTTTTTCATTCTTATGGTTTTTTAAAATCAAGAACAAAAGATTCTGGAGTTTCTTTCTCTTTGAAAGAATTACGTTTGCATTTTTTAGAAGATAAAGATGTCTTTTTCCCCCTCCAACACCTGCCTTAAGTGGTCTTTCAGTTAATCTGGACGACTCCATTGAAGTTCAAGCTGTGTGTCTTCTGTAGTCAATATATGATCAGTTCCTGTTGTCCACTCAGCAGCTAATTCGCCTTCTTAAGTGCTCAGTAAAGTTCCTTTCTTGGGCTAAAACTTCTACTTTAGATTTCCAGGAGCTGTAGTCTTAGAAAAAGAAACTTTTCAGAGCTCCTAAGTGAAAAATTAGTGAATAGAGACAGCAAAGGAAGCTCTTCTTCATGAATTCTGACATCTGTGCTTAGAGTTGTGTGTTTTCTGCATCCAAGTAGTTCAAACGTATGTGTTGAGAGCTGAATTCTATATTTGAACTAAATTTGCATGATTTTTTCTTACTTTGTGTTACAGGTTTGGGTGGCCCTGTTAAGGGCTTTTCAGGGCATTAAAACTGTCAGAGGCAAATCCCGTTTCATCCATCCTGACTTCTAACACATCAGCAGGCACTCCTTTGAAAATCTTAATTTTTATAGCTATAGGGATTTCTAAAACTGTATGAAATGAAAAGTTAGATTTTGTTGTAAAGCTGGACTTAACATACACTCAAGGCTTTTTCCATACTGATTCTCAGCAGAACCATTCCCCTAATTATGAAGCAGTTTGATATGGAGATGTGACTACTCGTAGACAACATTTAGGATAGGCATTGAACTTGTTCATGGAACTGTGTTGCATTTTGAAGCTACTTTTATATGGCATCAGAGGAAATCTAAGTGGCCATGGGTATAATAATCACAATGTAAATACCTTCGCTCATGAGAATGTAGTTACAGAATGAGAGGGTGTGTATACACATACACACATATATAGGGGTGTTTAGCCATGCTAAGTCTGGAGTAGCAGAAGAACAAAGGTTCACAGAGTGGTCATGTGCCTTTGTTTCCAACTTTTGGGGACTCTCCCACAAGGTTTTCTTGGCACGATTTGTTCGGAGGTGGATTGCCCTTGCTTTCCTTTAAGGCTGAGGATGAAACTTGCCCAAAGTCAACCAGTGGGTTTCCATGGACAAGCAGGAATTTGAATACTCGAATTAATTCAGAGATCTAGCTGCTCCAAATTTTGACCCATGGTTGGTTTTTTTCTACTAACATGTCTTCAAAAGAAGCCCAACTCCTGTTGTTTTTCCTTACCCTCAGTATTCAGATGCCCTGCTTCTAAAGTTGCGAGATGCTCCTTTCCTTACTGTGATGTGTAGTGGTCATGATTAGACAGAAACTAATATCCTCTGTACATTGATTATGTTATGCAGTGGTTTTCAGGATTGCTGGATTGTCCAGGTTTAACAGCACATTAACAAAAAAGGAGGATGTTTTTATATTTTCATTCTTTGACAGATCAAAATGATACTTTTATAATGACCTTACTCTTGTTACGTTTAGCAAGTGGTATTATGTGGGCTTTGTTGCTATTCTGTGTTGGGATTTTGGGGAAGCAACAAATGAAGAGGGCTGAAGGGATCAAGAAATGCTGATTTGGAACGTGATGCTTTAGAAATGTATCCAGTGCAACAAATGCATTTTCATTCACTGTACCATACAGAAAACACAAAATTGTTTAGTGATATTTGGCCTTGAGAAAATCACATTTGACTGAGAAGTAGATTGGAGATTTGGACAGAATTAGATGCGCCTAAATTTACGTAACTTGGATGAGGAGTCTTGAAATATGGAAAGTACACATCTGTCTAATTCAGTGGTTCTCAACCTCGGGTCCCCAGATGTTTTTGGCCTACAACTCTCAGAAATCCCAGCCAGTTTACCAGCTGTTAGGACTTCTGGGAGTTGAAGGCCAAAAACATCTGGGGACCCCAGGTTGAGAACCACTGGTCTGATTGAATGTAGGTTCTTCTGCTTTCACTGCTTGGTGTGAGTGGGAGAGAGGGAAATGGGCCTTGCGGGGAAATAGAGTGTTTCCTCGCTACTTCACGGTTCACTTTTCACGGATTTACTGTTTTGCGGGTTTTTACCTCCCAGTTTATGAATGGTTACCGTTGTCCTGAGTGGTGTTCTAATTGTCAACAATGGGGTGTGGAGGGGGTTTTTGACCTCCCCCTTGGGAAAGAGGCAGCCAATCAAGAGAGATTACAAAGCAAAGCAGAGATAGCTAGGAAAAAAAAGGTGCACAGTGCCTTTAAATCTCTCCTCGCTTCTGCCTCACCTTTGCAACGCGATATACATATATAGTGTCCCTACTTCACGGATTTACACTTTTCGCAGGTGTTCCTGGAACGTAAGACCCGTGATATGTGAGGGAACACTGTAGATCTATTCTTTTGTAATCATGAAGGTTAGAAACTTGGTTAAACAAAACCCAGCTATTTGTGAAGTGAGGACTCTTATTTCCCAAGGCTATCATGCTGACCTACTAAAATCAGAGGCAAAGGGAATACTATTCTCATATCCCTTGATACGGCCTCAAGGATCAATTCCTCTTTTGCCACCAGAAACTTCTGATTATAAGAGATTTCAAACAGACTTTTTACATGGTACAATCTTGATTGTATCATGGATCTGGGAATGCAGAATCCTTGTTTCTTCTCTGAAAAGCGTTAATGACCTAAATTCAAGAGTTAATCCCAACTGTAGTATATGCATTACATTAATGGAAACTTAGTGAAGTCAGTGCTTAAGTCAGTGCTGCTATTTGTCTTGTGGAGAAGAGGGAAATGAACTTGACTATTTAGTATTTATATTTTATACGAGCATTTCCACTTGGGTTTTGTGTCTTGTCACCTTTTCTTTAAAAAAAGGAAGCATACAGTACTTTAAAAAAGGCCCATTCTTAGATTTTTCTTAGACTCTAGTTAGCTATTTAATATTTATAAAGATGTTTTACTTTATAGACCTCATTTGCCTTTTGTACATGAAGTATTTTTCCAGAGTCCGTATTCCCATAACACTAAGCGGACTCTGAGAGAGCGGAAATCTATTGTAGCAATAATAAAAGAAGTATCCCTTTTACTTTCCAAACTTGGAAATACTTACTGTGGTGTGCAAAGGCTCCTTTAAAAGATACTCATTTATAAAATCATGGACTGTACTGCTGGGAAGAACATGATTTCTGGGGTCCTATCAGGATTGTAAGCCGCCCCGAGTCCCTTCGGGGAGATGGAGGCAGGGTAGAAAAATAAAGTTCTTCTTCTTCTTCTTATCAACCATAGGGCTATGTTACTTGCATCTGTTAAGCTTGGTATTCCTTGAACCTTGCCTTGATGACATATGCAGCTGGATTTATTCAAATGGACCATCTGAGGTTGATCATTTGCTGTGATTCCCAGTTGTGGTGGCACAATAGATTAAACTCTTGTGCCGGCTGAACTGTTGACCTAAAGACTTGAAGGTTAGTGGTTTGAATCTGCAAAATGGGGTGTGCTTCCATCTGTCAGACCCAGCTTTCCATGTGGGGACATGAGAGAAGCCTCCCACAGGATGGTAACACGTCCGGGAGACCCCTGGGCAACGTCCTTGTAGACAGCCAATTCTCTCACACCAGAAGTGACTTGCAGTATATTCTCAATTCGCTTCTGGCATGATAAAAAATCCTGCCTGTTATGAATATAAGGATTTGTTTTCAATCTGAGGCCCTACTTTCATGGGGGAAAAGAAGTCGTACTCCAGTTTTTCTTCTCCTTGGTGGTTTGTACTTCTGCTCCCATGATTCCTCGCCATGTGGCCATATTAGTTGGGCTCTATGGTATCTGTTCCCAAAACAACTGAAGGACCTCAACTTGGGGGGTTTAACTTCCCCTCTGTTCATAGTTCAAGATTCAGTGGGGTTCATGGAGCCCTCCAGATATTGTTGAACTGTGAAACCCTCACTAAACCTAGCCATCATAGCCAGTGGTGAGTGATTTGCAGTTTAGCAATATCTGGAGGGCCATATAATTCCCACTAAGTTCTTACTCAACATACTTCTTTTGCCAGTATGAAAGGGATTTTCTTAAGAGCTAGTATAAGTCACTCTTCCTGATTTAATGTCTGACATTCTTCACATGTATGTACAAAACATCTTTGTTCCTCGTTCTCTGTGTAGAGCTTGCTTTTTGTATTTATACTTTCCTATAAGGTTTTGTGTACATACCTAACTTGCAATACTTCAGTGTTAGCCTTGAATAAAACTTGTTTTGTAGTACTTCTTTGTTCTGATTGTTATTGTTTTAGATATAATTGCTCTGGAGAGAGATGTGGGTTGGAAAAGCCTAATTTCAGGATGATTTGTTTCAGTACTAAGCAAAAGTACCATTATAATTTGGTAGAAGAATGGATAATGTCTTCACTAGTTACATGCCACATTGTTTCATTACTTTCTGTAACACAGGTAGTTCTGTTTTAACTATTGCCAGGGTCAGGGGAAAATAAATCAATGAAACATATACTTTGCTTGAAAAAGCTGGTTGTGAAATTGACTTGTTGCCGATCTAGTGCAAACTAGGAAAAAGGCCCTCTGTAATTTCCAAGTGAGATGGATGCAACTTATTTGAGTTAAGCTGTTCTAAAGAGTTGGTTTGTTTCATATATTGAGATTATGCAGCAAGAATTGCTACTGACATAAGAGAAGGCATACATTTCTGCTACAGGAACCGAAATGTTCATGATGTCCCAAATGCAGTGTTTTTCTTTGGAGATCATGCACATAGTCCAGCACAGTAAATCTATAATTGGGCAGTTAAGTCATTAGTATACCCATGTCAGTTCATAAACTAGCAAAGTTTTCGGGCAGAGATTAAATGATTTTAGAAAAACAAAGCTACAGAGGAATCTATTTTAATGGTCTTGTACCTTGAAAAAAGAAGTCCTGGTGGTGCAGTGTGTTAAACCACTGAGCTGCTGAACTTGCTGACCGAAAGGCGGCTTGAATCTGGGGAGCGGGATGAGCTCCCAATGTTACCCCCAGCTTCTGCCAATCTAGCACTTCAAAAACATGCAAATGTGAGTAGATCAATAGGTACCGCTTCTGCTGGAAGGTAACGGCGCTCCATGCAATCATTCTGGCCACATGACCTTGGAGGTGTCTACGGACAATGCCAGCTCTGCGGCTTAGAAATGGAGATGAACACCATCCCTCAGAGTCGGACACGACTAGGCTTACTAGTCGTGAGAAACTTCAGCAGAAACTTTTACCTTTTTTATTTAGAGCTAAGAAGTCATTAATGGATCCCTTGGTCTGCTAAAGGAATATAAAGCATACCATGAATCTAGGTGCATGCCCTGCACCACTGGAGCTGTAGTACCACCAGCTAATGATCTTGAATGTATAAAAATCACAACTGAGATTGACAGGACAGACCACTTCTCTCAAATCAACAGGATGTCCTTTATGGGTAAGTATTCTTGTTTTGCTTGTAATTCAGAATGTCTGGAGGGTTTTCACTTCTTACAAGCAATTTTTGTTGACAAATCATGAACCGCAGGCTTAATTCCACTGATACAATTTTTCGTTTCTGATTCTCCATACCCAACCGGGATTGTGGCGCAGCTGGCTGAGTGTCAGTTGCATTAAGATCACTCTGACCAAAAGGTCATGAGTTCAAAGCCAGCCCGGGTTGGAGTGGGTTTCCAACCAATTGTGTGTAGCCTGTTGTCGACCTTTGCAACCCGAAAGACAGTTGCATCTGTCAAGTAGGAAAATTAGGTACCACCTTAAAAAGTGTGGGGAGGCTAAATTAACTGATTTATGAGGCCATAAAGAAGACTCCAGCAAAGCATTCCAGCGGGGAAGTATGCGAGGAATGCAGAAGTGCTTCATCAGCGTTGCAGATGGATGAGGAAAGCGACAGCTCCCCTGGCGGCCAGAAAAAAGTTAAATATAGCCTCCGTGTATGTCTGTATATGTTTGTATGTCAAAAATTGGCATTGAATGTTTGCCATATATGTGTACACTGTAATCTGCCCTGAGTCCCCTGTGGGGAGAGAAGGGCAGAATATAAAAGCTGTAAATAAATAAATAAAAGCTGTAAACAAACAAACAAACAAACAAATAAAATATATCTTTCACTTAGAAATAGGTTAGTAAAAATAAACTTCCAATTTGAAAGGCATTTATACTGAAATCTTAATAATTCTGGTAAGTTAGTTTTATTTCTAAACATATATATCTCCAGGGCTGCTACCTTTCTTTCAAAAACAGTACTCATTGAGTTCTTTGTATATAGTTCTAATACTATAAAATGATGCTTTGTATCATTATTTTAAATCTTGATTCAATATGGTTTTAAACGTTTGCAATAATTAACACCCATCAAAAATAATAGAATAATTTAATTGAAACGAAATTCAGTTCTACTGTCTCCAGTAAGCTTACTTTATGATAACTCTTGCTGGTTTAGGACTCAAGCTTAGGATCAAAGTACCTTCATATTGTGATCTGAAATGAAAACGATGGTCCAAAACTTTATAGCATCCAAATGACTATGTAATTCTTTTAAGGACAATAAAGAAATCACATTAAAAAAAATCTTAAGATACAAGGAGTCCTATTCACAAGTTTTCAGTAACTGGAGCTATTGCCAGAGAAGCATTGGCATCTTTGCTTTCAGGGTCTCCATAACTTGGGGTCCAATAGTAATACTGTTTCAGGCCATGGGAGACTTCGGCAAGGTATGTCGTCCCATCCACTTCATATGCCTCCACATCTGTGCCGGTTGGCGCCAAGCGGCCACTTTTAATTAAGTCTGCGAATGCCTGAAAGATAGAGATCAAAATGACCGAGGGCCCAACCGTGTGCAGTGACAATGACATTTCTTTTAAAGGTGCAACTGTAATTGTTGGCTGCACTACTGAAAGAAGAGAATTGATCTTCCCAGCACTATTTTGTAACTGAAATCTCTCCCAATCCTACATCCTCATCTTCTATGGCAGCGTTTCTCAAACATCCTAATGCCTCATGTTGTGGTGACCCCCAACCATAACATTATTTTCATTGCTATGTCATAATTGTCATTTTGCTACTGTTACGAATCGTAATGGAAATATCTGATATGCAGGATGTATTTTCATTCACTGGATCAAATTTGGCAGAAATACCCGATATGCCCAAATTTGAATATTGGTAGGGTTGGGGGGGGGGGGTTAATTTTGTCATTTGGGAGTTGTAATAGCTGGGATTTATAGTAAACCTACAATCAAAGAGCATTCTGAACTCCAACAACAATGGAATTGAACCAAACTTGGCACACAGAACTCTCATAATCAAGAGAAAATACTGGAAGAGTTTGGTGGACATTGACATTGAGTTTTGGGGATGGGGTTCGCCTACATCCAGAAAGCATTGTGGACTCAAACCATGATAGATCTGGACCAAACTTGGCACGAATACTCAATATGCCCAAATGTGAACACTGGTGGAGTTTGGGGGAAATAGGTTTTGACATTTGGAAGTTGTAGTTGCTGGGCTTTATAGTTAACCTACAATCAAAGAGCATTCTGAACTCAACCAACAATGGAATTGAACCAAACTCGGCACACAGAACTTCCATGACCAATAGAAAATACTGGAAGGGTTTGGTGGACATTGACATTGAGTTTGGAGTTGTAGTTCACCTACATCCAGAGAGCATTGTGAACTCAAACAATGATAGATTTGGACCAAACTTGGCACAAATACTCTATATGCCCAAATGTGAACACTGGTGGAGTTTGGGGAAAATAGGTCTTGACATTTGGCAGTTGTAGTTGTTGAGATTTATAGTTCACCTACAATTAAAGAGAATTCTGAACCTCACAATTATAAAATTGGGTCAAACTTCCCTCTGTTTCCCACTGGCATGAGCCTCCCTCCATCTTTGCACACACTGCCTCGCCCACACATGCACACCATGCTACCACGCACCAAGCACACCTGCTCTCCCCTCCCTGCTTGGAGTCTCAGAGACAGCCCTCCCCTTGGCTGCGAGGCTGGTTGAGAGGTCAGCCAATCACAATGGAGGAGGGCTTTTGGTGGGAGGATTCCCAGTCTATTTCCACAAAGGAAGTAAAGGACAGGCAGAGAGATCTTTAGCCTATTCTGCCAGTGTGGTTCCTAAGACCATCAGAAATTTGTTTTCTGATGGTCTTTGGTGACCCCTCTGAAACCCCCTTGCTACCCCTCCAGGGGTCCCGACTTCCAGGCTGAGAAATTAGAGTAAATAATTAAGCTAATTAACTCTATGAGAAAATGAAGAAGACATACCACACAGGTGTCGTCATCAAATTTGTTTCCCCATATATAGATGTAGGAAAGGACTGAGTTTATTTTCATTGATTCCGATAGGGCAACCAATCCTTCTCCAGAGATATTGTTGTGTGTCACTGCTAACCTAGTAACCATAAGAACACAAAGCAGAAAAGAGTCATTATTCAAAGACAGACAATCTAGTTTCCTTGGCCTACATGAACCACAAACCAACACTGTCGTTTTTGCCTTAGGATTGCTACCCACACAACCCTTCCCTTATCAGTCTCTATTTCTTTATCCCCAATATTCAAACAGAAAGAGGGTGAAGTTGCCATTCCTCCACATTACAAGATTTATCTTGGTTTCCAAAACTTGAAACTGCCTGCTATTTTCAACTTTTCCTGTACAACCTTCTTATCTATTCAGGGTGCTTAAAACCTGTTAATGTGGATTATAAATCATAACATATTGTATGTATATATAATATTGGGTTGTTGTAGGTTTTTTCGGGCTATATGGCCATGGTCTAGAGGCATTCTCTCCTGACGTTTTGCCTACATCTATGGCAAGCATCCTCAGAGGTAGTGAGGTCATATAATATAATATACATATAATATTGATTAAAATATTGTAATATAATATAATAATAATGCAATATAATATAATTATGTATTTTATATTGCATGTAATATTAATAATATTGCAGTATAGTGGTATAGTACAATATATAATAGTAATATTGTACTACGCTGATAATACAATGTATTGTATGTACGTAAAACTTGTAAGCCGCTCTGAGTCCCTTTTGGGGTGAGAAGGGCAAGATATAAATGTTGTAAGTAAGTAAGTAAAGAATAACAATGATGATCAAATGAAAAAGGCTGCAGAAGGGGATTTCAAAGAAATATCCTGACTTTCTCTGCAACCTCTCAAAGGAAGCTGAGCTGAAACTTTTGGATTGCACATGGCCACCCATGATTATATGACCAGCTCAGCAAACTTCTCAGTCCAGGGCTGTTCCTGTCCTGGTTGTCACAGTGGCGTTTTGCTGTGAAGTGTAGCATCCTTTGTTGCCATATCCAAAAGCTTGTTCTTACAAAGGGGGAATCTAGGAGCTCTGCATACTAACGCCTGAAGGGTCCGGTTATAAGAAGTCAGTGCCTCACTCAGGTAGAAAGCGCCATCATCTTCTATCCTGTTAAAATTAAGATCCAGGATTTCCAAAGTGCTGTTAATCTTCAACAGCCGTCCCAGGAATTGGACACCATCTCGAGTAATTTTGTTACTGAAAAGAGACAAAGGCAGGTTTCTTTTGCAAGAAAATTTCAGAGGATCTGTTTTGAAAATACATCTCAAATCCATCCCTCTTCTCATCTCTCTCATACATGCACAGAGCAAAGTTAAATTCACCAGGCATTGTTCATAAGGCCTTTGCCAAGGAAGATCCTTTCTACAAAGTCATTTTGTGCCCTTCCAGTCCTCCTTTCCCCTGTCAAGGTGGAAGTGTTAGCAGCACTGATTTTGAGAGAATAGTAAAAGGAAATTAGAGAAACAGATTTTTGATTGGAGCAACATGACTGCAAAAAACAATGCATTACTTCTTGAACTGGAAAAAATTGACATTACTGTTGCCAATCCTATGGTAGCTATCTCTGTTTGCCTAAAAAGAGACAAGGTAAAGGCAGGTGTCTTTGGAATACATTACTGTGAATTAATGAAAAGCAAAACAGAAATAGGAAAAGCCTGCCTCTCTAGCTACCCCTCAACACATTGAAGAAGCACAAATGTATACATTTGAATACTGAAATGAAAATCTGTTGTTAAAGGCTTTCATGGCTGGTATCATTGGGTTGCTGCGAGCTTCCTGGGCTGTATGGCCACATTCCAGAAGCATTCTCTCCTAACATTTCACCAACATCTATGGCAGGTATCATCAGAGCTTGTGAGGTCTGTAGAAACTAGGAAAGGGAGGTTTATACATCTGTGGAATGTCCAGGGTGGGAGAAAGAACTATCTGAGGCAAGTGTGAATGTTGCAATTGGCCACCTTGATTGACATTGCCTTGCATTGCAGTGCCTTTCCTTGATTTGTGTTTGGGCACTGCACTTGGTGAAAGGTAGACTAACTCAACCGGAGAAGTCGGCCATAGCAGAGCACCTGATGAGCTAACCTGGACACAGCATATTATTTGAGAACACAGAAATGTTGGATCACTCTAACAACCATCATGTCAGACTATACAGAGAAGCCATTGAAATCCACAAGTATCTGGACAATTTCAACAAGGAGGAAACCATGAAAATGAACAAAATCTGGCTATCAGTATTTAAAAAAACTCATGGCTTACTTTGCCTCGTTGGTTCATTATTCTGGTCAAAGCTAAGAATTTCAGTTGCCATGCCTACCAAATAATGCTGCACATCCATCCAATATAAATATTATTAGCTATTGTTTGTATGCAAATTTCCAGACATAACTGTTCAAACTGAAAACTCAGAGAATAGATCTTATTGCAGAAAGCAGCACTGCATCCATTTTAACAATTTTATTACATATGCTAATGCATATGTAATATCTTATGAAGCTAAAAAGGCGTCTTCCAAACATGAGAAGGAGGAACAAATTAGTGATTCAGAAATTGCTCCACCTAGGACAGCTGAATAAGAATCCTATTTTTGCACTCCAGGCCTGGAAATACATATGACCAGCGCACCACACAAGAGTCCAGAAATATAAGCAAACAGTTTATTGTAAAAATGTATACAAAGCATATAAAAATCAGGAATAAGAAAGGAAGATATATAATTCAAAAAGGTTTAGCAACTGGTGATAACTAAACAATAATCCATAATGTCTCATAAAGTTCCAGAGGTGACAAAGTCCAGGAACAGCCAGAAATCACAAATACAGAATAAGTCCAAAAAAAAGAAGGTATAACTAGTAAAACTTGACCTGGAGTACATGAACAGGAACACAGAAGACTTCCAGGATATAGTAAATCCAAAATCAAAGCTTGACTTTAACCAGGAACAAGAGAACTCAGGCTTAGCTTCTCACTCCAATGCAGTGTTGCCTGAACTGACCTTCGGGTAACAACTTGTTTAATAGACACCCATGACATCATTTTGTGTCCTGTGAATTTCCTTCACATTTTTCCCACATAATCTCCTTGAATGATGCAGTCTATTTTCAGCTCTGATTTGTAAACAAAGACTATTGCTGAACTCTGTAGCTACAGGTGGGTTCTCATGGGAACCCTCTTTATCACTCAGCTCTTCATTTGATTTCTTATCTGTTGTTCCTACTTCTGACTCCCCTGGATGCCCTTAAGGCCCTGCACTTCCCAAGCCAGTTTTCTCACAGAGAGAACTATTATTTCCCAGACTTAAATTTCCCAGATTTGAGAGCCCATCACATTGTGCCACAGGAAAGCTCACAATCCTCTCTAAATCATCAGTTAAACCATCAGCTTCTGGTGGCTGATCTACAACACAGTCACGCTCAGAAAACAACATACGGGGACTATTTGTTGGGCTGCGGGAGAGAAAATGAGGGAATTAAATGGCATATCGAGAGTCATGAATAGAAGCACTCCCTTCTGAAATATTCTGTCCCACTTTTATACTTCTAATATCTATATAACAAATCTCTCTTACCAGCTAAGATCAAGATATCGAAGAGTGGTATTCTCATATAATGCATCACACAGGCGTTCCACGCCAAAATTCTTCATTTCATGCTTGCACAAATGCAGTTCCACAAGGATGCTGTTGACTTTCAGCATGAGAGCTATGTGGACTGTGGTCTCTTCCTAAAGTTCAAGAATATTAAATTACAACTGGGATGCAGAGACAAAGGGGGTTCAACAATACATCTTTTCCATATGAAACATTTAACCAGATTAGCTGGGGGAAAATTATCATTGCTTCACAGACATGGATGGGAAAATGCTTATTACATTATGATGATGTTTCATCTACCCAACTCTAGTGCTAACACAGTTATCTACAACATGAAGATGGCAGTGCCCTGTGTCTAAATTATGTCTGCCTCTGGAGTGCAGGACCACAGTCTGACCCAAAATTAACATCTTTATATGTGAAGGAAAAATAATTGTTTTCCCCTCACATATAAAACTAACTAATTGACAATTAATTGTGGTACAGTTGAACAAAGAATATAGCTCCTGCTGAGATGGATAAGAACACAGATAAAGGTAAATGAGGTGGAAAAATGAGCATTCAAGCACCTTTTACACAATTGGAAAAGCTGACTGCATAGTTTTACATTCTAGAGATTTGCCCTCTGGCATTTACCATAAAGGGCCTGTAATTTAAAAAAAAATATCACTAATAAAGCTTGCAAAAAAAAAGTTGTGAAGACCTAATTCATGTCCCCAATAATATGCTTCCAGTATTCCTGTTGATATTTATTTTATTGTCGAAGGCTTTCATGGCCGGAATCACTGGGTTGTTGTAGGTTTTTCCGGGCTATATGGCCATGTTCTGGAGGCAATTTTTCTCCTGACGTTTCGCCTGCATCTATGGCAAGCATCCTCAGAGGTAGTGAGGTCTGTTGGAAGTAGGAAAAATGGGTTTATATATCTGTGGAATGACCAGGGTGAGACAAAGGACTTTTGTTTGCTGGGGCTAGATGTGAATGTTGTCTCACCCTGGTCATTCCACAGATATATAAACCCATTTTTCCTACTTCCAACAGACCTCACTACCTCTGAGGATGCTTGCCATAGATGCAGGCGAAACGTCAGGAGAAAAATTGCCTCCAGAACATGGCCATATAGCCCGGAAAAACCTACAACAACCCAGATATTTATTTTCTTTTTCCCAGTTGTGGCTGCAGCATTTCTGCTTTCTACCCCACTGCAAGTAAACATATCCCTGGTGCTTACCTCTTCGCTGTAAAGTATTGGCCGGTTTAGGTTTATGGCTCTGATGGACTCGTGCTGATTCAGAACTGTTGCTAAAGCTATGAGACTCTGTGTGTGCTGAAAATAAAAAAGGACATTATCCATAAAACCTCATTTAATTCTCTCTGTTGTAAGTGACAAAGTGCCACACAACTTCCATGTGATGCAATCAGAGGAGTAGCTGGAGCAGAGGTGGGCAACCAATGGCTCCAGGTAGCTCCCAACCCATCTTTTGGAACTTACCAAACTTCCCAGACTTCCCTTTTTATCCCTCCATAAAGTAGTGATGTCACCTATCCTAGGATCTTCTATGGCTGGTAATTCATTTTAAAAACTGACTACAACTCCCTAGCTTACAAATAATGACCAAAAGTTCCAGGAATGATCTTAGTGGTGGAAAGACCATATGCGCAGTATGGAAGTGCTGTCTTTGTATAACTAGGCCTTCAAGTCAGCAGTGCCCATAACACTGAAGAAAACAATACAGCGGTTATAACAGAAGAGCTTAGTAACATCACGATTACCTCTATGTAAAAGTGCCCAAATGAAGAGTTTTGTTTTTCCTCTCCTGAGAACTTTGATAGGCCACCAAAGGGTGGTAGTAAATGGTGATTTTAACAGCCATAGCCACATATGGGGCTATGCCCAGAAGGACAAAAATGGAGAGGCTGCCCTCTCCTGAGCTGAATGGCACAAACTATCGTGTATTCTTGATAGTAAGCTCCCACCATCCTACAACAGTGGGAGATGGCACTGAGGATATAACTCCGACCTCCTATTTATGATGACAGCATTGTGCAGCAATGCACTAAATGAGTGGGACCACCAATACCGAACACACAGCATCAGCTGATAGTATGCCAATTGTTCCTAACTATGAGGCCCCAGGAAGTTCGATTTAAATGAAGATTCAACTTCAGAAAGGTAGAGTGGTCTAAATTCTCAAATATGTTAAAAGACAAGATCATATCAGTCGCCCCAATCCCCGAGGAATACGAGCACTTTATCGAAACAGCCTCAGAGGGAGGCAATGGCAAACCTCTTTTGAGCAAGTCCTGCCAAGAAAGTCTTGTGATAGAGTCATCTTAGATTTGCCATAAACCTGAAACAACTCGAAGTCAACCAACACAACTGCTTCCCATTATCCCAGTGGCAGGAGACTGTCACCCAGAACCAGTACAGTTGCCAGCCCCAAGGCCAGAGAGACCGCCTCAGATTTCCATTATTTGTTCTGATCTTCACTGTCTCTTATTCTTATCCTAGATTGTTAGTCTTGAAGTCTGTTTTCTTAAAAAAAGGTAATTCTGCTTTGCTTTGATTTCACTTACCAGATCACAGTCTGCAAAATCTAGCTTCTGTAGTGTGTTGTTAACCTGCATCATTGCTGCGAAATACATTCCTCCCTTGTTGTCGATCTTGTTACCAGTCATCCTGAGGTGAAGCAGGGTTTCATTCCTCTAAGTATAAAAAATCAATTATTGGTTTGCAAAATTCTCTAAAATGTTAACATTTGCTATGGACTTACAGGCTTGTAAAAAAAATCAGGTTATCTTTGCTATCATTCAAATGAGTGTCGTGAAAAATGATATACTGCTTGGCTGTGTTCAAAACAAAGGCTGGCAGAACGGAGGGTCCTAAAAACATTTTTTTTAAAGATATGCTGGTTTTGTATGTATTTTGCATTCTAAATCCAAGAATGACCTCAAATTTGCTCCATTATATACAATTTTTTTCACAACTGGCTTTGACATTTTTATTTTTGTAATATAGGACTGCATGCAAACAGTAAGAAAGGGGTTAAAGCAGTGTTTCTCAACCTTCCTAATGCTGCAATTCCTTAATACAGTTCCTCATGTTGTGGTGACCCCCAACCATAACATTATTTTTTTGTTACTTCATAACTGTCATTTTGCTACTGTTATGAATCATAATGTAAATATCTGATATGCAGGATGTATTTTCATTCACTGGACCAAATACCCAATATGCCCAAATATAAATACTGGTGGGGTTGGGTGAGGGTTATTGATTTTGTCATTTGGGAGTTGTAGTTGCTGGGATTTATAGTTCACCTACCATCAAAGAGCATTTTGAACTCTACCAATGATGGAACTGAACCAATTTGGTACACAGAACTCCCTTGACCAACAGAAAATAGTGGAAAGCCTACTAATAGCCAACATTAACTGCTGCGCTCTCCAGGATTTTGTTTCAAATGAGATGCCAATATATTTGTGTTCCTTTCAAACCCAACCCAACAGATCAATACTTACATGCAGAGCTTTTGCTATGAATTCTGCTCCAATGGTACCAATGTCATTAAACATCAGATTGAGGTAAATTAAGGTGTGATTATCCTAGAATACAAGGAAAGACAGGTGGTTATTAGCAAATCACTCTCCCCATTTAAACCATGCATGGCAGGGGATTGTATGAAGCCCGTCCATATTTATTCTAAAACAGTGTATTCTAACCTCAAGTCCCAGTTATTGCAGGACTACAACTTCTGGAGAACATGGGCCATTCTATTACGGAGGCTGAAGGCACATCAGAAATCTGGTTAAAAATCACCATCTAGAATCTACACATATCATTGCCAGGCTAATCCCATTTTCCGGAAGGAGAACTGTGTTCCTTTTACAGTGGGATAAGTCTCAACAGACATGGAAACCCCCAATAAGAGAAATCACTGGTCTTCACACACACACACAAACAAATACCTGAAGGAAAGCTGCAATGTGTACTGCACCAGCATCTGTTAACAGGTTATACCTCAGGTCCAGTCCTGAAAAACAGCAATGAATACAGAAATGAGTAGACTGGGTTTTGTCACACTCTACTGTTTTTATCCATCAAATGATTTAAACTGTTTGTCTCTTCTGATTACACTTTTATACATGAGACAAAAGAAACATCTACACTGCAGTATTAATGCAGCCTGACCACCATGGTTCAATGCTATTTTGTGTGTGTGAGTGTGTGTGTGTCAGAAGCGACTTGAGAAACTGCAAGTTGCTTCTGATGTGAAAGAATTGGCCGTCTGCAAGGGCATTAGCCAGGGAACACCCGGATGTTTTGCTATCCTGTGGGAGGCTTCTGTCATGTCCTCGCATGAGAAGCTGGAGCAGATACAGGAGCTCACCCTGCATTCGAACCGCCAACCTTTTGATCAGCAATCCTGCTGGCACAAGGGTTTAACCCACTGGGCCACCAGTGACTCCTTGGTTCAATGCCATGGGAGTTGTAGTTTGGTGAGGCACCTGCACTGTTTGGCAGAGTAGGCTAAAGATCTTATAAAACTACAGCTGTTACAATTCGACCTCGGCGGATGTGTTTATACATGCATTGAAAAGATCAGAAAAGAGAAACAATGGAACTTGGGCTAAAATCTGCTTGCATTTCAAAGTTTGAAATAAAGAGACATACCTGTAAGGAAGACGTTGTTTGTAAACACAGTTGCAAGGATCTGGAAGTCAGCATCTGTCACTTTCTGCACAGGTACCAAGCGGTTGTTCCCAGCTATTTTTATTGTGATCTTTTTTGTCAGCCTGTTACAATGTAAGCAAAAAGGATTTGAGGGTTTTGTTGTTGGTGTCATTTTTCTAAAGTCCATTAAAAGTATCTTACAAACTCACAAGTGACTCCTTCCATATACAAGGTCAAGGTAAAGGTTTTCCCCTGACATTAAGCCTAGTCGTGTCCAACTCTGAGGAGTGGTGCTAATCTCAATTTCTAAGCCGAAGAACTGGTGCTGTCCATAGACACCTCCAAGGTCATGTTGCCAGCATGACTGCATAGAGCGCCATTACCTTCCTGCTGGAGCGGTGGATCTACTCTCATTTGCATGTTTTCAAATTGCCAGGTTGGCACTTCCATATACATCTTTAGTTTTTAAAAAAGAAATTGTATAATTTGAAAAGAAAACAGTGTATGTACAGAGGAACTTTTAAAGTAAATTTTATTTCAAGACAGCCATTTTAGCTGTCTTAAAAAGTCTAGAGTTGCACCAATTGCCAAAAGGCAAAACCAACCAACCAACTTGGAAGTGGCCAGAAATCCACTTCTTTTGTCCCCTCCCCCCTTTTTTAAAAAAAAATCATGTTCAGGTTGGGCTGCAACCAGTTTATAAAAGATGAACCACTGCTCCTGGAAGCTGATAAAATCAATTCACTCCCCTTTTCTTGTCAGAAAAGAGTCAATTTTGGAAATCTGCTGGAACCTAGAATTGTAGAAACACCTTTCTGGGCCATAAATAGTTCATGCCACTGTCTAAGCAAGCAGTTAAGCAAGACACACTCCGACTTCATGCAAACAGACAGGCATGCTGCTTTATCAGTTTACCACTTTGCCTCAAAATTGGAGGGGTTGTATGTTGGAAGATGGACATCGCAGACCCAGGCCACCCATGAATTGCACTTGCCCCATTACTGTTTTCTTATTGTCTTGCATCAGAAGTTAGATGACCATTGCATCAGATTTTCCATTGTTAAAGAAGAGAATAAAAAGTCCCATTTGATTATTGAAAAGACATTGTCTCAGCCCCGCAATGATTGGATGCCTTACATTTCTTCATCCTGCTTCACTTCTCGGAGAATATGAGCTATATATGGATTTTCAGGCTGTTTCTGTTCTTCACAGGCTTGGGAATACTGTTGGTCCAAGCTTGTTGACATTCCCGACTGTGGGATGGGAAAAAAACAGACAAAGTTACTTTATTGCATATCATATGTGAAGGAAATCATATCCCCCCCCCTTTTTTTTGTTGTGTCAGGAGCGACCTGAGAAACTGCAAGTCGCTTCTGGTGTGAGAGAATTGGCCGTCTGCAAGGACGTTGCCCAGGGGACGCCTGGATGATTTGATGTTTTATCATCCTTGTGGGAGGCTTCTCTCATGTCCCTGCATGAGGAGCTGGAGCTGATAGAGGGAGCTCATCTGCGCTCTCCCCGGATTTGAACCTGCGACCTGTCGGTATCCAGTCCTGCCGGCACAGAGGTTTAACCCATAATTTCACAGGGAGCAAAGCACTGAAAAGGCATTTTGGACTATGACTCCAGAAGCTCAAAATCAACAGAAATGTTGTCCTTGTTGTTGAGGTTTTTTGAAACTGAAGTCTAAAAGAGCCAAACCTCTCCTTGTTTGGGCAAAAATACGCTCAAACTGGTTCAAACACATATGGAACAACTCACTTTCAGATGGTACAGAAATTAGTATCGTTTCGTTTTCCATCACAATTTACTTATTTGAAAATGACATGCAGAAATCAAATTGGGAGTAACACAGCCAAAAAACACAGCCAAAAAAGAATAGATTTTTCTAATGTAGTTCTCGTGTGCTACAACCCTTACAATTTTCTCTTCTTAATCCCCAGTATCCGGTGCCCATTCAAAATATTTTGTTGCAAATATATTTTGAAGCAATGTAGCACATGGATCACACACACATTCAATAGTACTTAAAACCAGCCTGGTGTTAAGGCAGCGTTTCTCAAACTGGGGGTCACAAGGGAGTTTCAGAGGGGTCGCCAAAGACCACCAGAAAACATATATTTCTGATGGTCTTAGGAAGCCCTTTGGCAGAGAAGGCTGAAGATTTCTTCCCCATCCTTCTCTTCCTTTTTGGAAACTGATGGTGAATCCTTCCACCAAAAGACCTCCTCTGCTATGATGGAGGCCTCTTAGATGGTCTTCAGCCAGGGGAAGGCTGTTTCTGAGACTCCAAGCAGTGAGGGGAGAGCAGGAGTGCTTGGCACACAGCAGAGTGGTGCATGTGTGCAGGCGAGGGACTAGGTGTGAGGCTGGAGGGAGGCTCACGCCACAAGTCCCTTCAAGGCATAGGAGTTCTGTGTGGGAAGTCTGGCCCAGTTCTATCGTTGGCGGAGTTCAAAGGGCTATTTGATTGTGGGTGAACTATAAATCCCAGCAATTACAACTCCTAAATGTCAGGGTCTATTTTCCCCAAACTCCACCAATGTTCACATTTGGGCATATTGAGTATTCATGCCAAGTTTGGTCCAGATCTATCATTGTTTGAGTCCACAGTGCTCTCTGGGTGTTGTTGTTGTTCATTCGTTCAGTCATCTCCGACTATTTGTGACTTCATGGACCAGCCCACACCAGAGCTCCCTGTCAGCCGTCACCACCCCCAGCTCCTTCAAGGTCATTCCAGTCACTTCAAGGATGCCATCCATCCATCTTGCCCTTGAACTATAACTATAACTATAACTTCAAAACTCAAGGTCAATGTACACCAAACTCTTCCAGTATTTTCTGTTGGTCATGGGAGTTCTGTGTGCCAAGTTTGGTTCAATTTCATCGTTGGTGGAGTCCAGAATGCTCTCTGAATGTAGGGAAACTATAAATCTCAGCAACTACAACTCCCAAATGACAAAATCAAGGCATAGGGGTTCTGTGTGGGAAGTTTGGCCCAATTCTATTGTTGGCGGAGTTCAAGGGGCTATTTGATTGTGGGTGAACTATAAATCTGAGCAACTACAACTCCCAAATGACAAAATCAACACCCCTATCCCACCATGATTCAAATTTGGGTGTATTGGATATTTGTGCCAAATCTGGCCCAGTAAATGGAAATATATCCTGAATATCAGGTATTTCCATTATGATTCACAACAGTAGCAAAATTACAGTTTTGAAGTAGCAACGAAAATTGGGCTTTTTATTTTAATTCTTTTTTTTGCCCCCCCTCCACCCACTTTCTCTAGTTCCTCCCCACCCTTACACTTAACCCCTCTTCCCCCCTATATATATACATATATATATATATATATATATTCTTCTCTTTTTTTTCTTTTACCCTTTTTGTCTTTTTACCTATAAGCATACCTGTATGTTAAAACCTCAATAAAGATTATTTTTTAAAAAAAGAAAATAATGTTATTGTTGGGGGTTGCCACAACATGAGGAACTGTATTAAGGGGTCGCGGCATTAGGAAGGTTGAGAATCACTGTATTAAGGGAACATTGCACAGTAAACCACACAATACTTTCTCTACTTATAGCAGTAAAATACAACAAAGTAAATATCTACCAATGTGATGGCCATCAGTTCCTGGAGGTGAGCTTACTCCTGATTTTAGTCTGGATTTTATAGCATTACGAAACGCTACACTTATTTAGGGATTTGGGTCCTGCATCTTGGATTGGTCCTCTTAGGCTGGACCTACACTGCCCTATATCCCAGGATCTGATCCCAAATTATTTCATATCCCAGATTATCTGGCAGTGTAGACTCATATAATCCAGTTCGCAGCAATAATCTGGGATCAGATCCTGGGATAGAGGGCAGTGTAGATCCAACATAAAATTCAGATTAAAACCTGGAATGCATTCACTACCTCAAAGGGTGTATCTACTGTAGAAGTAATGCAGATTGTCACCACTTTAACTGCCCTGGCTCAATGCTATGAAATACTGGGAGTTGTAGTTTGGTTAGACACCAGCACTGTTTAGCATGACACTCTCTGAGCAAAGCAGCACAGGGCTGCAGGCACACAATCTGTAGGGAGCAGTAGTTGCTTCTGTGCCTCCTGCTGTTGCAGCAAAAAGGGAGAAAGAGTAAGTGTCCACTGGTCTCTGTGCATTTACAAAACTTGGCAATGTACCCCTGCCTCCCCCCTCTGCTTGCCCCCGTTTACCTGCTGCTGTTGTGCAACGGTGTTTTTACTCTCCTGCAAGTGATCAAACTGCAAGGCAACATCCAAGCAGCTCCTCCCGGGCCGCGGTTGCCGGGGCAACCGGGCGCGCGCCTCCTTTGTCCACTCCAGCCCAGGGAGGCTTTGCTTTCGCCTGCAAATTCCTGCCCGCCGGAGCCCAAGTAAGGAAAGGACCTGCAGAAGCTTGCTTTGTCATCCTAGGGTGCATCTACATTGTGGAATTAACGCAGTTTGACACCAATTCACTGCTATGTTTGGTGCTGCGGAATCCTGGGAGTTGTGGTCTTCTCTTCTGCCAAAGAGTGCAGGTGCCCATTAAACGGCAACTCCCAGGACCCCATAGCGTTGGGGCATGGCATTTAAAGTGGCGTCAAAGTGCATTAATTTTGCAATGCACATCCACCCCTAGAGCTGCGGCAATTGGAGCGAAGTTAGTAGGTAATAATTTCTGAGCATGCCAACGGATCCTCTTCTTTCAACAGCCAAGTATCTTGCTTGGGTGTCTACATTTAGAGTTATTCTGGGGTGAATGTGAGTAGTACATCTTAACTCTCACCAAGCAAGGAACCATCCCCTTCTCTGAGTAGAGCCCAAAAAAAGGCAAGGGATAATGTGAAAATCCATAATCTTGGCCCCAAAACCTGACCTTGACTTATAGAATCATAGAGTTGGAAGAGACCTCATGGGCCATCCAGTCCAACCCCCTGCCAAGAAGCAGGAATATTGCATTCAAAGCACTCCTGACAGATGGCCATCCAGCCTCTGTTTAAAAGCTTCCAAAAGAGGAGCCTCCACCACACTCCAGGGCAGAGAGTACCACTGCTGAACAGCTCTCTCAGTCAGGAAGTTCTTCCTCATGTTCAGATGGAATCTCCTCTCTTGTAGTTTGAAGCCATTGTTCCGCGTCCTAGTCTCCAGGGAAGCAGAAAACAAGCTTGCTCCCTCCTCCCTGTAACTTCCTCTCACATATTTATACATGGCTTATACATTATTTATGAGATAACTCATCCACCAGGTATATAATATACTTTAGTCTACTGCAATCATCTACCTTAAGTTGTGAGGGAAGGCTGGCCCAAAATTGCCCACAACTTATATGCAAGGTTGACGTATACATGAGTATGAATGGCATGTCCAGAATAGCTGTAGATTGATCAGAGGCTTAAAAACCTACTCTAAACACCTTTGCAGAAGCATACGAGAAGCTTTGCCTCTCATTGAACATCGAGAAAACCAACGTGCTCTTCCAACCAATCCCTCTGCAATGCCGGAAATACAGCTTAATGATGTAATGTTAGAAAATGTTGTCCATTTCTGCTACCTTGGAAGCCACCTCTCCACAAAAGTCAACATAGACACTGAAATACAACACCACCTGAGCTTTGCAAGTGCAGCCTTTTTCCGAATGAAGCAGAGTGTTTGAGAAGTAGGACATCCTTAGGGAGACCAAGGTGCTTGCTTATAAAGCTATTGTCCTCCCAACCCTGTTATATGTCTGTGAAACGTGGACTGTCTACAGACGTCACACTCAACTACTGGAACGATCCCATCAACATTGCCTCTGAAAAATCCTGCAAATCTCTTGGGAAGACAGGTGGACAAATGTCAGTATGCTGGAAGAAGCAAAGATCACTAACACTGAAGCGATGCTCCTACACTGTCAACTTCTTTGAACTGAATGCTGCCATGTTATCCGAACACCCAATCACTGTCTCCCAAAGTCGTTACTATACTCCCAACTGGAAAAAAAAACAGAAAATGTAATGTTGGTGGACAGGAAAAGAGATTTAAAGATTGGCTTAAAGCCAACCTTAAAAACTGTGGCATAGACACCAAGAACTGGGAAGCCCCGGCCCTTGAGCATTCTAACTGGAGGTCAGCTGTGACTAGCTGTGCTGCGGAATTCGAAGAGGCACGAATGGAGGGCAAAAGGGAGAAACATGCCAAGAGGAAGGCGCGTCAAGCCAACCCTTCCTTACTTTGGAAGAACATGCGGATCAAGAATAGGGCTCCACAGTCACCTACGAATCCACCACCAAGACACTGCACTTGGAGGACCATCATTCTTGGGCTACGAAGGATTGCTTAAGCAACAAAATGCAAAGTGCTGTCAGATGGAAATTCGTGCTGAATGTAGTCAAGCCATTTTTTGCACCAATGGTGCAAAACAAGCAACCCACCTTGGATTCTTTTATGTTCCAACCTATCAGAAGAGGTGGGTGGTTAAGGTATAATATTTGCAGCTTTAGCCTTTCAAGGAACTTGAGGTGGCATATGTCAGATGAAAACATCTTGTCTTCATCACCACCAGATTAGGCTTCTGCAGTGGTTCCCAAATTTTTGGTCCTCTGGATGTCTTGGACTTCCAGAAACCTCAGCCAGCTTGACCAGTGGAACTATGGGAACTAAGGTCCAAAATATCTTGAAGAACAAAGTTTGAGACACACTGGAAATTATAGAAAAAGTATCCCCTTGGACCACTATTGCAAAACTTTTTAAACTGTTGGCCGCAACCTCATTGTGGTCCCTTAAATGAATCTGGGGGTCATGAAAATTTATGAGGCTTGCCACCTAGTGGCTATTTTACACATTTACAGAAGAAGAAGAAAGAGAGGCAACAGAGCATATTCTTCCCTTTGAAGCTGCAACGTAAACATGCCAGCATAGCATGAACAATATTGAAGGTGCTCTGTGTGAAATATTCAGCCAAGTTTTTATTCCTTATGTAAAAATAAACAAGCACATCCATCACATTAGTATGCAAATTTGCTTTAATCTTTCATTAATGGTAAAATTATATATATACCAAAGAATGGTTTTAAAACAAATTTCTTTATGATATATTATCAGCATATCAACCCCCAGTGGTGCAGTGGGTTAAACTGCTGAGCTGCTGAATTTGCTGACCTAAAGGTCGGCAGTTCAAATCCGAGGAATTGGTAGTGTCAGGAGTGACTCCTGGTGTGAGAGAATTGTCCGTCTGCAAGGACGTTGCCCAGGGGACGCCTGGATGATTTGATGTTTTTATCATCCTTGTGGGAGGCTTCTCTCATGTCCCTGCATGAGGAGCTGGAGCTGATAGAGGGAGCTCATCCGCCTCTCCCCAGATTCGAACCTGCGACCTGTCGGTCTTCAGTCCTTCCAGCACAGGGGTTTAACCATCCGAGGAATGGGATGAGCCCCACTATTAGGCCCAGCTTCCACCAACCTAGCAGTTTGAAAACATGCAAATATGACTACATCAATAGGGAGCACTTCAGTGTGGAGGTAACAGCATTCTATACAGTCATGCAAGCCACGTAACCTTGTAGATGTCGACGGACAATGCCGACTTTTCAGCTTCAAAACGGAGATGTCTGACTGAGAGTCAGACATCACAAGACTTAATATAAAGGGGAAACCTTTACTTTATCCGCAAATCTTTGATTTGTGTGCCTATTTTATATACCAATATCTCTGGGGTCACATAAAATATTTCTTGGGTGAAAAGGGGTCATGAGTGGAAAAAGTTCTCTATTGCACCCAATACAAACACACTGACAGCCATGATTACACCATTCCAATAGAATTTAGTACTGTTGTATCAGATTATGAAAGCTACTTTTAGTACCTATACCTTTTCAGTGTTTCACCTAACCTATTTCTTGTTTTCTTCTCTCCTGTGCCTTCCCCACCTGTCTCTACTGATACCTGGGAAGATGCGGTTAAGTCGAGGAGGAAGCTGCTCATGATGGCCTTATTATGATCTCTAAGATAAACGTGAGCTCATCAGCTGGACTTGGCCTCCCGTCCCAACTCTCCTCCTTTTCATTCCTCTCATTTTGATGCCTGCCTGGCTGCTGAAGATCAGAAAGCGTCATCCATCCTGACGTAGTTTTGTGACATCAGAGGTATGCGGACGAATCATCTTTGAAAAGGGCTTGTGATGGGGATATGACAGTTGCGTTAGAATGCAGGGAAAACTGCCAACAGTTTCAAAAAAGCAAACTCTAGAAGTAAACTTCTCAGACAGCTGTCCTTATGGGTACCAGAAAAAGAGAATATGCCCAGTCTTTTATGCCATCACTCCACTGTTTCATTACTATGCAGCTTTAGTCTACATGACTAGCAGTACTGCATTTTTTTTCTTCCAAGATGATGCACAAGCATTGCCTCAAAACAAAAGCATTATTTCTGTTCAAAGTCCCATATCTCATCTCCAGAAGAGGGTGGCCAAAATAGTAAAAGGCCTGGAAACCATGCCCTGTGAGGAATGGCTTAGGAAGCTGGGTATGTTTAGCCCAGAACAGAGTAAAAGGTGAAATGACTGCCATGCTGAAATATTTGAAAGGATTTCATATTGAAGATGGAGCCAGGTTGTTTTCTGCTACTCCAGAAACTAGAACACAAAACGAAGGAGTCAAACAACAGGAAAAGAGATTTCCCCTAATCATTAGAAATATTTCCTTAATGGTAAGAGCTGTTTTGACAAGGAAAGTTTGGTTGATTCTCCTTCTCTGAAGTTTTTAAGGCCGTCTGTTGGAAGTGTTTTACTTGTTTTATTCTGCATGATCGGGGTTTGAACTGGATGGCCCTCAGGGTCTCTTCCAACTCTGTATTTTTATCATGCCATGCAATGACTCTAGGCCATATTTATGAAAGCATTATTGGAGATTTCTCAGTTGCAAAACAAGCTTGCTTCTTCTTGTATGCCATCAAGTCATTTCTGATTTACAGTGATTTTAAGGCAAACATATAATGGGATTTTCTGTGGCTGAGAGTGTGTGACAAGTGAGTTTCTCAGTGGCAGAAAGACAACCGAACCCTGGTCTTGGGGCTGTAATCCAATGCTCAAACCACTGCATCTTGCTGGCTTTCAACTCTAAGATACATAGAGTATTATGTTATTGTTGTTTTCAAAACATCAGCTGTGTTGTTGAACGACAGGTTTGTTACTTATATATTTACTAGCTGTGCCCTGCCACGCGTTGCTGTGGCCTATAGTAAAACTTATCAAAGTTGAGGTAGATATCTGGACTATTATGAAAGAGAGGTACCTACCTATTCCTTCCCCCTTTTCCTCCCCCTTTCTCTCCTTTCTTCCTTCTCTACCTCTTTCTTTCTTTCACTACTTGGTTTCATCCTTCTCTCTTTCCTTCATTCCCTCCCCCTTTCTTCCTTTGCCTTTCTTCCCTCCCTGTTTGCTTCCTTCTTTTACTTTTTATTTCCTTTTATTTTACCATCATCATAACAATAACAATAATGCAATGCATTGCCTCTGGGACCTGACACCTCTCCCATTCCCCCTAAAAGGGTCTCAGAGGAAGAATAATAGCATCATAATAATAATAATAGAAATAACAACCTTTACCCGCCACGTGTTGCTGTGGCCAATCTTCCCTCTTTCTCTCCTTCTTTCCCTCCTTCCTTCCTTCCTTCCCTCCCATCTTTCCTTCTCCTCTTCTTTCTCTATCTCTTTCCTTCCTTCCCCCTTTTTCTTTCTTTTCTGCTGTCTCTCTTTTCTTTCCTTCCATCTTTCCTTTTCTTTCCTTTTCTTCTTCCTTCTTTCTCTAACTTTCCTTCCTTCCCCCTTTTTCTTTACCTCCCTTTCTCTTTCTTCCTTCTTTCCTTCCTTCCTGTCTTTCCTAGATTTTGACAGGGCGGGAAGGGGAGGGGTGGGGTTTGGAGGGGGCGTGAAGTAAAAGGAGGTAAGATTGGGGTGGGGGAGTGATGGAGCGTGGGGTTGCGTGTGTGTGTGCAGCGGCGGGGGGAGTGATGGAGCGTGGGGTTGCGTGTGTGTGTGCGGCGGCGGGGGGGAGTGATGGAGCGTGGGGTTGCGTGTGTGTGTGCGGCTGCGGGGGGAGTGGGGTTGTGTGTGTGCATGCGGCGGCGGGGGGAGTGATGGAGCGTGGGGTTGCGTGTGTGTGTGCGGCGGCGGGGGGAGTGGGGTTGCGTGTGTGCATGCGGCGGCGAGGGGAGTGATGGAGCGTGGGGTTGCGTGTGTGTGTGCGGCGGCGGGGGGAGTGGGGTCGCGTGTGTGCGTGCGGCAGCGGGGGAAGTGATGGAGTGTGGGGTTGCGTGTGTGTGTGCGGCGGCGGGGGGAGTGGGGTTGCGTGTGTGTGTGCAGCGGCGGGGGGAGTGATGGAGTGTGGGGTTGTGTGTGTGTGTGCGGCAGGGGTGTGTGTGTGTGCGGGAAGCGGCGCGGCGGGGCTTGGAGTGGGCATGGTTTCCGCAGAGGGAACGTTGGCTGGAAGGGCATGTGCCAGGGAACTTGCGGCTGGGCGCCAATGCGCATGCTCAGTTGTTTTGCCGTTTTGTGAGTGTGTTGTTGTGTTGTTTTTCATTTTGAGTAGATACGTTTGTACCTTGTGGGTTGTGTTATGGGCATGGGAATTTTGGTTAAGTTTCGTTGGGGTTTTTTTGAGTTTTGTTTTTTTGCCGTTTTGAGTGTGTTGTTGTGTTGTTTTTCATTTTGAGTAATATGTTTGTACCTTGTGGGTTGTGTTATGAGCATGGGAATTTTGGTTAAGTTTCGTTGTTTTTTTTAGAGTTTTATCCTTTTGCCGTTTTGTGAGTGTGTTGTTGTGTTGTTTTTCATTTTGAGTAGATATGTTTGTACCTTGTGGGTTGTGTTATGGGCATGGGAATTTTGGTTAAGTTTCGTTGGGGGATTTTTGAGTTTTGTTGTTTTGCCGTTTTGTGAGTGTGTTGTTGTGTTGTTTTTCATTTTGAGTAGATATGTTTGTACCTTGTGGGTTGTGTTATGAGCATGGGAATTTTGGTTAAGTTTCGTTGGGGGATTTTTGAGTTTTGTTGTTTTGTCGTTTTGTGAGTGTGTTGTTGTGTTGTTTTTCATTTTGAGTAGATATGTTTGTACCTTGTGGGTTGTGTTATGGGCATGGGAATTTTGGTTAAGTTTCGTTGGGGGATTTTTGAGTTTTGTTGTTTTGTCGTTTTGTGAGTGTGTTGTTGTGTTGTTTTTCATTTTGAGTAGATATGTTTGTACCTTGTGGGTTGTGTTATGGGCATGGGAATTTTGATTAAGTTTCGTTGGGGGTTTTTTGAGTTTTGTTTCCTCGTTGGATGCCCCTAACAAATTTATATATATAGATTATTATTATTATTGTTTATATACTGTATTTGTATATCGTCTTTCTGAGCCCACAGGCGACTCAAGGCAGTTTACAGGGCAAAATTCAATGCCCACAATACTATAAATACAATTAAAAGCATTAACATATAATAAAAACCATAACAACATCAATAAAAGCATAAGTCATTGTTGGGGGGGGGGGGCACCTATAGGTCTTCCTGCACCTATAGAATTTCCTGCACCTTCAGCTTATAATAAACAGTTATGATTAGATTCATACAACCAGAATGGCATGGATTATGTTCAATGATTGAGGATGGTGTGAATTTAATAGTGAATGCAATGGTTTATTTGTTTTAATGTGCATTTAATTTTATTTTTTTAACTTAAGTGTATTTTAATTGTTTGTTGTCCAAAGGTATTGAATAGTTGCCATATGTAGAGCGTCCTTGATTCCTCTTTGGGGTAGAGAAAGGTGGGATACAAATAAAGTTAAATTAAATTAAATTAAATCTGAAAATGCAAATAACAAAACCAAAACTGGGTCCAAAACATTTCTATGTACCATTCATTGTCTCTTATTCAATAAATATTTGGACCGCATTATTGATAAATGGTTTCATTCACAATCCCAGTGTTCTGTTTCTGCCACTCTTCTCAGCATTTTTTCTTTTTTCTTCTTCCCTTTTCTTCATAGTCAAGTCTAGATAAACTATGGCTGATACTTCCAAAAGCTTTGTCGGAAAAACAGACTCTTATGGCTCCAGATCTAGTGCTGTTATTTTGGAAGATATCAGTGATGAAGAGATGGAGGAAGAGATAACAGATGGAAGTCAAGACATAATAATCGAAGACATAATAGTTGGAGAACCAATAGAGGAAATTTTTGTTCCAGTGCAAATCACAGATCGGATCTTTTTTGTTGATTTAGCCAACAAGAAACTGACAACGATCCCTTGGCAGGTTTTTGATCTGGAAGACTTGGAGGAATTGCATTTGGAAAGAAATATGATTGAGAGCATCCCTGAAGACATCTGTCTACTCAAGAACGTGAAAGTCCTTTATCTGAATAAGAATAACATTGGATACTTGTGCAAGGAATTTGGAGAACTGAAATGTCTTCAGAGCTTGGATTTAAGCAACAACCCACTATCTTATGATTCACTGGATATTGTCAGTAAACTGAGAGCGCTTTGCCAGCTTCGATTATATGATGTCAACCTGGATGAATTTCCGGTCGAAATCTGCAAACACCTCCATCACCTGAAGCTCCTCGGCCTGTCTACAAATAATCTCACTTGCCTGCCCAAAGAAGTGGTCAATATGACCAAACTTACAGAGATCTATTTGAAAAGCAACAAATTTGAAAATTTCCCCCCAGAACTTTGTCATCTGTACAATTTAGAGATAATAGATCTAGAAAAAAATGGACTGAACTCCATACCAGAAGAAATTTGCTCCCTGGAAAGTCTGGCCCAGTTCTTCATTGCATATAATAGCCTGACATCTGTCCCTGATACATTGAGCAAGTGCTCAAAATTGTCCATTTTGGATTTGTCCCATAACCTTCTGCACAGGCTTCCTCGAAGTTTAAAGGAGTTGACAGAAATGAAGGAATTTGGGTTGTCTGGGAACGCTCTGGCAAACTTCCCACGCCAGATTCGCCGCTGGAGGTCTCTTATTGTAGTTTACTTGAAAAACTGTGCCTTGCAGATGGTGCATCCCTCTTTAGCCAGGCTCACCAACACGATGATACTAGACCTGAGTGAAAATCTGCTGGAGGACTTTCCAAGGGAGGTTTGTGCAATGGAAAATCTGGAGGTGCTGTCTTTGGATGACAATCAGATAACTGAGGTATGGATATTTACTGTAATGAGATATAGACAGTTTTAGCATTATAAACTTCTAGCATTTCAGTGACTTAAAACTTTAGTTGAGCATTTGGAAATATAGTTTAGCTATCCAAATTGAAAAGGGCAAGCAACATTATCGAAGAAATGCAAACATGGCAAATATTTGCATCTGAGGAAGAAGATTGAGTCAATTGCCCAAACCAGCAAAATAAATCAGGCCTAGTATACAGTATTCTGCCCGGGAGCGTGTCCAGATTCACCCTGTTAGTGCCATACTTACTTGTAACACAACAGATTGAACTATATTGATAATTACATGTGTCCCCAGCCAAATTTCAAGTTGACACCATTCATGTTAAACACACATCCCAACAAGTAGCACTGGGAATTAATAGGAATTGTGCCACTTGTCAGATGGAATATACTATCTACAAATCTATCCCACTATCCCCCAGTGCCAGCCTGATCCAGATAATAGTACACACTAACAAAAACTTTAAAAAACTTTTTTTCCTGGAAACAAAGCAAAAATTAGGTTTTTTTAAAAAAAATGCATTAAAACTGTAAAAAATGCTTCCCCTGTTAAAACATTCATATGCCTCATATTCTTATAGCACCAGAAGAGGTAGATAAGGCCTTATCATATAGAGCCAAGTTTCTCAAATTGTGCTAATCCAGATATTTTGGACTTCCTAACAGCTGGAAGCTGGCTGGGATTTCTGGGAGCTGAAGCCCAAAACACCTGGAAGAGCACCGTTCGAGAAATACTTCTCTAGAGTGTTACAAGATCAGTTTGCCTAATGATATTCCAGACTCATATAGCTATAGTTTTCAACAGCATACATAAGGGTTTTTGGTACAAAGCATTATCTCTTGGAAATATTATCATGGATTGATGGAAAATTTCATGGAGACAGAGAGGAAATACTCTCATTTTGCCTCCTCCTTTGTAGCTGCATCACTTGGGTTATTATTATTATTATTATTATTATTATTATTGGGTTGTTGTAGGTTTTTTTGAGCAATATGGCCATGTTCTAGAGGCATTTCTCCTGACGTTTCACCTGCATCAATGGCAAGCATCCTCAGAGGTAGTGAGGATGCTTGCCATAGACCGCAATCCTAGACCTCACTACCTCTGAGGATGCTTGCCATAGATGCAGGCAAAACGTCAGGAGAAATACCTCTAGAACATGGTGATATAGCTTGAAAAAAACCTACAACAACCCAGTGATTCCGGCCATGAAAGCCTTCAACAATATTATTATTATTATTATTATTATTATTATTATTATTATCAAAGAGACTCAAAGTGATGAACAATGGTAAAAATAATACAATAATAACATTCCTTGTCTTCAGATTTCATTTATACTGTCTCCTTGCTATGCATGAGATTAGAACAGACACCCATTTGTTTCTTTGTTTACTACATGCATATGCCATCTGGATTCCAAACAGCCGAAACTATTTTCTCCCCACAATCCTAGTCCTATATCCATTTTTTCAGAATATTGATTTTGAAAAAAAATAATAACGATAATTCAAGGTACCTCCAGAAGTATACAGACTTTCTCGGCTAAAATGCCTCGGCCTGACCAGCAACAGATTCGCCTGGTTCCCAGAGGAAATATTTAATCTTCAATCACTAGAGAAACTGTACATGGGGCAGGACAAAGGAACCAAGCTTGCAGATTTACCAGATAACATCAGTCAGTTACAGGTAAGAAAGTGAACAGATATGACTTCTGAATCTGAATTCTTATACTACATTACTATATATGAATTGATCCTGTTTAATTGCTCTGTTTCCATGCTATTTCCTATGCTATTATACATTATTGAACCACCTTATCCTTTAACCAGTTTGCATAGTGGTCCTCCTTCCCCCCCTCCTCCAAAATTAGTCTGCGGTTGTTTTTGATGCTTGTTTATTATTGTTATGTTGTTTTCTGCTGTTTTAATTTGTTTTGTTTTTAATTGTATTTTGCCTTGGGCTTGGCCCCATGTAAGCCACCCCGAGTCCCTTCGGGGAGATGGAGACAGGGTAGAAAAAGAAATTCATTTTGATTTTGTGTTTCATTTTATGGCAGAACTGATTGCCAGAGATGTTTAAAATCTATGATACATGTTGGATTTTTCATGGGGCAGGGAAAATTATTGTCTGCGCATGCATTAATATTAATATTAATATTTATTTATTTTACTGTTGTTGTACCCTGACTGTGGAATATCATCCCTTAGAAGGTTCATCTGAAACATTGCAATCTTTGGGAGCGGTGGCATAGGCATGCTGATATATTTTTATTTCCCCATGCTTTACATTTCAATTTTTATCTTTGCTTTATTTGCTTTGTTGTTGTATTACCTCTCAATTTGTTACTTGTGAAAAAGTTATTTTACTGTATTGAATCAGGTGTGGAAACTTTATTTATACTTTGTGTACCCCACCCTCGAATCTCTTTGTGCAAAAGAGCAGCTTGGAAATAGTTTAAATAAAAAGGATTGCAATCTTTTCCCATCAGAATTAGAACCCATTGCTCCATGTCCAAGTCTCTGGAGAAAAAGGAAACAATCTGTTTCCCTCTTTGATATGGGATCTTTTCAAATATTTAAACATGGCAATGTGCCCCCCCCCCCCCCACCCTGAATAATGGGACTCCTGGCAGTTTACAGATGATTAAACCCAGAGCTCAACCATGGAGTGATGAAGACATTCCCCCAACAGCTCTTTAAAAAGACACCACACAGTTCTCTATTTGTTTACAATCTAATAATCCCCAGAATTGGTTATCTGAAAGTTAAATATCAAGATGGGAGAGTTGTGCTTTCAAACCATTTGAGACTTATGTTGACCGTAAGGTGAACCTATTATGGGGTTTTCTTACCAGAATTTGTTGAGAGGATGTCAATGATGATGATGTTAATATTTATTCCCAGCTATTCCTTGCCTTCATCTGAGGAAGGGAGTCTGACTTCAATGTGTTGTTGAATGCTTTCATGGCCGACACCACTGGGTTGCTGTGAATTTTCCAGGCTGTATGACCATGTTCCAGAAGCATTATCTCCTGTCATTTCACCCACATCTATGGCAGGTATCTTCAGAGGTTTTGTGAGGTCTCAGGCATTCTCATAGGTTTCACAAAACCTCTGAAAATGCCTGCCATAGATGTGGTTGAAAAGTCAGAAGAGAATGCTTTTGGAGTATGGCCCTACAGCCCAGAAAACTCATAGCAACCCAGCCTGACTTCCTCAAAGTCATCCAGTGAGTATCCATGGCCAAGCTGGGATTCAAATGCTGAATGCCTAGCCCAATAGACAGGTGTGAATTTCTCTTCTTCCAGAACTTGAAGGAACTGTACCTTGAGGAGAATGATTTGGAGTACCTTCCAACAACCATTGGCTTACTGAATAACCTGGAAATACTTGACTGTCACAGAAACTTTCTTATAGAGCTGCCTGACTCCATATGCCGCCTACAAGGTAAAATAAAGGAAATGAATGATCCTGACAAAAGCTTTCATCACTCAAAGGACACTATTTTGGTGTAACTACAACATCCTTTAGGTAACTGTTTTGTGTTTCTTCAAGGTGGAGATCTCTATAAATTACAGAAAGCAAGTACAGTGGACTCTCTTCATTCACTGGCTCCAATCCACAATGTCCACCAACTGCAGATCATCACATCTTACACATAAAATGCTGGCAACATAAATGTGCTGAAGTGTCTGCGCAAGCAACACTGTCATTTAATAATATGGTCTGTGGTCATCTGCCTTTTTGGCATCTGCAGGGGTCCCAGAATTTAACTCTTATGGATCTGGAGGACCTACTCTACCAAAGTCTTTTCTCTTTGCATAATTTGAATGACTTCCATGGTTTTAAAGTCTGGCTTCAAGTCAACCATTAGAAAAACAAGATGATCCTTGTGTGTTAGATTGTAATCTAAACACAGAAGGAAGGAAACTGTATAGATGAAGGATTGTAGCAGGTGGAAACATTCTCTTTCCTAACTCTTATTCTTCTGGCATAGCCTGGTGGAATTCAAGGGCTGAGAAACAACATGGTGCTGATGTAGGATTGAGTTGCTAAGAAAAAGTCTCTAGAGCAAGCATGGGCAAACTTCAGATCTCTAGATGTTTTGGATTTCAACTCCCACAATTCTGAACAGCCAGTAGGCTAGAGAGCCTAAATTTGCCCATGCCTGTTCTAACCACATTGTTTTTGGGAACTAGGCAGTCTCTAAGACAAAAGTTGACTTCTTTTTTATCCAGAGGGCCAAATACCAGTATATTTCAATTCTGAAATCTCTCAACCTTAGTAAGGAACCTTTATGAGAAGCATTTCAAGCTTTTAGACTGTGGCATTTGCAATCAGATTCATTTCTAGAGACTGAGGTCCCTCTACTTAACTTAAGCAAACTGGAATTCACCTGGCTTCTGCTGAGCCTCGCATTGAGACTGAATGTCTATTTTCAAAGACCAAGATCATTTCAGCACTTGCAGTTGAAAACAGCGACAACAAACCTATGATTTACTTTGAGCTTCAAAGTAAGCATTAAGTAAACATGGCTTGGAAACATTTCACTTTTATGATTTTCTGTGTTTAGGTTTGCAAACGCTACTACTTCACAGCAATCAGTTATTTCAACTCCCAGAGAACTTGGATAGCTTAGAGAAACTGCAGGTTCTTTCCCTCGAGGGAAACCCACTGATGGACCCACCCGTGGAAGTGTTTTCCGAAGGCCTGCCAGCCATATGGCAGTACCTAAAAGATGCAAGACTGCGGAGGGCCTGGGCTGTCAAGGTACAAATCAACTTCAGAATAGTACAAGAGGAATGCCAGGCAGCATTGTTGGGGTTGGATTATTTGTGTAATCCCTGTCATTTTAAATCTGCTTGTAAACTATTTATATAGTTGATCAGGAAAATATTTTGATGGATATGTAATCCTTAAATAGATTTGTATGGCATTGCTCTGCCAGAACGTGGTGAAATTGGGAGATAAGAGAGCAAAGCTGAAAGTACAGTGTGTGAAAAGAACAGTTTATGATCAGTGTCTCCCCTATCTTGAGAATGATATGTACACTGTAGAGTCTTGCTTATCCAACCTTCACTCATCCAACACTCTGTATTATCCAACGCAGTCTGCCTCCTGCCCGGATCCACAGCTGTTTCAATACTTTGAGATGTTTTGGTGCTAAATTCGTAAATACAATAATTACATAACGTTACCGTGTATTGAACTGCTTTTTTTGTTGATTTGTTGTAAAACATGATGCTTTGGTGCCTAATTTGTAAAATCATAACATAATTTGACATTTATTAGGCTTTTCCTTAATCCCTCCTTATTATCCATTGTTTTTGCTTATCCAATGTTCTGCCAGCCTGTTTATGTTGCATAAGCGAGACTCTACTGTATGCACAAGAAGGCATAGGGGACCTATCATAGTGGCTGGTAGCTGTAATGGTGAGGCCATTCCAACTCCTAGCTTGAAGTTATCCAAGGTCCTGAACCTACCATATTTTTAAAGCTTGGTACTTTGGATAGCTCCCATGGAGCAGAAATTACAACTTGGAGCGAATTCTGCACATGACTGATCTAGAAACCACCAAGCAGGTCCATGGTTGCTGTCTCATTAAGGACTACTTGTCTTAATCAATGATCTGTTGAAGACTTTTACTCTCCATTGTTACCTCTGAGCCATATCATCCCTCACCTCTCCATAGTCCACTCCTTTTTTGAAGAGTGGAAGACCTTAAAAGGCCTCTTTTGACTTGCAAAATAAGAGTGATACTGAAAAGAGGAGTAGAGTTAACGTATTATAATCTCTGCAAGATATACTTCAGACAAGTATTAAATATCCTAAAAGGACCAGGTCCTGTCTGATCTTGGAAGATAAACACAATAAGCTTTGGTCAATAATAATCATGATAAGAACAACAACAACAGCAACTTTATTTATATTACACCCTATTGTCCGGAGGGGACTCAGGGCAGATTCCAACAAACCAAAAAGCCAAACATTCAATGCCTCAATACAATAATAAATGTAAACATAATAATACTTGGATGGGGGATTGCCAGTTAATATCAGGTCCTCTGGGCAAGTCCTTTATGAAATGTATGTGCTCATCATAAATCAACACACTACTAATTGGATTTTCTTTTGGAACGAAAGTGATTACTCTGTAATCTTTTTCATTCTACCCAGTTATAGCAGTTTGATACCATTTTAAAAGTCATGACTACATTCAGTACAATCATTGGATTTTTTAATTTGTGTGGGACTTGAGCTGATATTGTAGTTTGGGGAGATACTACTGCTTCCTGGCACAAAATTCTCAAAGCTTATCTCAAAGCTTTCAACCCAGGATTCCTCAGCATCCGAACATGTCAGTTAAACTGCTATAATTGTGTGATGCGAAAGAGGGCAACATCACTTTCAAAATATCTGAAATGAGCTTTTCATCATCTTTGTCATTCTCACCTTAACCCATAGGTCCAAGCTTGCTGGCGTGGCATCATGGTGCGCAAGGGTCTCGGGCCCTATGCAGAGATCCAGAAAATGATAAAGAAAGCCAAGAAGGAGAAGAAAGAAAAGAAGGGCAAAGAGAAAGGAAAAGGGAAAGGGAAGGACAAAGATAAGGGCAAGGGCAAGGTTAAAGGCAAGGGCAAGAAGAAATAGTTCTTCTGAGGCGGAAACATAAAGCACATTTCAAAAGTCAATGGGGCCAGGAAATAAACACAAAGCAGAAGAAAGGTGCAAACAATACTTTTTATTGTTTTTCTGACACTTGTACACTCCAGCTAATGGAGAACATTGTCCAATGACGCAAACATTATTTTCTTAGGGATAAATTTCTGAAGTTTTAGACAACATCCACAAATGATAAGATGGCTACCAGTCAATTGAAAGGGCTTTGGTATTTCCCTACTGAGTAAGATTCTTTGCCCACCCCGCTTCTTCCCTATTATACTATGTGAGGTCAACAGTGATGTAGTGAAGTCAAAGCTTTGCAAGGTCAAAGGATTTTTTGAGAAGCAGCCATGATTGCACTATTCCCTCACCAGACCTTTATGTTTCCTCTAAATGTAGCAGTCTTACTCAACTAACAATGTGAGGAGGAAATGTTTTCCTGACAGCTATATATCCCAATGCAAGTATTTTGATGTCACTTGGTCCTGAAGGAGGAATTAAGACCCATTAGCTTTGCAAAGGACCTATTCTTCATGAAGGCGAGAGAGCTAAAATTGGTTTATTGATACAGATCAACACAGATAGCTGCATTCGGTGGCTTCTCAAGGGGTCACTCCTTGGCTGTGTAGACTATCAAGATGAGCAACTATACTTCCAAAGGTTACTACTATACCACGGTGGGTAAAGCTGAAGAAACAACATATGAAAGTTCTGAGTTGTTTGTTGCTATTACGCTGGTTTATAGTGTCAAAGTTCATTCCAAATGTCAAAACGAATATTTCGTTGATTCTCTCCATTGAACTGTTCCAGTTGCTGTTGCTGAACATTGGAAAGGACCCAACCCTGAAGTCCCAGCTCTGTGAATAAAGGCAGCTTTTGCAAGGCAGCCAACAGTTGGCCAAACCATTCCCCGCAGTCACAATGCAGTGATGGCCGAAGGCTGAGATCTAGTTCAGAAAGCTGATCCAGTGCAACTAAAGCTTGGCAAAATGTTGTCCATCCATGGTTAGAGACATGGTGGTTATAGCTAAGGTCCAACTTCTGTAGTTGACCCAAGCTCCTGTCTTGAATAACAGCAGCTGAAAGAAAGCACTCATGGGTTAGTTGGTAATGCTGCATTTATAATTATAAGGCATTTGCTTGGTAGCCATTGGAGGCTGCTAGGTCACTGAGATTGTAAATCCACAATAGGTTTCAGAGCCAAATCTAAAATTGCTATCCAGTGCTGAACCATATCCTTCATATAGGTTCAGCACTTTGGAGGACCCCTTGGTGTCACAATGGGCTAAACCCTTGTGCCAGCAGAACTGAAGACTGACAGGTCAGAAGTTTGAATCTGGGAAGAGCGAATTGAGCTCCCTCTCATCAGCTCCAGCTCCCCATGTGGGGACATGAGAGAAGCCCCTCACAAGGATGGTAAAACATCAAAACATTTTAGGCATCCCCTGGGCAACATCCTTGCAGACTGCCAATTCTCTCACACCAGAAGCGACTTGCAGTTTCTCAAGTTGCTCCTGTCATGAAAAAGAAAGCACTTTGCAAACCTCCTTCAACAAATGCCCAGAATGAATTTATGGATGTTGAAGCCATCCGCTACTATTGATGCCACATGCTGCAAATGTTTTGGATCAGGAGGGAAAAGGCTGTCCTAAAAAGACAAGGTTTAAAAACCAGATGTACAAAGGAAAAGGGAAATGCTGTGTGTGTGTTTACATGTGTTTTTACTAACCAAGGCCAAGGATATCCTCATCCACCAGGCTGCAGCTGCTCAGTCTTAACACTTGCATCTCAGCTCCAGGGTTTAGCGCCTTCAAAATCAGCTTTAGGTTCCCACCAACGCATTTATTCCAAGAAAGGTCTAATATCATCAGTTCAGGAAGGTGAAGGGCAGCCTCAGCTGAAAAGATTAGCGACAGCATCTTGTGCTTACTGAAATAAATAGGCATGGACCAGACACACATACATACACAGCCCTATCCATCTAAAGACTTTTCTTCTAAATTTATGAAAGTCTATTTTATTCTGCTCTATGAAATCAAAATCTGTTTGTCTAATGCAATGCTGCTTCTACATTGAATGCAGTTTAATAACACACAAAAGGAGGGATATTTGCTTAATTATATGGATTCACAATTCCCTTTCCTGCCATTGTTCCCCTCCAATTCTCACAAGCACAGGAATCGAATTTAGTACATAATGGCTGCCTATTTTTATTGTTATGACTTTCAATTAAAGTGGCAAATACACTAAATATCACCCATGTGTGATGGTTCCAAACAGAGTATTGCTTGTCTGCAGCGGTTTGCCAGACAGGCCAGAGGTTTTTCTCTTTGTCACATACTCCAACGTTTCACAGATGAAAACCAAAATTCATATGGTTAAGCAATGTCAGAGTGTTGTCAGGATGGCAAAGGTCATGAATGAGGAAGGACAGGTGAGCTGGGAGAGGCTGCAGCAGTTTGTTTTTGCCCAGGCTTATTGGGAAGGACAAGATGCTCCCCTTCCTCTCTTCTGGAGTGCCACGGTGTTCCATCTTGGGCCCGGTTCTGTTCAACATCTTTATTAATGACTTAGATGAAGGGTTAGAAGGCATGATCATCAAGTTTGCAGACGACACCAAATTGGGAGGGGTAGTTAATACTCCAGAGGACAGGAGCTGAATTCAAAACGATCTTAACAGATTAGAGAGATGGGCCAAAACTAACAAAATGAAGTTCAACAGTGACAAATGCAAGATACTCCACTTTGGCAGAAAAAATGAAATGCAAAGATACAGAATGCCTCTGGTATTAGTGCAAGAAGGTCCTCCATTGTACATGTGGCGGGGCTCAGTTTGCATTGCAGCAGGTGGTCTGTGGTTTGCTCTTCTCCACACTCACATGTCGTGGCCCCATTTCTTGAGGCTGGCTCTGCATCTCGTGGTGCCAGAGCACAGTCTGTTCAGCGCCTTCCAAGTCACCCAGTTTTCTGTGTGCCCAGGGGGGAGTCTCTTATTTGGTATCAGCCACTGATTGAGGTTCTGGGTTTGAGCCTGTCACTTTTGGACTCTCGCTTGCTGAGGTGTTCCAGTGAGTGTCTCTGTAGACCTTAGAAAACTATTTCTTGATTTAAGTCGTTGATGTGCTGGCTGATATCCAAACAGGGAATGAACTGGAGATGTCTCTGCCTTGGTCCCTTCACTATTGGCTGTTACTTCCCGGCGGATGTCAGGTGGTGCAATACCGAATAAACAGTGTAATTTCTCCAGTGGTGTAGGGTGCAGACACCCCGTGATAATGCGGCATGTCTTGACGGGGTTAGACTGGATGGCCTACGAGATCTCTTCCAACTCTATGATTCTGTCCTTGCTGTCCTAATTTATCTGGCATGTTGCTCTAGAACTGGAGATTTCTTTTTTTTTCCTCCTGCAATCTTACACAGTGACAAGCACTTTCTGGAATTGGGTTTTCTGATCTTTGGAGCCATTTTTGGTTAAATCTTCCCAATATATAGTTACACTAGTGTTTGTGTGTGTGTGTGTGCCTGTGTGTGTATATATCTTAGCGCTTTTAAAATCATAATACTGAAATTTTGGAAAACGAAAGTAACTGTTAATAACTAATTTCAAGAAAGAAAGAAAAGAACTCATTCACATATGTGTACACCAACACACAGAGAGAGATGCAACTTTTAACCTGTCAGTAAGCAATCTAGAAAAATGGTGCATATACCAATTTGGTGTTACTCAAAAACAGTATAATAACAGAAATACTTACAAGCATTTACAAAACACTGCACATGAATAAACATTGATTTCCACAGTGCGTTTTGTTTTTCAACATTCAATGAAAGGATTGCATTTATTCAAGTGCTTGGAATTTTGTGGTCTATATGAGACTGCCTCACTTTATTTTATGAATGGTTCTACTTGCTAAACTTTACTGATCCGCTCTTTCACTGAAATGAACAATGCCCTCCTTTATTTCCTGCAGGAGTCAGTATTGCCGTAATCATCAGAGTAGCTATCTCTGGCTAAAATATGTTGAGTACCTCTTGAATGGGAGAGTCTTAACAGCTTTGGGGCTGAGCGATCCATTTCAACTGATGGCCACATGATGGCAGCTGTGTGTATGGTGGCCCTTATCAGCACAGCACCAAAGATATAATCCAGAGGTTATTTATGTGCGAAGGGGATAGCCTTATCACAGATAAGCTTCATTCATGCACCAAATGCTTCACTATTATCGGTGCGGCTTATGCATGGCCAACTTCCATAGTGCCAAATTATTCTAATTATTTCCAGGTTAAGAGGCCATCTACATTTTTGTTTGCTTTTTTGTGCAGTATGCTTTTTGTTGAGAAGTTCTTAACAAGCCTCTCAGGGTCCTTCCACACAACCATATAATATCAATCCACAATATCTGCTTTTTTTTTTTTTTTAATATAAATTTTTATTCAAAGAAAAAGATTTTACAATGCAGATAAAAGTACTGGGGGTTGGGGGGAGGGGTAGTCTAGGGTGGGGACGAGGGGGTGGGGGGTAGGTAAAAGGTGTGAGGTGTGGGGGAAGGGCAAGGGAGGGCAGGTACAGGTGCAGAGGGGGGGGGAGAGATTAAAATGTTGACTTCCCAAGCTCCTTCCGATCCCTGGGTTTTCCATCTTCCATCTTCATTTTATTCTTTGTCTCCGAAGTCTCTTCTTGGTTGGTCATTATTTATACTTTGGACAAATCTATCATCAGTGGAATGTTCTTTTCTTTAAAGTAATCCTTCAGTCCTGACCAATTCGTCTTATTTTTTGTGTTTTCTAGTCTCTGGGATAGCGAGTCCATTTGAACTATCTCTAGCACTTTGGTCATCCAAATATCTATTTCAGGAATTTCCTCGGATTTCCAGGTTTTTGCCAGCAAAAGTCTCGCGGCTGTACTAAGTAGGAATAGTATTCTCTCTTGGTTTTTATTGAAATCTGAATTTGTTATACCTAATAAATAGATGTCTGGGGATCTAGGAAATTTTTTCTTTAGTATTTTTTTTGTAATCCTATGGATCTCCTTCCAATATTTTTTTACCTTTTTGCATTCCCACCAGACATGGAAGAAAGTTCCTTTTTCTTTCCTACATTTCCAGCAGGTGTTTGAAATTCCTTTATTAAATTTTGCCAATTTTTCAGGAGTGTAGTACCATCGGTAGTACATCTTATACCAATTTTCCTTTATATCACTTGCTACCATAGATTTTATTTTATTATTCCATATGTTTTCCCATTGGCTCATTAATATATTATGGCCTAAATCTTTTGCCCATTGGATTTGGCAATTTTTTACTTGTTAGTCTTCCGTTGACCATTTTAGCAGTTCTTGATAAAGTATTTTTATTAATTTCTTCTCTTTTTCTAGTATTAATTCCCATGTTCCCTTCCCTTGATTAAAGCCAATTTTCTCATCTTCTTTAAAACTTTGTTTTATTTGAAAATACTGTAACCATGTAATTTTTTCGTTTATTATTTTGAGTTCTTCTAGGGATTTTAAATTTGGTTGCTGTCTTGTTGTTTCTTTTAATATTTGGTGGTAAGTTAGCCAATGTTTACTGCCCAGTTCCCTGCTATGTCTCGCTTCAATCGGTGATATCCATTTTGGAGTTTTACTATACCATCTAGTTTTGTACTTCTCCCAGGTCTTGATTAATGCGGCCCTAATAAAATGATTATTAAAATTCTTCTCAATTTTTCTTTTATTATACCATAAATAGCCATGCCAACCTGATCTCAGGTCATGGCCTTCAATCGTTAGTAGGTCCTCGTTTCTTAAGGTTGCCCATTCTTTTACCGCAACAAGGTTGCAAGCCTCGTAGTATAATTTTAGATTAGGGAGCCCTAGACCTCCTCTTTTCTTTTCGTCTGTTAGGATTTTAAAACTAATCCTAGCTTTTTTGTTTTTCCATATGAACTTTAAAATTTCTGTATTCCATTTTTTAAATAGATGTTCATTCCTTAGAATCGGGAGTGTTTGGAAGAGGAATAGAAGGCGGGGTAAAATTGACATTTTGATTATAGCAATTCTTCCCAAAAGTGAGAAATTTTGATATTTCCATCTGTCTAAGTCCTGCTGTATTTTTTTCCATAATGGAATATAATTGTGTTTTATTAGGTTGATGTTGCTTTGTGATAAGTATATCCCTAAGTATTTTATCTTATTTTCGATTTTTATTCCTGATATTTCTTGGAGTGTTTCTTTCGATTTTTTGTCTATATTTTTTACTAATATCTTTGTTTTTTGTTTGTTCAGTTTGAAACCTGCTAGTCTCCCATAGGTATCAATTTTTTGTAGCCAATCATTTATAGTCTTTATGGGGTCCTCTACTATGCAGACCACGTCGTCCGCATATGCTCTTAGTTTATAATGTTTCTTTAGCACCTGCATACCCTTTAGTTTCTGGTCCGAATTTATGTCTCTAATTAGTGTGTCTATTACTAAAATAAAGAGAAGGGGGGAAAGTGGACATCCCTGTCTTGTTCCTTGTGTAATATTAATTTGGGGATCTGTCTCTTGGCCGTTTATTATTAATTTGGCGCTTTGTGTGCTATATATGGCGTTTACTGCATTTTGGAATTTATAGCCGATATCAATTTCTTGTAATAATAATTTGAGATATGCCCAATTAACTTTATCAAACGCCTTTTCTGCGTCGATAAATAACAATGCTACCTGCTTTTCGTTGTGCTTTTCATAGTACTCTAATGTATTTATTAAGATTCTCGTGTTATCTTTAATTTGCCTTTGTGGCAGAAAGCCTGCCTGTTCTTCTGCTGCCCAGTCCTTCAAAAAATTTTTTAACCTGTTCGCCATTATTAGTGCAAAAATTTTATAGTCGGTGTTTAATAACGATATTGGGCGATAATTTTTTATGTCCTCTGGGTCGGTGCCCTCTTTTTGTATCAAAGTTATGTTCGCTTTTTGCCATGTATTGGGAAATGTTTTATGATCAAGTATGTTATTTATTACTTTTTGGAGTAAGGGGGTTAATTCATTCCTAAATATTTTGTAGAACGTTGCGGTGAAACCGTCTGGTCCTGGGGCTTTATTTTTCTTTAACTTAGAGATTGCTGTATCTAATTCCAACATTGTTACCGGATCATTTAATAATGCTCTTTGTTGTTCTGTAAGTTTTGTTAGTTTTAAATTTCCTAGGTACTTTGTGATTTGTTCTTCCTGCGTGTTCATCTTTTGATATAAATTGTTGTAAAAATTGGCGAATTGCCCTATGATGCTCTTTTCTTCTGTGTATATTTTATCACCGACTTTGATCTTAGAGATAAATTGCCTATGTTTTTTCTTTTTGAGTTTATTTGCAAGCCATTTTCCGGCTTTGTTAGCATTTTGGAAGAAGTTGGCTTTTGCATATTTCATTTGTTTTTCTATTTTATCTAATTGTAATAACTCTAATTGCTTTTTCAGGGTTTCTATTCGTAATTTAGCCGACTTATTTTTTGGGTTTCTTTTTAGAGAGTTTTCCTCTTCTTGTAATGCCTCTGTTATTTTTTTTAATTCTTTATTCCAATTTTTCTTATTTATTGCCTCCTGCTGAATAAAATAACCCCTCATGACTGCTTTCATAGCATCCCATTGTATCTCTTTTGATGTTTCTATTCCACTATTTATCTTTAGGTATTCCTGTAAAAGTTTTTTATTATTTTCAACGTCTTCTTCTCTCCGTAGCAGATTGTCCTTTAGGCACCACCTGTATTTAGTATTACTTCCTTTTATTGTTAATTCAATTGCGCAATGGTCTGAGAATATTCTAGTTATGATATTTATTTTACTTGTTCTTACTAATATTGATTTAGTGGTCCAAATCATGTCTATTCTAGACCATGACTTGTGCCTTCCAGAAAAGTACGTGTAATCTCTAAGGTTTCCTTTATGATGTCGCCACGTATCTTCTAAGTGAAGTTTTTCTAATTGCGTTATGAAGTTCTTTGGTAAAATACTAGATTTATATTTTTTCTTGTTTGGGGGGTCATTTTTATCCTTTGGTGATTTGTCTAGTTTGGGGTCTATAATCCCATTAAAGTCTCCCATTAATACTAAATCGTCAAACTTTTGATTGTCTATGTTTCTTTTAAGTTCTTTCATGAATTTTTGCTTCGGACCGTTTGGGCAGTAAATGTTACAAATTAAAATCTTTTGTTTCTTTATTTCAATTTTTACACCAATAAATCTTCCTTCTTCATCTTTAAAACACTGTGTAGGTAGCAGCCAAGGCTTGATATATAGCACAACCCCCTTCTTCTTATCTTCTGCAGATGCGTAGAAACATTTTCCCAATTTTTCATTTTCCAGGTGTTTTACATGCTTACTTTTTATGTGGGTTTCTTGTAATCCGGCTATATCATAATTCTTTTGCTTCAGGTGATTGAAAACTCGTCTCCTCTTGTTCGGAGAGTTCAATCCATTTATATTATTTGAGTAGACCCTTATATCTTTATTCATTTATGTTTTCTTGCATCTCCCAGTGAACTATGTCCTGGGGCATCAGTAATTTATAGTTCTCAGGGGAGAACTCTCGCAGTCTTTTTTGACCTCTTTCCCTGTCTCCTATTTGCATATCGGGGACCTTCCCTTCTTTTTCTGTTAGATTTCCTTCCTCTGGGAACCTTTTGGGATTTTTTTCTTGTGTATCTTTCCTTTTTTCCTGTGGTTGTTTCTGGGTGTCTTGTTTCGTAGGTTTGATGTGGGTTGTGTAGAAAGCTTTTTCTTTTTCTTCAGAGTTTATCCAATACCTATTTTCATTCCAGGTGACTGTAATCCCTTCCAGTTTCTCCCATCTAAATTTTACTTTTCTCCTTTTTAATTCCTCTGTTAGGAAGTTATATTTTCTGCGTCTGGCTAGAGTCTGCTTTGTGACCTCTTTCATAATTATTACTCTTTGATCCTTATAATAGATTGGTTTTCTGGCACTTTCTTTTAATATTTCATCTCGTGTACTTTTTCTGCAAAAGCTTACGACCACGTCCTTTGGTGTTTTGTTTTTCTTTGCAAATTCTGATGGTACCCTATAGGCTCTATCAAGGTCTTGCCCTATAATTTCTCCACTCACTTCCAGTAATTCTGCCAATAGTTCTATAGATAGTTGTTTTACATTTTCCTCTTTTGACTCTTGTAAGTTTCTCAGTCTTATCTGATATTCCAATTCCCTATTTTCAAGAAGCTCTGTCTGTTGTTGGAGTTTTTGATTCAGATTTTCCAATTTTGTGATTCTGGAGTCCGTCTTATTTTGGACTTTTATTATTGTTAGGTTTTCTTTTTTTTATCTTATCTACATCTTCCTGAATCTTATTTATGTCTTCCTTTAGATCTGTTCTCAATTTCTTTATTTCTTCTTGCAATTCTTTATGTTGTGAGTCTTGCTTTGCTGATATTTTTTTTATCTCTTCCAGTATACTTTGTAGTACTGTCTCCTCTGTGATAGAGTCTTTTTTTTGTTGCACTTTGGCTGTTTGTGCCAGTTGTGGTGTTGTTTTTACTTTTGGGTTTTGCATCTTTTTTTTTTCTTAGTTTTCTCTGTCTTGAGATAATTGGTTTTGTTTCACTTTTAATTAGGCTTCTTTTATTATGGTAATGTATTCTTGTATTTTATTATCTTTATTCTTTCTTTTTCGGATTATCTATAAGCCTTATATGCCTTTTAGCAGTGCCCTTCTTTTTATTATGATTTGTCTTCTTTGTTCTGTCTCGCTTTTTGGAACTTATGGTATTTATATTCGTTTCCTCTTTTTCACCTTTATTATGTTGTCTTTATTGTATTTATTGTGATTTTTGTATGTGGTTTATTGTTTGTAGTGAGTAGATTCTCTTTATAGTTTCTTTGTAATATTCTGCGCTCTTGTTTGCCACTGCCTCCCCTTATTTCTTTCTCTCTTTATTATTCTATTTCTCCTTTAAATTTTCCTGATGTTCGTCCTTCTTCCACCTTTCCTCTTCCTTTTATACTCCTCTCGCGAGATGTTAACCTTCTATCAGTATATTTTCACTTCCCGTCTTCCTTCTCTGTTAGCCTCTCGCGTCCCCTCGCGTGATCTCACCTTCTCGCGTTACTTTTATTTGCCGCCTGCTGGGTCACTCTTCGCCTCTTCCCCTCCTTTCTCCCACGCTTTCCTTATCTCCTTATCTCATGTGTTGACTCAGGGTTGGTTCCATCCCATTCCTAGGCGTTTTCAAGGTCAGTTCTTTATTTATTTCTCTTCCTTTCGTTCCTTGTTTGGGGGTTTTGGTCTGCGAGTGGGAGGGTGGGGGCGGGGGACTCAGGAAATTTTTATTCGCTTATTCCCAGTTTATTCGCTATTCAGCCTATTTCAAGTATCGGAAGTTTCCTTCCTTTCTTCCTCGGGGGATGGATTTCCCCTTCTTCTGCCCCTTAGTTTTCTATACGTTACTCTGCCTTTCCCTTGTTTTGTTCTTGCTTTTACTGTTTCTTCGTTCTGTCTTGCAGTTCTATAGTTCACCGCAGTCCGCTGTACCTTAGGTCTCGAACCCCCACGGGCGCCTCCTCCGAGGCGCTCGGTGGAGTTCCTATCCCTAGGTTATGCTGTCCCTTTTAGAGGGAGGGAGCGTTATATTTGCTCTACCCAACTGTGGTAACTGTAAAAGCAGGGTGTCTTGTTTCCCTTGCCTCTTGGATTCTTTGATTCTTTAATTCTTTTGAATCAAAAGGGATGGCAGTTTTGGGGCGCCTTAATGCTCTGCTTTTGGCTTCGTTGTTTATTATCTTTTTGTTTCCTTTTGTCCTTCTGTTCAGATCTCCCCGCCCTCTACTTTAGCTTCTCCAATTTCTCTGACCAAAACCCCCTATTATTCACTCTAGCTGTCCTCCGTCGCTTTATTTTCTACTTACTTCTCGTTGACTTCAGTTAATCAAGGATCCAGGTGCTTGCTTTGGGGATTTCTTCTTTTGCTGCATTTCTTCTCCTTCTTGTATATTGGATTGCTGGCCAGTGGAAATAGGGGGGAGAGACTTAGGATGTCCTCCCGCTGCGGCTTGAGTCACACCGCGCGTCCCGTTGCCGGGCGCTTTGGGGAGCTCCCTTAAGGGGGGCACCCCTTTTGCACCGTCGGCCGGGGCGCAGGTGAAGCTACCCTTCAAGACCTCAGTCTGTCTTGTGAGGGAGGGGAGTTACAACCCCCCTAACTCAAGGAAAAACGCGGCTGTCCCCAGCAGCTGTTGGGAACACGTCTTCCACCGTCTGGCCACCAACCGGAAGTCTCCACAATATCTGCTTTGAACTGGATTATCTGAGTCCACACTGCCATATAATCCAGTTCAATGTGGATTTTATACAGCTGTGTGGAAGGGGCCTTAGTGAGCCTCCTAAATTCCATTTTGACAATAGCTGACATCTCCTTATAGCCCGTACTGTTTGCTGCAGCCTGTTATTTGTTTTCTGCTGCAACAGCAATTATATGTGCCCAGGGCTAATAACTACATTCAGTGCCAGATTCTGAGCACATCCTCTTAAACCACAAAATTACACTCTGTGCTGGTCACAGCGACCTCAGATAAGGATTACCAAATATGCAATAGGCATTGCTCTTCTTGTTGTTTCATGCGCAACTCTGAAGCTCTACAAAACACCAACATTTGGAATAAATTGTATCTATCTCAATCAGTGGTATGAGCAGGTTGGATTGAAAGCAGTGCTGGGAATTGGTAAATCCTTGGGCCAAAGATATTATCTGTTGCCTATTTGCTTTCCAGCACAGTTTCAGCATTCGTTTCAGCTCCGTGTTCCACTTGGGAAATACCAAAGCACTGATATTTCAGTGCTACTCAGCAAGGGACTGCCATGCCCTCAACCATTTCACAGTTCAGAACTGGGTCATGTGCAAAAGATATATCAGAGTGTGTTTAAGATGGCAAAAGTCATTAAGAGCAGGGGATTTTTTTGCTTTAGCCAGGGCTGACTGGGAAGGGCAAGATTCTACCCCGGGCATGGGCAAACTTTGGTCTTACAAGTTTAATTATTGGGATGCTGCTTTTGATACCTAGAATAGTTTCCTCTATAGCAGGCATGGGCAAACTTTGGTCCTCCAGGTTTTTGGACTTCAGCTCCCGCTTCGGTGATCCGGAAGCTCAAGTTGATACAAAATGCAGCTGCTCGGCTTCTTGTGGGAATTCTGATGAGATGCCACATAACACCAATCTTACTACAGCTGCATTGGTTACCAATTGAGCACCGGATCACTTTCAAAGTGATGGTACTCACCTTTAAGGCCTTGCATGGTCTGGGGCCGATGTACCTGAGGGACCTCCTCACCCCCTACCAACCCCAGAGATCCCTCCGTTCTGAGGACCAAGATTTATTGGAAATTCCCAGTGACAAGACCTTGCGTCTAACAGCAACCAGACGCAGAGCCTTTACAGCAGTGGCACCATCACTCTGGAATATTCTGCCACCTGAAGTCCATGCCTTGCGGGACTTATCAGCTTTCCACAGGGCATGTAAGACATATCTGTTTTAACAGGCCTTTGATCTTTGATATTGCTGTTTTTAAATTGTTTTAAATTGTTTTTAAATTGTGTTAGATTTTAGCCTGTTCTTGTAAGCCGCTCCGAGCCCCAGGGGAGTGGTGGCGTATACGTTTGAATAATAAATAATAAAATAAATAAATTCCTAACAACCTGTTAGGAATTGTGGAAGTTGAAGTCCAAAACACCTGGAGAGCCAAAGTTTGCCCATGCCTGGTCTACCCCCTTCATTCTTCTCTCTCCTGCTGAATTAATTGAGTACAAACAACTTTTGCATTTTGAACTCAGTTTGAATAAATGGAAATGCACCTAGGACAAAGAGGGAAAAGGGAAAAGAAACTGGGACATTTTAAAAGCAGACGAGCAAGTAGAACACTAGAGGATTAATTGGGACTGTCCCTGCCAAATCAGAACAGCTGGAGAGTATTATGGTCTTATGTAAAATCATAGAATTGCAGATTTATAAAAGACTTCAAGAGATATCTAGTTCAACTTCCTTCCATATCGATACCTAAATGTATCTCTCAAATAAATTGTGATTATTCCTTATGGCAGTCTCTCAGAATCTCTATTCTTCCAGATATCATGAGATACAGGCTTCACTAGGCAATATACTCGTAGGGATGATAGGATTTATACCCCTCCTTTCTCCCTGTGGGGACTCAAGGCCTCAGGAAGTTAACAATCTCACACTTTAGTCAAGTTTAAAAAGCACAATACAAAAGTTAAAAAACAATTAAATAATGAAGTATAGTAAATCTTCTGAATGAGGTCACAGACAGCAAAACAAACACCACGGGGGTGTTAACCCCTCCCTATGATTTTGAAAGAGTGTGTGTGGAGAGAGAGAGAGAGAGAGGCTGGAGTTATACTTAAAATCGTACCTGTTCCAAGTTACAAACGAATTCAGCTTAAGAACAAACCTACAGGACCTATCCTGTTTGTAACTTGAGAACTGCCTGTAATCAAAGGATGACATTTCCAGGGTCCATCCACACAGCCCCATATCCCAGAATATCAATGCAGAAAATCCCACAATATCTGCTTTGAACTGGGTTATCTAAGTCCACAGTGCCATATATTCAAGTTCAAAGCAGATAATCTGGATTTTTTGTGATTTTTCAAACATTTCCAAATCAGTGTGGTCTAGCTCTATTTCCATACATTTTAAAGTAAATACTGATCAAGCTGATTATACTCAGCCTAATGAGAGTAGACAGTGTTCTAATGCACTTCTGTCCCCTTGATATATGTTCTTTGGATTCTTATTCCAAGTTGTCTCTTGTACAAAAATTCATGCTAATTTGATGTGCTTTCTTTGCAAAGACATGGATAACCAAAGCCAAACCAAAGCAATCATTTAGGAGAAGGATTCTTACCTAAAGATGCAAATGAATCATGCTGTAAAGAACAATGGCCGAGGAGCACAGAAGTCAGTCTGGGCAGAAACCGGAGCCGGCTGAATAGCTGATCGGAGGAGAGGCCAACACTTTTATTTGACGATAAATCCAGCTCTTGAAGACTTGACAAAAGGGGTATTATCTGGGCTATGAAAAAACCAATACAGATAGTACACAGGCTTTGAAATATAAGAACGAAGTGTATGGGTCGTTTTCTGTTCAGAGGAGGCAGCTATATTTGAAACAGTCTCTTCTGTCCAGTTTTCTTTGTTGCTCTCTTCAATGGACAGACAAAAGGGATACATTATTTTATCATTGAATAATGAAAGAAAAACAGCCACAATTTCAGATGGGGCATGCCTTCTTAAACAATAATGCCTGTTGGCAATAGATGGTCTTATAATGCTAAATAATGCTAAATTTGGGCAAATTGTGCCTACAGCTTTGTTAAGCTGATTGATTAATGAAATGTGGTATTTCAAGCCATGTGTTTGAAAATATCTACAATATGCATTTACCCACCCTGGTTATTGAGATTTAGCAGTAAGTCTGAAAAGGGAAATAACTAATGGTGCACCTACACTAGAGATTTAATGCCATTTCACACCACTTTAACTGCCATGGGTCAATGCTATGTAATCTTGGGAGCTGTAGTTTGATGAGACACCACCACTCTTTGGCAGAGAAGGCAAAAGACATTGTAAAATGACAACCCTCAGGATTCAATAGCATTGAGGAATTGTAGTTAAAGTGGTGTCAAACTGCATTCATTCTATAATGTAGATCAGTGGATCTCAACCTGTGGGTCCCCAGATGTTTTGGCCTTCAACTCCCACAAATCCTAATGGCTGGTAAGCTGGCTGGTATTTCTGAGAGTTGTAGGCCAAAACACTCACTGAGAACCACTGATGTAGGTGCACCCTTAGTTTCCAGAGGCCCAGTAGCAAGAAGAGCACCTTGAAAGTGGCTGCAGCTGCCATTTCATCTGTCAAGACAGAAACAGGAAGTATATGGGATTGCATGCGATTCCATTCCAATTGTAACTTATTTAGCATTAGAATTGACATCATACCCTTCAATATTTCATAGATGCAATCCAAGACAAATGTGGCAAACTGTCCAAAACTATGAATGAGAATAAGGCAGGAGTCAGAAGAAGCTACAGCAGCTTGCTCTTGCCTGAATGTACTGGGAAAGGCGAGATTTGCCACTTTGGTCCTCACCTTCCTGCTGAGTCAACTTATAATGCAAACTATAGTGTTTCAAAATGATGGCCCCAATTTCAAAGGCATTTTGCACTAAGGACAAAGGGGAAGAGTGAGAGGAAGAGAGAGAAACCAGAAGATTTTAAAAGCAGCTGGAGAAAGTGGATTGAAAAAGGAGTATCAGGGCTTTCCTTGCCAAATTTGAAACTGTTTTGAATATATGCAACACTTTCACCTCCCTGCCTTGTTAGGTTTTTCAAGGAAATGTGTGATTAGGTTTTTTTAAAAAGAGGAGCAAAACCTACAATGGTTTTGCATAATGACATATGAAATTAGAGAGAAAGTGTTGCATATAAGGCGTTTTCTTCCACTCCCTTTGTTATGGTCCAGGGGTCCATTTATATTATATAATGTCAGCTTGAACTGCCATAATTCCATCCCATGGGATCCTGGGCATTGTGTTCTGTATAAGGCTGTTCATTATTTTTCTTACTTAAAATGGCCATGTCCTCTTCTGTAATACAGCACTGGTGAAGATCCAAAATTTCAAGGTGGCTCAGTCCAGCCAAATGGGTTGCTAAGTTTTGGAAACCTCCTCCAATCTCTTTATTGCAAGATACATCTAATTTCCTTAATTCCAATAAATGCTGCAAGGCAGTCCCTGAAATTGAGCAAATAGAAAGAGTAGTCAGTAACCTATATACCATCAAGGTATTTCTTGGTTGTTATTGCTATTATTATTATTTGTTAATTTATAAAATTCATTATACTTCATCTGTACTTCACTCTAGTGCAGGGGTCCACAAACGTTTTAAACAGAGGGCCAGGTCACAGTCCCCCAAACTGTTGGAGGGCCGGATTATAATTTGAAAAAAATGAATGAATTCCTATGTACACTGCACATATCTTATTTGTAGTGCAAAAAACCACTTAAAACAATACAATAATAAGTATTTCAATGGGAAGTGTGGGCCTACTTTTGACTGATGAGATAGTAGTGTTGTTATTGTTGTGTGCTTTCAAGTCGTTTCAGACTTAGGTTGACTCTGAGCGAGGGCCGGGTAAATGACCTTGGAGGGCCGCATCCAGCCCCCGGGCCTTAGTTTGAGGACCCCTGCTCTAGTGCAACAGATATATATTTTAAAATCCTAATTGGGCAATGTCTCGGCAACAATCCCCCCCTCCACTCACCCACTCACCCACACACACACACACACACACACACACACACAATTTTACAGTTGAGGTTGTATATGGATCATGAAATTCTTTATTTAGGTCTTTTTTTCTGCCATGATTTACTAAATGATCTAATTTCAAGCCTTTTCAATCTTATTTTCCCCAGGGCAAGATGGATGGATGGCATCCTTGAAGTGACTGGACTGACCTTGAAGGAGCTGGGGGTGGTGACGGCTGACAGGGAGCTCTGGCGTGGGCTGGTCCATGAGGTTACGAAGAGTCTATAAAGACCCTGGTAAATATAATTCTTGATGAGTTGTGAGTCCCATATCCATGGGTGCATTGCATTTGTTAGGAGCCCCCAGTGGTGCAATGCATTAAATCCTTGTGCTGGCAGGACTGCTGACCGAAAGTTTGGCAGTTTGAATCCGGGGAGCAGGGTGAGCTCCCATCTGTCAGCTCCAGCTTCTCATGAGGTGACATGAGAGAAGCTTCCCACAGGATGGTAAAACATCTGGGTGTCCCCTGGCCAACATCCTTGCAGATGGCCAATTCTCTCACACCAGAAGCAACTTGCAGTTTCTCAAGTCGCTCCTGACATGAAAAAAAAATGCATACATTCCTGGCTTTTGTCTCAACTTTCAGGAAGCTATCAAAGATGCTGAATTTATTTGGTAGATGGGGATCTTTAAAGTTCAGATTAAACCTAGATTAAATTCACTGTATCACTGATATGCTTTGAATGCGATTTTCCTGCTTCTTGGCAGTGGGTTGGACTGGATGGCCCTCAAGGTCTCTTCCAACTCTAGGATTCTATGATTCTATGATATGGAAGCTACTCTTTGCCAGTGCTTATTTGTATTAAAATCCCAAGTTCCAGGCCAACCACTGTACTTACCTAAACACTGGAGTCCACCCTGTTTTAATCCACACATGCTTAAATTTAGTACTTTCAAGCTTGAGACGTATTTTAGTTCCTGGGCGATACTGTTCAGGCTCCATCCTATCATTTTGTTAATAGACAGGTCCAGTTCTTCAAGGTTATGCATCCTATTTAGGAGCTGAGCTGAGAAGAAAGCCAGACATGAGTCAGAGACAACAACTCCATAACCGTTGAGGATGTGTGTGCGTGTTTCATTAGCTAATTTTATTTGGCTAATAGAAGGTTTAATCCCCGAAAAGTATTTTTTTCTAATCATTGAATGGCATCTACACAGCTTCTGGGCTTCTAAGCCTACCAACATAGGGTTGTGTATCCCTTATCTGAAGGGATAAGGGTTGTGTATCCCTTATCTGAAGTGCTTGGTACCAGAAGTGTTTCACGTTTCTAATATTTTTGGATTTTGGAATTTTCGCATATATATATATATTGCGATACCTTGGAGATGGGATCCAAGTGCATGTATGTTTTGTGTACACCTTATACACAAAGCCTGAAGGTAATTTTATGCACAACCTTTTCACTAATATTTTTACATGAATTAAAGTTTGCATTCATTGAACCATCAGAAAGCAAAAGGGTCCCTATCTTAGCCGCCTTGTGGTAAATTTGAGAATTTGGGATAATTTTGGAATTCCAGACAAGGGATGCTGAATCTGTATTCAAATGCAGAGGCTTCAAACCATCATCTCATACTAAAGGGAATTTAGCTTTATGTCTACATTAAGTGACAAAATACTAACATGTTGCATTGTTCTGCCATGCATTCTCACCTAATGATTCGCCATCTTCAGGAGTCAGATTGCAACCTGTGACTTTTAGTGTTTTGAGTGCACAAGCTTTTGGTATTTTGTGGGTTAGAAGAGAAAATCTCCCACCCACGTTGGTATTCCATGATAAATCCAGTGCTTCGAGATGAGGAATTACTTGAAGTCCTTCTCCTGTAAAAACAATAACAACAACAACAAAAGCTGACATTTGGAACAGACTTTGGAAACATTACGTTTTTGGACTTCAACTCCCAAAAAGTGTACATATTGATTGAAGTAAACAAAGAGAACTATGCAGACGCTATTCTATTTTCTATATAGGTTCCAACACATACACATGCCCATTTTTCCAGCTAACATGTAATCCTTAAATCAGAGTAATGATGCACCATTCCTGCATCCATGCTAGAAATAACTTGCAGTAACATCTGGCCATCTAGACAACCAATCCAGACTTCACTGAGGACCTGTGGGACCCAATGTGAGGCAATGACAGTCATGGGATAGGAAATGAGTTGCATAGTTTACTCACTACCTAAGTGTATATAAAATGAGCACCAAGGCTTCAGTCTTGAGCACCATAATGCAGCCAGTGGAGGTAGCTGATGATTACTTCCATATCAGTAGGATGAAGAATCCGCTCTGGAATTTTGTCTCAACTTTAAAGAAGATCTCCAAAATAGATTGAGGATCATGAATGTCTCTCTTAAAGTTCAAACTAAAATCTAGACAGATTTCATCACTTTAAAAGACATGGAAGTCATCTGTTGCAGCTGAATGGGGCCCTCACACTCACCACTTCTAGCAGGCAATACAGCCTTGAGTGAATGGTAAAATTCGTCCCAGCCATAGAAGTGAGAACAGGAATTTGCAGTCACAATTCTAAAGCTTTATATTGGCTATTTTGAATTAGTGCATACTAGAAACAATTTGAAGTTTAGTCCAAAATGGATTTGCAGTGCTAGATTTTCCAAACACAGATTGAGGGTCTAGAAGGAGCTTGAAACAGTACATCTCCCAGAAAATGTCAGTTTTCTGGGAGTTTCAGTCTAAACCATGCTGGGCCAACATGGGCCAACATTGGTCCTCCAGGTGTTTTGGACTTCCTAACCCACAATTCCTAACAGCCTCAGGGCCCTTCCCTTTCCCCCTTAGCCGCTTAGGAGTTGAAGGGCCAAAGTTGGCCCATGCCTGGTCCAAACAATGTAACATTTCTCAATGTGGATTATGGCAGAATTCACTAGCATCACTTAAGAAAATGACCCATTTATTTGATAGTACCTAAGAAGGCCATGTCTTTGGCTGTGAGCCTGCAGTTACTCAGTTGGAGGACTTTTAGTTTCTGCAGATGTTTGAACTGCTGTGTAAGAGGTCCTAATGTCCCTCCTATAAAATCATTCCAGGAAAGATCAATCTCCTCCAGGCCCGGTAGCAGAGGTATGATGTCAACTATAACAGGAGAAAAGAGCAGCACAACAGATAAAAAAATACAGCTGATAAGATAAGGGCATTATACACATTTAATTTTCACTTTTTTCCAAATATTTTTATTAAACATTTGCTAGGAGAGTGGGGGGTGAGGTGGGGACAAGGGAAGGAAAAGGAAATTGGGGGGGGGGGGAGATTAGTTATTGGTTAAATGCATCTTTACAAATATCAAATATGTTGCAAGGAAAAAAGAAAGAGGGTGAGGGTTATTGAGGTATGGGGAGTTCCTTTACAAAGTTATCATTGTTACAATAGACTACCTCATCACACTAGTGTTAATCAAGGAGAACTTGGAAGACACCAGTTTCACTCTTTGAATTGTTATACCATATTTTAACTCTAAATTATGGTTAAGCTTAATTACAGTTTAGTAAAACAAGCTAGCATCGTCAACACAACTTGGCTTATTTTAATAACCATACCTATTGGAAGTGAAGAAGCATCATGGGATAAACAGATAAGAAAAAAACCTAGGAAGATATCACTAGGGGCCCTTCCATACAGCCATATAACCCAAAATATCAAAGCAGATAATCCATAATATCTTATTTCAACTGGCAGTGTCTACACTGCCATATAATCCAGTTCAATTAGGATTTTATATAGCTATGTGGAAGGGCCTAGGATAAAGTTAGCAGAACTCAGCTTTGCAAAATGTATACTTACTCAGTTCTGTTACGTCTGATGCACCCAGTACACAATTATTTAAGTCCAAAATCTTGTTGGAAGGCTGTTTGCCCAATTTGTTCAGGAACTGCTTGACTCTCCAGTGACACAAAGCTAATTCTTCTTTAGCAGCAGGAGATGAGACATTATCTGTAGAACCAAAACACTGAGGATGGAGTGGCTTTGTCTCTGTGGTTTCTGAAATAAAACTGGTGACACCCAAAACTCCCTGCCTTGTAGATCAGTGATTCCAAAACTTTTGTCCTTCAGGTGTTTTGGACTTCAGTTCCCAGATTTCCCAACAGTGGGCCAAGCTGGCTGGGACTTTGGGAAGTTAGTCCCAAATACTTGGAGGACCAAATGTTGGGAACCACTGTTCTAGATTATGGATATGATCACTGTCTCTAGAAAAGAGTGTGCATGGGCTAGTGCAGAATGGGGAAGAAGATTAATAGTTCTTGGACCTAGTCTGGTCTGGGGTGATTTCCTATCTGACCCACACAAGATATGGAAGAAATTTCTTCAGAGCCCTCTGCATTCTTGCTTTTCCCACCTTGGAGGGTAAGATATATACAGGCAATTTTACTTTTATCCCTAGTCATTGATGATAGCAGGAGATATTAAAGTTTGTTGGTCTCCTGTACACCAGGAACCAATTAGGTTTTTAATGATATGTCCTATTCCAAATTAGGTCCTTAACCCTGGTGTAGAAGATCCTGCCCTGTCCTCTCCTGGTCCACATAAGAAATGTTCAAGCTGATGATCCATATAGAAACTTCCATATGAGTAATTGCTTCCTCAAAGGCAAGAGGCAAGCTGAAGCTTTATGGGCCTCAGTGTAGCTGTGCTAAGCTCCATCCCTCCTTGGAGGGAAAGGATGGTCCTTTTCCTCCAAAGTTGCCTGACTCAGATTACAAAAAAACAGCATTTCAGACACTACATTAGCCTAAAACACTACAGCAGATATACATCTTTTTTCTGATAGCTAATATTAACAAAGTGCACAAAATAAATATTATGTCTAAAGAGTTGGTATCAATTACTATAAATAACTAAGTTTTTTTAATAATCAAACAGATTCCGCCCACTTTGCTGAGAGACATGACGAAACTACTCCTTCATGGGTGCTAAATGTTCCCATTCCTTCAAGAGCAAAATGTGTAATTCTGGGAGCAGATTTCTGGCCAGATTTCAAGACCTGGCTCTTCTTCTCCAGTCTGCAGAGCAAAGAAGAATCTCAGAATGGGAATACTGCCTTGTAGGGTACGTGTAGATATATCTTTTCCTTATTTGTTTTCTTTGAATAGTATATTCTTTGCAACTGCAGTTGATGTTTAATGACATCATCAGGGGCAGCCTTCTGTGACATTGCAAGGAATCATCCCTGGATCTCACGTTTTGCTGCTAAAATCTCAGACTTGGGATAGTTCAGATTTGGCAACCCTAAAAAATCTATTTTAAAATCTATGAACTTACAACTCTTACCTGCTGCAGGGAGAGCTTGCTCCACACTTTGCGTTTCTGATCTACATGTATTTGTTGGGGGTGTTGAGTTTCCCTTTCTGCTTTCATCTTTTGATTCCTCAAAATGTGACTTCTGGGGAAAGAACCTGCTTTTTGATGGATGTTGAGATTTCCCCTTCTTAGCAGATTTCTTCTTCTGGATCTGATTTATAAACAGGCTGAATGGGGATCTCTGAAACAGTCCACCTTCACAATTTCTTGGAGCTCCTGGCAATAGGTTTGTCCAAAGATAGATAGTGTCAGAGAATGTATTTTGAACTGCATTTGCTCTTGAGTCTGGCTGGTCACCAATAGTTTTGTAAACTTTGTCACATAGATCCTCAAAACCAAATAACAGTAAATAGTATAATAATAATAATAATAATAATAATAATAATAATAATAACAACAACAACAACAACAACAACAACAATAATACTTTATTTATAGGCCACCTTACCTCCCCAAGGGGACTATAATATTTCTCTTGCCACAAAATAGAGTTTTACATGTTTACCTCTTCTTAACTATCTTTTTGCAGAATGGCAAGTAGATGTTCTTGAAGATTTACCTGTATATACATGCATTTAATGTATTCAGAGTTTGGAAAAGTTCCTTTTATGTTCTGCCCAAGCTGTCTGACAGTTATGAGAATTATGATCCACCAAGATAACTTTTCCAAGGTACACAATAAACTTCGGTACACTGGCTTTTTAAAACATCAGCTCAAACCTGATCCAAATGTTTGTGCCTAAAGCCAACTTGCTAATACGGTTTTAAATGGTCAGGTTGGAAAGCTTTCTGAATTAATCTTGTCATCTTGACTTAGTATTATATGACCCTGGTGTATTGTAAGAAACCTGCTGGATCAGATCACAAAGCTATCTAGACTAATATCCTGTTTCTGCCATTAGTCAGCCAGATGCTTTCGGAATGCATTCAAACAATGATAATTCTGATTACATTCAGGAGAAAAAGACAAATGTAAACAAGACAGCCTCTGGTTTTAATCCATAGTACTCAAAAAGAATTAGAGCCTACATGTCTCTAAAAGCATGGGTGGGAAACATGGGGCTCTCCATATGTCACTAGTCTGCAACACTAGTTAGCATAACTAATGATGGGGATAATGGCAGTTGCAGTCTGACATCTGGAGGGCCAGATGTTCTTCATCCCTGTATTAGAGATACTAACACACACAAATGCAGATATATAATTAATATACTTGCAATGCTGGTGTAAGAACCCATCATGATGCTGCTGAAGCGCCGTTGCTGCTTTCCTTGCCAGTCATCTCCATAGTGGAGTCTTCCTTTTGATTTTATGTCTGGATGCCTTGTTCTGACCTCAAAATAAATGGGGCTCTGTTTGGGAGGTGCCTGGCAGAGAAGGCAGCAGCAGTGCTTAGGTAGTCCCAAGAGAAAGACAACATTTATTTTGCATTTTAAATGGGGATGGCCCAAATCTACCCTCTCACCATTGATCTCAATCATGGCTGGGCTCAGTTGGAGAGTGGGTGACAGCACCAATAAGAAGAATAAGAAAGGGGTCTCAATCTGACTTTGAATCAGGGAAATGTCAATGCAATGTCAATCTGATATATTTCAAGTAGGTGTAGTGCTAAGGCAGTGGTTCTCACACTTCCTAATGCCATGACCTCTTAATACAGTTCCTCATGTTGTGGTGACCCCCAACCATAACATTACTTTTGTTGTTACTTTATAGCTGTAATTTTGCTACTGTTATGAATCGTAATGTAAATATCCGATATGCAGGATGCATTTTCATTCGCTAGACCAAATTTGGCACAAATACCCAATACACCCAAATTTAAATACTGGTAGGGTTGGTTTCGTCATTTTGGAGTTGTAACTGCTGTCGTTTATAGTTCACCTACAATCAAAGAGCATTCTGAACTCCACCAAAAATGGCACACAGAACTCCCGTGAACAACAGAAAATACTGGAAGGGTTTGATGGGCATTGACCTTGAGTTTTGGAGTTGTAGTTTACCTACATCCAGAGAGCACTGTGGACTCAAACAAAATGGATCTGGACCAAACTTGGCAGGAATACTCAGTGTGCCCAAATGTGAACACTGGTGGAGTTTGGGGGAAATAGATCTTGACACTTGGAAGTTGTAGCTGCTGGGATTTATAGTTCACCTACAATCAAAGAGCATTCTGAACCCCAGCAATGATAGAATTGGGCCAAACTTCCCACACAGAACTCCCATGACCAACAGAAAATACTGTGTTTTCTCATGGTCCTTGGTGACCCCCCTATCACCCCCTTGTGACCCCCCCCCCAGGGGTCCCAACCCCCAGGTTGAGAAACACTGTGCTAAGGGAAGGAATCTGGGGTGCCACTAAGACAAAATAATCTGCACCACAGCTGATTTATTTTGCTTGTGTAGGTAACCTCCATAGATGAAAGCTGTGCACAAAATAAAGGCAATTTTCTCAGAAGTTTATTTCAAGATAGTTTGTATGCAAAAAGGAAAAATGGTAACAACCACAAGTCATTCAAGCAAATATATATCAGGCCAATTGATTTCAGGGCAGGCTGATGAATGGTAAACTGTGGATGTCTTCTTCCCACTCAGAATTTCATTACGGTTAAACAAACAACTACGAAGTAACTCAGATATAGTACTAACCAGTACAGAAGAACCTGTATTTGCGGTGCTATATATTTTATATAATATTCATATCAATATTGAGTATTTTATTCTGTTGTTTTCCCCTCTTTTGGGCATTGGTTCTTAAGCTTTGACACACAAAATTCTAAACACGCCATAGATTGAAATAATAGAAACATTGACAGAGATTTTTAGAAGATAAAATAACCTACCATCACTATCCATTTTTGATACCGCAGAGTTTTTGCTTTCCAAGTATTTTCATAGTTCCTTAAAGACTCAAGCTTTGGAGTTGCATTTCCTAGATTTGCTTGTTCTGATTTTATTTCTTCTCCTCGGATTATGTCTGTAGTTAAGCTAGAAGCACTGTTCAGAGTTCAAAAGACATACATATCCACATGAAGAAATAACGTAGTGCTGTGAAATGAGTTGCCATAACTTTTTCTTCAATTAGACTTTGCAGTTTATCAGTCTTTCCGGAGGCTGAACAGTTTTGTTCAACTGCTTCCTTGGACATTTCAGTTACATACCCTCATCAGCTTTCTGTCCATCTTAATTTCTTTTGTTTTCTGGTCAAATTTCCAAAACTAAAGAGGAAATAGCTGTGTAGACTTTGACACCAAAGCCTTCTACATGTGACGGATTGCTGGGTGCTGGTTTGCTTTGTGAAGGCTGAGTCAATTTACAGCTCACGTTACAAGCCTAACAGAATAAAAAGTTCATTGTGTTCTCAACTGTTTCCCTCCCTCCACTTCTGCGTGCAAGAGTAACCTGCTGGAGCTTTGAGAAAGCTGAGAAATCAAATACTTCTGTGGGAATTATTATATGAAGCAGTAGTGCAGTGTAATATTCCCTCCTCCTCCCTATAAAATATTGTTCAGCTGTTGTGATTTTCAGCAACACTCACTACAGAATCCAACCAAGACGAAGTTAATAATTGCAGTTAAGGTATGGCACATAATGAAATTTGTCAAAATCCAAGAAAGAATGTTTTTCAAGTTTTGCCAATATAATTACCAGACATTTATTTATAGTCACAGCAACTGGTGCTGAGTTGATTTATGCTTAAGGATTTCAAAAGTTAGGGTAGCTTAAAATCTCACATATAATCATACTTTAGAGGGAAAGAAGGGAGTTTCAGACATCCAAAAATATTATTATTTCAATTTTGAAAATTACTCTCTCCATTTCTAAATAAGGATGTCAATAAGCCATGGGTTGATAGGGAGTTGATAAGATCTTCATGTAAAAGATGTATTTCTGCATAGTGAATGCCCAAACACCATAATTCACCAGGATAATCCATTTTACAATATTTTTGTTGATAAATGGCAAACATGTCACTCCCCCCCCCCCCCCGCCCAATCTCTCCATTAATTAATTCCTTGGGTGATTCACCCTCTTTTCTATATAGAACTTGGAGAAATGTTATTTGCCAGTTATGATTGGGTCGGATATCAGCCAGCATCCCAATGGCTTAAATCAAGAAACAGCTTCCTAAGATCAAGAGAGATACTTGCAGGAAGACCTCAGCAAGCAAGAATCCAAAAGTGGCAGCTTAAAACCCAGCACCTTAATCAGTGGCTGAGACCGGATGAGAAACTCCCTCCTGGGCACAAAGAAGATTGGGCAACCTGAAAGGTACTGAACAGGCTGTGCTCTTGCACCATGAGATGCAGATCCAACCTTAATAAATGGGGATACAAAGTGGAGTCCACGACATGTGAGTGTGGAGAAGAGCAAACCACAGAACACCTACTACAATGCAGCCTGGGCCCTGCCATATGCACAATGGAGGACCTTCTCACAGTGACACCAGAGGCATTCCAAGTGGCCAGCTTCTGGTCAAAGGAAATTTAGCATAATACCAAGTTTTAAAACTTTGTGTTTTTAAATGCATTTCAACTTGCTTTTGACACGATAAATAAATATATTGGGTCTATGAAGATTTGCACTTTTACTTTTCAGTTGTAAAGATGATAGAAACAATATACTGAAGAACTAAATAAAAGAAATGATGAATAATATATTCATTCAAGGAAGAACCATTTGAAGATGAAACCAATTTTAGGACCTTATCCATGCAAGTTTCACATGTTTTCTCTCTGTTTTTGCATGTTAGCGAAATGGATTTCCCAAAGAGGCCATCCCATGATGCCCAGCTGCTTCCGATGGCCAGCTGTGGGAATCCATCTTGCCAGCATGCAAAAAATGGAGAGAAGACTCCATTACCTAACTCCTAGGTAAGAAGAAAGAAGGGGAAAGGGGGGGGGGGGGAGCATGAAGAAGACGAGGGAAAAATGTGAGAGGGCTGATTATCCCTGAAGATGAGCCCCCACTCTTTCTTCTGCTTTCCCCCATTTTCCTCCCACCTGTGGGATAACGTCCTTAGAAAGTGAAATGGAAGCTGTACTTAGAGCACTTGAGAGAACAATATTGATAGAACTTCTTCAGAGTCCACTCTCTTTCCAACTAAAATCTGTGAACAAATATGGAAAACAAAATAATGGCCCACAGATTAGTAACACCCACCCACCCCATGAAAGGGAACACCAGGGATTCTAGTAACTATGGGGCCATTGCATTAATTTACCCTACAAGGAAAGTGATGATCAAACAACAAATACTTTTACCTTGTATAAAGCAAAAAATGTCTAAGTTGAGTTCAGGGGAGGAAGAGGCCCTAGAGACCATATTGTAAATATATATTGGATAATGGAGCACACCATAACTTCTACTTTATAGATTATAGAAAACGTTTGTAGATCACAAAAAAACCTTTAATTGCTCTTAAAGAAATAGGTGTGCCATAACATATGATTTTCCAGATGCATAACCCATACAATGGAGAAGAGGCTAGCATCAGGGTAGAGAAATGAAATGGTTTCCAACTGGCAAGGAATTTAGGCAAAGCTGCGTTTTGTCATATAGCAGTAATCTGGGGAAAACTCTGTCTTCAATGACTGGAAAAAGTAAAAAAAACTGATCAAAGGCTCGGCTGAATTACATGAATACATACTGCTGCATAATATTGCCAGAAGACAGAATGGCACATAGCCAAGAAATAACACACCAAATAATTGGAGAGAAGTTTAGAACTGAGCAAAAGAAAACCTGTGAAGGATTGATGTCAGAGTGAGTGCACACCATGCTAGTTAAAATACAGGCAGAGCTGGGTAAACACATCATTCTGCAAATATAAAAAGGGTGTGAACACAAAGCACAAGAAAAACTTATCTCTGGCAATGTACATAGTTATGGTATAGCAACAGAGTTGATAACAGATAGAAGGAAGATTATTCGGTTTGCAAACCCCCAGGGTGAGGTCAGTTGCTCACAAACTACCAGAATAGCTCAGAGAACTGCAAACAGAACAGGTTAAGTTGTGCTTATTTACAATACTGAAGACATATTCGGGCACAGGATGCTTCCAGTTGGAGGGTTCTTAGTACAGTAGAGTTCCGCTTATCCAACCTTCGCTCATCCAACCTTCTGTATTATCCAGCACAGTCTGCCTCCCACCAGGAATGATGTCCAGGGTAGGAGAAAGAAGGAACCCTTGTCTGTTTTGGTGCTAAATTTGTAAATACAGTAATTACTGTATAACGTTACTGTGTACTGAACTGCTTTTTCTGTTGATTTGTTGTAAAACATGATGTTTTACTGCTTAATTTGTAAAATCATAACGTAATTTGATGTTTAATAGACTTTTCCATAAACCCTCCTTAATATCCAACAGTTTCGCTTATCCACCATTCTGCTGGCCCGTTTATGTTGGATAAGCAAGACTCTACTGTATTTGCAAAAGAACATGCACTGCACATACAGCAACATCACCTTTTCCTAAAGTTTTGGCTGAGTTCCTTCATGGAGATGAATATCATAAATCAGAATTAGGAAATTTCTCCCCTCCAAGACTATCATTAGCTCAACTCCAGGGGCAAAGTTCTGTCCTTTGAGGGGTGCAGTTTTAAACAGGTTTTTTTATAAAAAAAAACTTGCAAAAATACAACGTACAATTTATATATTTTAAATTTAAGATAAATACCACAACTCTGCAAAGCACTAGACAGGATATATGACATTAGCCAGGCATTTTTTAATGATCAAAATAACATTGTCTGAAAGAGAGCACTCATGACTATTTTCTTTTCTACAGGATATCTAATTTCAGATCTAATTTGCCAAATAGTCACTGTTGTATGTTTTTATGTTGAATGTTTTTATATTGTGTAAATGCTATTTTAAATTGTAAGTTGCTCAGAGCACCTTGGTGGAGAGCGACTAATTAAGAAATGAAGTGAAGTGAAGTGAAGTGAAGGATAGTTTTCTTGATCTGAATGTCTGTAAATATTATCACTTTATGTATTCCTTTGTAAAATTTGCAGGAAAGTTGGCTTCCAGCTATACAAGGAGGAGGCAAATTCCCTAGGCCTCCTGGCATTCATAAAGAGCATGGATCCCTGACAACTGATCAAGATGCTAATGATTGATCAGATAACCAATGACCGATGCCTGGAAAGGTGGTTTCCAACTCCAGCAGACCTGTTTGTGAGTTCCTTGTGTCCACACCATTGGCAAACACATTCTCTCCCATTTGTCGCCAGAAGGAGAAGGGAGTGGGTGGACAGAAAGGGGACCGACCCTTTCTGGGGACAACCTCGTTAGCTGCGTCCCACGCAGCATCTTCCATTCAAAGATTAGTGTGGATTTTTGTACTTTGCCTCATCATGACTCCTTAATCCGGCATATATTCTAAGGGAATAATGCCATTAGAGGATTAATGCCACAAGTTGATTGGAAAAAAAGGATTTGCAAACGCCGAAATCCTATATGGCGTGCACTTAATCATGAAGTATTATTTTGAGGATTTCATCTACCATTTAGTTGTGATTCTAGTCCAGCCCAAGTGGTACTAGCCAAAAACACAAGGATTTGGGTTTTTTTACATTCTTGTAAGAAAGAGTCTTAACTGTATGTGCCACTTCATAGTCTTTAAAGTACAGACCAACTTAACATCCCATTGATTTCATTCATGTGTGACCAAGGCCAGAATAGGATTGATCTACAGTACCAGCAGTTGCACTTTTCCCAGGTCATGCAGCAATGGCAAGGGATGGCAAACAAAGCCTGAGGTTCTATAGTGGAGTTGTATAGTGCAAATATACAGAGTAGCATATTGAAACTGGTATCCTGTTAGTGATATATCTGGCATTAAGTCCACTTTACACTTCTGTATGTCTTTTCTTGGTAATTTTGGAGGATGGCATTGTTTTACACACTCTGACCAAAGACACTCCCATGCTCACCATGTAAGTGATGCAGCTACATAGCCATTCTGTGACCAGTGATAGATAGAATATCTGGCTATGTAGCAGAGACTCACAGGAAATCTTTTAGTGAATTGCAAAGATGCATAAGAGGACACCAGGAAAGGATGTCCTGATGTCCATAGGAATGTACCAGTGTGTGTTGGCTCTCCCTAACCAGTGTATGCATGTGTGTTGGGTCCTGTAGGGCAACCATTCCAATAAGTATCAGGTCATGTTGTGCATTAAATCACAAGGTTTTTCTATACATTGCTTCAAACACACATCAACTCTTTTGCAGCTCCTCCACGTAGTAATGTGACAGGAGCCGCTTGCTGAATATGGACATTATGTTCAGCGTTGGGTTGCTTTGAGCCCATCTTTAAATCTCTTTTCCTGCCCACCAACATTCCGTTTTCCATTCTTGAGTTCGGAACAGAGCAACTGCTTTGGGAGATGGTGGTCAGGCATCCGGACAATGTGGCCAGTCCAGCGGAGTTGATGGCGGAGGACTGTCGCTTCAATGCTGGTGGTCTTTGCTTCTTCCAGCACGCTGACATTTGTATGCTTGTCTTCCCAAGAGATTTGCAGGATTTTTCAGAGGCAGCGCTGATGGAATCATTCCAGGAGTTGCATGTGACGTCTGTAGAATGTCCATGTCTCACAGGCGTATAGCAAGGTTGGGAGGACAATCACCTTGGTATCCCTATGGATGTCCCGGTCCTCAAACACTCTCTGCTTCATTCGGAAAAATGCTGCACTCGCAGAGCTTGGGCGGTGTTGAATTTCAGTGTCAATGTTGACTTTTGTAGAGAGATGGCTGGTCAACATTTTCTAATTTCATCCTACACATGTATAGCTCTATTGTTTCATTTTTAACTGTGGTGACAATGTCCTATGGGCTTCTGGGATTTGCAGTTTATAGAGCACTATTTAAAATGCTCAAAATGCATTACCAGATTACAATACCCATGCTTCCATAATAGCTGAAGTGGAATAATAGTGCTATAAATGTGTGGCATGAAGGGTCTTAAGTTCAATGTGGCTTCCTGTCTCCAAAATTGAGTTGTGTAACTTGACTGTCCACACTTCAACATAACTTAGAGCAGGCATGGGCCTGTAGACTATTAGGAATTGTGGGAGTTGAAGTCCAAAACACCCAGAGGGTTAAAGTTTGCCCATGCCTTCGGTTAAGATACCACAGTGGTGTTCATAAAACAATATGATTTCATGTTTTCCCTAAGGCATCCTATAATAATAATTTGTTGCAATTAACACTCCAGCACAAAAATGCTGGGGTGTTAATAATAACAGAATATTATTATAATTGCATGCAATTCAATCTGGGTGCCTGTTAGGTATCTCATGAATTTCTGTGATTTATGGCTTACAGCGCAATGTCACGTACTTACCACTTGCAGAGAGGAAATATCAAGGAATGGGTGAGAATTTTGCTATTGTTTGTTGTTGTTGGCTTTTTTGTATAAGTTTATCAACATTTGAACCTTGCTGATCGAATTTTTCCTTATCATAGAATCATAGAATCAAAGAGTTGGAAGAGACCTCATGGGCCATCCAGTCCAACCCCATTCTGCCAGGAAGCAGGAATATTGCATTCAAATCACCCCTGACAAATGGCCATCCAGCCTCTGCTTAAAAGCTTCCAAAGGAGGAGCCTCCACCACACTCCGGGGCAGAGAGTTCCACTGCTGAATGGCTCTCACAGTCAGGAAGTTCTTCCTAATGTTCAGATGGAATCTCCTCTCTTGTAGTTTGAAGCCATTGTTCCGCATCCTAGTCTCCAAGGAAGCAGAAAACAAGCTTGCTCCCTCCTCCCTGTGGCTTCCTCTCACATATTTATACTTGGCTATCATATCTCCTCTCAGCCTTCTCTTCTTCAGGCTAAACATGCCCAGTTCCCTAAGCCACTCCTCATAGGGCTTGTTCTCCAGACCCTTGATCATTTTAGTCGCCCTCCTCTGGACACATTCCAGCTTGTCAATATCTCTCTTGAATTGTGGTGCCCAGAATTGGACACAATATTCCAGATGTGGTCTAACCAAAGCAGAATAGAGGGGTAGCATTACTTCCTTAGATCTAGACACTATGCTCCTATTGATGCAGGCCAAAATCCCATTGGCTTTTTTTGCCGCCACATCACATTGTTGGCTCATGTTTAACTTGTTGTCCATGAGGACTCCAAGATCTTTTTCACACGTACTGCTCTCAAGCCAGGCGTCACCCATTCTGTATCTTTGCATTTCATTTTTTCTGCCAAAGTGGAGTATCTTGCATTTGTCACTGTTGAACTTCATTTTGTTAGTTTTGGCCCATCTCTCTAATCTGTCAAGATCGTTTTGAATTCTGCTCCTGTCCTCTGGACTATTGGCTATCCCTCCCAATTTGGTGTCATCTGCAAACTTGATGATCATGCCTTCTAGCCCTTCATCTAAGTCATTAATAAAGATGTTGAACAGGACCGGGCCCAGGACGGAACCGTGCGGCACTCCACTTGTCACTTCTTTCCAAGATGAAGAGGAAGCATTAGTGAGCACTCTCTGTGTTCGTCCACTTAACCAATTACAGATCCACCTCACCGTAGTTTTGCCTAGCCCACATTGGACTAGTTTCCTTGCCAGAAGGTCATGGGGGACCTTGTCGAAGGCCTTACTGAAATCCAGGTACGCTACATCCACGGCATTCCCCGCATCTACATGATTTTAATGTCATGTATTACATGTGCATATTGTGAACCGCTGCGAGCCTTTGGGGAGTGGCGGTATATAAAATTGATTAAGAAAATAAATAAGAAACATTTATAAAATCTTCATATTTGGAAAAGAAACAAATTGAATGTCCAAGCATTAGCTAGTGTATATTGATATATTACATGTATCAAAATAACAAAAGTAACCTCCTTGCCATTTATATAAATGCATGAATAAGTTACTTAGCAAGTTCATTTGAGGTCCTCAAGCTTTATTAATTGCCAGAGTTTAATTAAAAACCGTGAAACTCTAAGGATCAATGATAACTCCCATCTGGTATATATTGATGTCTGGTTAGATTTATAATCACTTCTGTGACTGGTTAGAAGACCATAATAATACCCACGAGAAATATTAATACAGCCTCCTTTTATTTCCAATTCATGATTCATTAATTACATATAGCAGGATGAGATGTAATTAATGTTTGGTTTATGAACCAAATGGTTCCATTAGAAACATAACATCTTCGCTTGTTTTTTGAGTTGATAAATTTGCTAGTTTTGCATAAAATGTTTCATTTTTTTCTCAAGAATTCCTGAAGTACAGAAAAATCTTATAGCATTCTGCTGTGTTCTCAATGAGTGTTGTAATGTGTCAAAACATTATTACTTTAATTAATTTATTTACCAAATTTATACTTCACCATTCTCAACCCTGTAGAGGACTCAAGGTAGCTTACATATATAGGCATCGATTTGCTGCCATTAAAACACACCTAACAAAACCCTATATAATAAAACAATCATTAAAACATATAAAACCTTAAACTACTTATTTAAAATCACACAATCCAATATCATAGTCTGCAGCTGTTCCAATTTGTCATTGCACTATTCCATATTTGCACTGATAGATTGGTCTGTGTGCTTGGTCACACATCCAGATCTTTAGCCTTTTCCTAAAGGTCAAGGGGGGGGGGACTCATCTAATTCCACTCGGGAGGGAGTTCCATAGCTGAGGGGTCACCACTGAGAAGGCCCTGCCTCTTATCCCTGCCAACCACACCTGCGAAGTAGGCAGTACCAAGAACAGGGCCTCCCCAAAAGATCTTAATCTCCTTGCTGGCTCATAGAGAGACATATGTTTGGACAGGTAAACTGGGCCAGAATCATTTAGGGCTTTATAGGCTAAAGCCAGCACTTTGAATTGTGCTCAGTAGCAGACGGGTAGCCAGTGGAGCTGACGTAACAGGGAGGTTGTGTGCTCCTTGTACCCCGCTCCAGTAAGAAATCTGGCTGCCATCTGTTGGACTACTTGAAGTCTTCAAAGGCAACCCCACATAGAGCACGTTGCAGTAGTCAATTCAGGATGTAACAAGAGCATGGACTACCATGACCAAATCTGGCTTCCAAAGGTACTGGCGCACAAGTTTTAATTATGTGAATGCTCCCATGGTTACCACTGAAACCTGAGGTTCCAGGGTCAATGATGAGTCCAGGTTCACTCCCAAGCTGCAAACCTGTGTCTTCAGGGGGAGTGCAATCTCATACAGTACAAGCTGTAACCCTATTTCCTGTTCAGCCTTACGACTAACCAGGCATACCTCTGTTTTGTCTGGATCCAATTTCAATTTGTTTGCCCTCATCCAGACCATCTCAGCTGCCAAGCAACAGTTCAGGACCTGAACAGCTACCTTAGCAGCAGGTGGAAAGGAGTAGTAAAGTTATACATCATCTGCATGTTTTTTCTTTGATGATGAGAAAATTTTCAATAGTTTGGGATGTCTGATTTTATGCCTTCATGTTGTCTACATGTAATGAACACCAAAGCATACTATCTTTGTATCTTGACTTCATAGATGTAGTTTAGCGATCACAGGTTAATAATTCCTTATCTGAAATGCATGTGGCCAGAAGTGTTTTTGGTTTTATCAGATTTTTTAATATCTGTAATTGCATACCTGTACATAATGAGATATCTTGAAAATGGAGCCCAAATCTAAACAGAACTTTCATTTGACTAGACAATTCCCTGGATAACTTGGCCCCAGAAATCTTGTTCTTGAACCTTACTATTGTTCTATATACAAAGTTATAACACTATATTCTCTATTGCCTTCTATCCTTGCTGTTGCCAATTGACTTACGCATTTCATTCATCAGCCCTATCTTCGCAATTGATTTGTACCAGTCCACCTACCTATGCTCAGAAACTAATCATTATTGCACATTCATTGGTTGTTGGTTTGATGGTTGCTTTTATAGTTGTTATAATGTTCTTTTTATTTTGTTTTATGCTTTTGTTTATGTATTTTAATGTGTTATATTTCTAATTATGTTGTTTGGGCTTGGCCCCATATAAGCCGCCCCAAGTCCCTTCGAGGAGATGGAGGCGGGGTATAAAAATAAAGTATTATCATTATTATTATTATTATTATTATTATTCTGACACAAAAACACAGTATGTTGCAGCAAACGAGATCTATATGCTGGATTTCGTATCACAAAATCCAAGTCGAACACTTCCCAAGCGTCTAGGACCATGTGATGTATTTTCAAATGATGCGCGCAGATCCAAGTAAGGTGGCCTTTTGCAGTTGACAGACCATGATTTTGTCAATGTTTATTGTTTACAAATGCCGGCTGAGATCTTTTGGCACAGCACCCAGTGTGCCGATTACCACTGGGACCACCTGTACTGGTTTATGCCAGAGCCTTTGTAGTTCGATTTTGAGGTCATGATAACTGCTGAGTCTTTCCTGTTGTTTTTTCCTCAATGCGACTGTCACCTGGTATGGCATCAATAATCCAAACTTTTTTCTTTTCCACAATCGTGATGTCTGGTGTATTGTCTTCCAAAACTTTGTCAGTCTGGATTCAAAAGTCCCACAGTATTTTTGGGTGTTCATTTTCCACTATCTTTGCAGGTTTATGATCCCACCAATTCTTTACTGCTGGCAGGTGGTACTTGTGACATAAGTTCCAGTGAATCATTTAGGCTACAGAGTTGTGCCTTTGTTTGTAGTCCGTTTGTGCAATTTTTTGCAACAGCTGAGGATATGATCCATGGTTTCATCAGCTTCCTTGCACAGTTTGCATTTTGGGTCATCAGATGATTTTTCAATCTTGGCCTTAATTGCATTTGTTCTGATGGCTGCAAGAATCAGGCCTTCTATCTCCTTCTTCAGGGTTCCATTCGTGAGCCATAACCAGGTCTTCTCTTTATCAACTTTTCCTTCAGTTTTGTCAAGGAACTGCCCATGCAATGCTTTGTTGTGCCAGCTGTCAGCTCTGGTTTGTAGTGCGGTTTTCTTGTACTGATTGTTGTTGTTGTTGTTGTTGTTGTTAATAATAATAATAATAATAATAATAATGTTTCACAGACACCTTATGCACATAGCTTGAAGGTAATTTGATGCAACATTCTAAATATTTTTGTGCATAAAACAAGTTTGCTTATATTGAACCGGCAGAAAACAGAGATGAAACTATTTTAGCTCCCTATTTGTAATATTTTATAATTCCAAAAAAGAGAAGATCAACCTTGCACAGTGTTATATAAAAGATATGCCTTTGAGATTTATTTACTTCCTCAAAGAAATAACACCAGCATGCCAGCACAATCCCATGTTTTTTCTCAATGGAAGATGAACTCGGCGACAGTACTATAGACTAGAATGTCTGAGCTTCCTTTTCTTTTCAATGAACCAGAAGGCTGAAGGTGGATATGTAAGGCTCTTTAACCTGTGTCAAGGGTCTTTATGGCACCTTAAATCGGTTAAGTAGTTTGAAGTAGGTTCAGCAATTGTACCGAACAGATGTCAGAGGCTGAACCTAAGATATTACATCCTTCTCTTCCCTCCTCCTCCTCTCCTCCTCCTCCTCCTCCATTATCATTCTGCTTTTATTATCTCAGGAAATACATAAATACTCTTCAGAAGCTTGCTATATGGATTACCAAAGATCTGGTTGACATGTTGCATAATGATGAGGTTGGATAAGCATCTACACCAAGAACATCTGAAGGGAATCTAAATAAGCCAGAAAGTGTCTGCCAAATCTCAACATATCAAAATCTTCCGTGTTTCTTCGTTAGATTCAGTCATAGCAAAGTATGACACATCTATTGAGTCAGAACTACTAGATCCTAATAGCAACATCAAGAAGTATGAGATGTATCTGCTTTATGGGGAGATTTAGGGAGGAGCACCCTTCGCCCAGGTCTTGACCTACCTGCAACTTTAAAAAAAGAGGATGATAGGGCATGTTAATTACAGTATTTCTTTATTGATAAAAGGCATCAGAGGGAACAGTGAGGACTTTTTACACTTCTTAAGATTCTTATCTTTCCCTACCTCTATGAATCTCAGTAATTAACTCCAAATTAGCCATTGAACTGGCAAATGGCACCATAGATAAAGCAAAAGAATTGAAGCATGCCTACTTATTTGAAAGCGCTGTGTTACGCTACGATTGCTTTCTAAAGCCATATTACATGGGGTGGGTGTGCATAGGCCTTAAAGTTGCCTGTCAACTTAAAAAGATCCTAATTTAATTTTGTAGAGCCCAATACTGGTTAGGACACCGCAGACCAATTCAGAGTTGAAAAGAATAACGAAACTATCCAACCTTGAATCCTTTTCTTTTCAAGTTCAGTCACCTCAGAGTTGCACATCCTCCCAAGTTCTGATTCATGCACAAAGTCAAAAGTTGGGAAAAGTTACCTTTTTGGGCTATTGTTCTCAGAATCTCACTGTTGCATGCCCAGTGGGCATTTTGGAAGTAATACTCCAAAGGAGGGACTTTCCCACAAGCTTCAATATGTAGTCCTGGCAGAAGGAAGCCCAGCTGGAGAGTTAAATGCTCATTTTAATTCCTCTCCTTCACTTGGATTGAGTAACCATTTTTACAAGCTTGTATTTTGGATATTTTGTATTTTTCAGCTGCTTCTTACAGCCCTGCATTTCACTTGTAACACGTTTACTTATAGGAAATATGTTAATTTAAATGGAAGTCTTCTCAGGATCATATGTTTTGCAAACCTTCCAACATTACACAGTTCAAAACTGACATGTGCAGTCAAGGAGCATCAGAGGTCATGAGGAAGAACACCCAAGGCAGCAGTTTGTTTTTGCCTGGGCCTTCTGGAAAGTGCAATGTGATGCCCTCTCCTCTCATCTTCCCCATGTTGAATTAAACTACTTTGCATTTGAACTCATTTTGCAGCTACTGCAGTCTGGAGAGGACAAATGGGAAAGTAAGAGGAGACAAAAAAATCCCAAGTCCCCTTCTACACAGTTTGCTTTGAACTGGATTATCTGGCAGTGTAGACTCAGACAATACAGTTCAAAGAAGATAATGTGGATTATCTGCCTTAATATTCTGGATTATATGGTAGTGTAGAAAGGCCCTGAGACATTTTTATAGCAGTTGAAAAAAATGTGATGGCAGAGAATTAAATCAAATTGGAGGATTCAGGCCCCTTCCACACAGCTAAATAAAATCCCACATTATCCGCTTTGAACTGGAATATATGGCAGTGTGGACTCAGATAACACAGTTCAAAGCAGAGGTTGTGGGATTTTCTGCCTTGATATTCTGGGATATAGGGCTGTGTGTAAGGGCTCTTAGTTTCATCTGGGGCTGAGTAACTTCCAAACATGTGCACCTACTCCACTGAATGTTCCTCTGGGCCCTTCCACACAGCCATATATAATATATATATATATATATAAAACCCAGAATATCAAGGCAGACAGTCCATAATATCTGCTTTGGACTGGGTTATCAGAGTCAACACTGCTGTATAATCCAGTTCAATGTGGATTTTATACAGTTGTGTAGAAGCTGCTCCTGCTGCCTCTAGAAAATTAAGTGAATGATGTGAAGACCTCCATCTTCACTGACCATTTAAAGCCATTTGAAGCTATCTTAAAACTATGCAGGCAGACAACAAACTCCCCCAAAAGTGTGTGAAAGAAATCCCTTAATGTGCACCAGTATTTAGTCGTTTGCGTAAATATTATCCTGGCCTCGAACTGGTTCCAGGAGTCCCTATGTAATCATCTATGTAATAATACTGGTTTGAAACTGTATTAAATAATTACTGCAGATGGGACCTAAGATTCTTTTTGCTACACTTGCTACTGGAATGCAACCACAATGTCTCCGACTCCATGAAGTCCTGCAGTTAGACAGGGGAGAACAGAATAAGGGAACACAAGAGAACAGAAGATCACCATCAAAACCTGCAGTCTTTTTCTTTCTGTCACTGGAATACCTAGACTTAATGCCCAACTTTTAGAAAAACACTGAACATCTGAAAAGTTAAATCAGTCTACACAATAGATATGAAGCTTTTCTATGCATCAGAACACTTGTTTAGACTTGAGAAAAATCTGAAAGAGTTACCGACCCCTATACTGTCTCTATCATGGCACTGTTTGAGTCTTTTGAATGTCTTGGAAGAGAAATGGCGGCAGCAGCCAGGGGTGTTTTTCCCTCTCCTTATCCATGGGTCCTATAAAATCCAGATACGTTCGGACAAGTAAACTGAGCCAGTACTGACTTCTACATGAAATCGACTTATACATAGGTATATATGGCAAGTCCTTGGGCAGACACAAAAAAGGGCAAGGATGGCTGGGAAAAGTATTCTTTACGTAACCAGAGAAAGGGTGTGAATCTGGATATTATGAAAGTGGTACTTTAAACTCCTTTGATGGTGTTCTACTGTTGTCTCCACCATGTTATTTCAATTAAACTAGGCAACAATAAATCTTAAGAGCATAAGAAAGAAACTGAAAAGGACATGATTCCTGCTGGGCCTTTAAGAAGTGATTAATGGGAGCTTTCCAGACAAACTCCTCTGCTTGACATTCCACCCACATATATGTGTGAACCTTAAGAGTATTGTGATGACTCTTGCCAAGTAGCTTAATAAAGCTTACCTATTGTATCAACTCCCAACACCAGGTAGGATTAAAACAGGTGCCTGGAACTGCTAATGGGCTGGATGAGAGTTTTTGAAATAAAACTCAGTCATAACAAGATGAAAGTTAGGTGGTTCATTTGTTCACAGGTGAGCAAACATGCGGTCGATTTGTATTCTATGAGGGTACGAGGTCTGTAGAGATCAAACTTGCGCTTTAATCGTTCCTCTGGATATTTGAAGCAAGACAGGTTCAGCAGCAAGGAATGACATGAATTAGTTTAGGTTGGTGTACCATCACCAAACTCTTCTGGACAGGTCTAGTTTGGCTGAACCTATCTATGTTCTAGTAACATCTACAACTGACTCAGAACTTTGAAATATTATATTTTTAATACTATGATTCCAGAACATCTATTTCTGTTTTATTGACTATTCTAAAGCCTTTGACTGTGGATCATAATAAATTGTGGCAAGTTCTTGGTGGTATGGGCATACCAAATCACCTTTGTCTCCTGAGGAATCTGTATATAGACCAAGTAGCAAGAGTAAGAACTGACCATGGAACAACAGACTGGTTCAAGATTGGGAAAGGCGTAAGGCAGGGTTGTATACTCTCACTCAACCTATTCAACTTGTATATACAGGGTGAGGCAGCATAACTTCCTTTTGTAAAATGCATGCCATTCACTCAGTTGAAGACGTAACGGAGCGCTAGTGGTCTCGTTCAAGAAGCGGGAGTATAAAGTTTTGTCCTGACACAGTTCAGTCGCCATCATGCGTTGGAACAGTGAGGAGCGTGCTTTTGCCGTTGAGGCCTACTTTTCGAGTGGATTTGGAGTGGCCAGCCCGCTCTCCAGATTTGGCCCCTTGTGATTTTTTTCTATGGGGTTTTTTGAAATCCTGAGTTTATGTGAACCAAGGACCCTACAAGATTTGAAGACCAACTTCCAGGGAGAAATTAACATAACGCCTGCTATGCTGGCAAGAGTCATGACAAATGCCAGAAACTGGTTTACTCGGTGTATGGAGAATGGGGGACGTCACCTACCTAATTTGATCTTCAAAACTATGTAAAACAAAACTTTAGGTATGCGCCTACATTATAAAAAAAATTCTGATTCATACAATGGGTTTTATTACGTTTTGAAAAAAGGAAGCTATGCTGCCTCACCCTGTAGAATACACCATGCAATGTGCAGGGCTTGACAAATCCAGGGCTGGAGTTAAAATTGCTGGAAGAAACATCAACAGCTTTAGATATGGAGATGATACCATTTGGATGGCCGAAAGTGAGGAGGAGCTGAGGAGCCTTCGAACCAAGGTTAAAGAAGAAAGCGCAAAAGCTGGGTTGCAGGTAAACATCAAAAAACCAAGATCATGGCAACAGGAGAGAGAGATTGATAACTGGCAAATAGAGGGAGAAAATGTGGAGGCAGTGATGGACTTTGTATTTCTAGGTGCAAAAATTACTGCAGATGCAGACTGCAGCCAGGAAATCAGAAGACATTTACTTCTTAGGAGGAGAACAACGTCCAGTCTCGATAAAATAGTAAAGAGTAGAGACATCAGACTGGCAACAAAGATCCGCATAGTCAAAGCAATGGTATTCGCCATAGTAACCTATGGATGTGAGAGCTGGGCCATAAGGAAGGCTGAGCAAAGGAAGAAAGGTGCTTTTGAACTGTGGTGCTAGAGGAAAATTCAGAGCGTGCCTTGGACCACCAGAAGATCCAACCAGTCCATACTTCAGGAAATAAAGCCCGACTGTTCATTGGAGGGAAGGATATTAGAGGCAAAGATGAAGTACTTTGACCACATAATGAGAAGACAGGAAAGCTTAGATAAGACAATGATGCTGGGAAAAATGGAAGGAAAAAGGAAGAGGGGCCGACCAAGGGCAAGATGGATGGATGGTATCCTTGAAGTGACTGCCTTGACTGAAGGAGCTGAGGGTGTTGACGGCCAACAGGAAGCTCTGGCATGGGCTGGTCCATGAGGGCATGAAGAGTCGGAAATGACTGAATGAATAAACAACAACAACAGAACTTTCCCAGCCAACAGGACTGAAAAAACTTAACTCAAAAAGTTCTTTGGCTGCCTTCAGTAATTCTCCCTCTTATGAGACCACTTTTGAAGGTCTCATAAGAGGGAGAATTGCTGATATTGGGACTGGTAAGTGAGGAAATATCTGACTGGGAGAACATGACCAGTTTTTAATTTGTTTCTAATCACATTTCAAAGAGCTTGTGCTTATTTTTTAAATCTCATATGGTTCAGGATCAAGATACTTGGAAAAACATCTGCCCGCACATTAACTTGCCCAAGCAGGTTTCTTTTCCTCTGTGTTGTTACTTTCTTAAAATTCCCTAGTGAAGCCTAGAGAAGAATACCAATGTTGTTATCCTTTCAGTACCAGACAAAAATATTATTATTCTTAAACACTTCTTCATTTATGTAATTTTTAAAAATGTACAATGGTCAAGATCCTGCATCAGAAGACTTATGTGTATCACATAATGATATCTCCATAGTGGTGCCTCACTATGTTGGCTTCCCCAAAATCTCACCTTGCAAGCAGTGAACCTCCCCAACACAGCCATTTCTATATTGTCAGAGAGTGGAAGGATCAGCAAGGCAAATTCAGGTATTTTCCTGGATCAACAGACATTAGCAGGGATCTGGAGCCCCCAGTGGCGCAGTGGGTTACACCCCTGTGCCGGCAGGACTGAAGACTGACAGGTAGCAGGTTCGAATCTGGGGAGAGGTGAATGAACTTCCTCTACCAGCTCCAGCTCCTCATGTGGGGACATGAGAGAAACCTCCCACAAGGATGATAAAACATCAAACCATCCGGGCGTCCCCTGGGCAACGTCCTTGCAGATGGCCAATTCTCTCACACCAGAAGCGACTTGCGTGGACCTCCATAGTTTCTTAGGACATTCTGCAGATGATATCTTTGCAGCTCACAAGGTTAAAGGAAAACAGTTGGAAGTGCCCTCACTGATCTGTCCTCTCCAACAGTACAGAAAATGTTGGGGAAGGCTTCATTGCTAACAAAGTGGATTGGGGGCAAATTCGGATGCTGCATAGTTAGAATAGAATTCAAACCTTTACAACAATCCAAAGGAAGAGTTACAATGACAAAGGCCGGATCTATACTGTCATATAAGGCAGTTTCACTTTCTGCCTCCAAAAGAGAAGAGGAAGGGGAGGAAAAGGCAGGGAGGGGACTTGGGAAGAACCCCCTTCCTCCCGGCCCACCCATCCCACTCCAGCCTGCCATGCAGCCCCCAAGTTAGAAAGTTTGCCCATGCCTAATGTATACTAAGCATTTTTCATCACGTATCAACTGCATTAGCTATACATGCACGTATATGGTAGAGACACATTTGCAATACAGATATATTGGTATATTGATATACTTCAGCAGGTGTCCATAATTTTGTAAAAAGAACTTTACTATTACTGCTCTTTTAAATGTTTTCTGCTACTGTTTTGGTGTATTGATTTTCATGCATCGTTGTTTTAAAATGTAAGCTTCTACCAAGAAGTGATATAAAATATTTATAACAGAGCAAATAGTATGTTAACAAAATATATTGGCAATTAATTCTGCTGTCTCTATTACTTTTGTTCTTTCACCACTGTGCATAATGTTCCATACAATATAGCATATGCAGGATTCTTGAAGAATCCTGGAAGACTATCCTACTCAGCCAACGAGGGATCGCCTAAGTAAGTAAATATAGCATATGTAATGTTAATTCCAATGAATAATCCCAGTTTGAGTGGACCCATTGAAGCAATGGGATTTATGTAAATGCTGATTTACTGTTTAGCAATGGTTTCTAATCTCAATGGGATTAGTAATTGCATAATGTGCATTTCCTCTATGGAGACTGGACAAGCCTTCTATTTATTGCTGAAAAACAATGAATCAGTTTGAAAACATGCATCACCTCTTTGAAATTGCATGCAACAATCTTCCTTAAATGAGTATTCAGGATTGTCACATATTATGGCTCACATAAAACAAACACTATGTAATAATGAATTCTTTGATTGGTTGCAGAAAAAATTAAATAAATGCAAGAGAAGTAGATGATAGATTTTGATCCCAAATTTGGCAGAATCCAGTGCACAATTTGTGCCAAAAAGAGATTTGCTGAATTCTGTGTTGGATCTTGTTTGTTACCAGCAGTTTTCCCTCCATGCTTTATCTAGCCAGAAACTTCTAGCCTTTGGTCCATGCTAAATACAGTGTCAAATTGAACTGGCAATTTCCAACACTGGATCACCACTGGTGAAATAGACTCCAGTAGATGGGAAGTCCCTGTTCAACACTGTGGCACACTCCAAACTGATTCTGGGAGGCACAGGATCCAGTTCTATAGTAGTATTGCTGTAGCAAGGGGGAGAGGGAATGATAGGAAAAAGTTCCATTGTAACCATAATCAATGTATTGGATTTGGATTTAGTGTGGCTGGTGGATCAACCAGGAAGGGGTTAGCAAACCCACTCTCAGGACCTCATCAGACAGGCCGTGGTGGCGCAGTGGGTTAAACCCTTGTGCTGGCAGGACTGAAGACTTGTGGGGTGCCACAGGGTTCCATACTGTCCCCCATGCTGTTTAACATCTACATGAAGCCGCTGGGTGAGATCATCCGGAGTTTCGGGGTGCGGTGTCATCTGTACGCAGATGATGTCCAACTCTGTCACTCCTTCCCACCTGCTACTAAGGAGGCTGTCGAGGTCCTGAACCGGTGCCTGGCCGCTGTAACGGTCTGGATGAGGGCGAACAAACTGAAACTAAATCCAGACAAGACAGAGGTACTCCTGGTCAGTCGCAAGGCCGAACGGGATATAGGGTTACAGCCTGTGCTGGACGGGGTCGCACTCCCCTTGAAGGCGCAGGTTCGCAGCTTGGGTGTGACCCTGGACTCATCGTTGAGCCTGGACCCCCAGGTTTCAGCGGTGACCAGGGGAGCATTTGCACAGCTTAGGCTCGTGCGCCAGCTGCGCCCGTATCTCGGGAAGTCTGACTTGGCCACGGTGGTACACGCTCTTGTCACATCCCGCCTGGATTACTGCAACGCTCTCTACGTGGGGCTGCCCTTGAAGACGGCCCGGAAGCTTCAGCTGGTCCAGCGTGCGGCAGCCATGTTACTAACTGGAGCGGGTAGCAGGGAGCACACAACGCCCTTGTTGTCCCAGCTCCACTGGCTGCCGATTTGCTACCGGACCCAATTCAAGGTGCTGGTCTTGGCCTACAAAGCCCTAAACGGTTCCGGCCCAAAATACCTTTCGGACCGCATCTTGGCCTACGAGCCTACGAGGACCTTGAGATCGTCTGGGGAGGCCCTTCTCTCGATCCCGCCTGCGTCACAGGCACGGCTGGCGGGGACGAGGGAGAGGGCCTTCTCGGTGGTGGCCCCCCGGCTGTGGAACACTCTCCCGGCACACATCAGACAGGCGCCCTCCCTCATGTCCTTTCGAAAAAGCCTTAAGACCTGGCTGTTCGAGAGGGCATTTAATTAAGTGCTAAGCAACAACATTACGGTAATGAGAACTGGAATGGTATAAGGAAGATGAGACTGGCTATGATTCTACTAAGAGACGAAGCGGATTTTTATGTAGTTTGTATTTGTCGTATAGTTATATGTTGTTGATACTGGCCTTTGTAACTGTCTTTTTATGTGTACTGTACACCGCCATGAGTCGCCCGTAAGGGCTGAGAATGGCGGTTAATAAGTGCATCAAATAAATAAATAAATAAATAAATAAGACCTACAGGTCGGAGGTTTGAATCCAGAGAGAGTGTGGATGAGCTGCCTCTCTCAGTTCCAGCTCCCCATGCGGGGACATGGGAGAAACCTCCCACAAGGATAGTAAAACATCAAACATCCGGGCGTTCCCTGGGCAACATCCTTGCAGACAGACTATTCTCTCACACTAGAAGTGACTTGCAGTTTCTCAAGTGGCTCCTGACACACCAAAAATAAATCAGACAAGCAGAGAGAAAGTGAGGAAAAGTGAAGGCAACCATCCTCCTTCATTCCCTACTGTCTTTCCCTGCCTTCTGGGGTGACCTCCCATTCCACATCAAGGCACTCTGGGCTCAGTTTCTCTATGCTTCCGAAGCGGCACCCCTTGGAGTCCTGCCAGAAGTTGCCTTATGTCATGTGAGGGCCTTCATTGGGCTCTGTGTCGGTAACAAAAAGAAATTGGAAGAAAATGCAGAGAAGACTGTGTCTGATGAGGTTGTCAGTTTTATCATGGTTCCTCCTGCAAGTGGTCCAGGTTCTATTGGAGTTCTTCTAGTGCAGAACCTTTATTAGAAAGAGAATCCAACATTTGGATGCCTCCTGGACAACTCAGAGCATGTATGGTATGAACGTGCACATATCTGAAAGTAGATTCACTGCCTTCACAGCAACAGATCCACCAGCCATCCAATTTATGTCTATGAAGTCTTTGTGCTTTCACGTTCTCCTGAAATAAGCTTCTCTGTGCTTTCTTACAGGATCTTCAAGAGATGCAAGGTGTGGAGAAGACTTGATCCAAGTTGCAGCAGGTTTTAGGTCCCACAGTGCTTTCATTGTGCTTTTCCTGCATGACAGGATTTGGACTGGATGGCCCTTGTGGTCTTTTCCAACTCTGTGACCCTATAACTCCTGAGAGAAATGCATTATTTTGGGAAATACCTATCTGGGGCTCATGTGTAGGCTGTGATCTGAACAGTGAATATATATGTGGCCATTGCTACTCTGTCTTGAATTTAGTGGGATACTTTTGAGCTAGGAGCACATGGCAGATTTCTAAGGGTGGCCTGGTATTATCTGTTATGTTAGGAAACCCAACTGACCATTGTGGGGACAGAATGCTGAACTAGGTAATGTTTGGGTGCAATCTAGAATGCTTCTGTTTTTAATTACCACTATGGAGCCCCCAGTGGCACAGTGGGTTAAACCCCTGTGCCAGCAGGACTGAAGACAGACAGGTTGCAGGTTCGAATCCGGGGAGGGGCAGATGAGCTCCCTCTATCAGCTCCAGCTCCTCATGCGGGGACATGAGAAAAGCCTCCCACAAGGATGATAAAAACATCAAATCATCCGGACGTCCCCTGGGCAAAGTCCTTGCAGACGGCCAATTCTCTCATACCAGAAGCAACTTGCAGTTTCTCAAGTCACTCCTGACACGATTAAAAAAATTACCACTATTAAAACTGGAATTTTTCAATGGATCATTTCCTGAAATTCCACTGGATATTGGTCTGTTTGTCCCCCAGTTGATGAAATCTATCACTTGAGAAGAGCCCCTTGGTTTTTTCCCCCCTGAAAGGTGTTTAACTAACTGACAGTGAGAATTAAAGAGTAAACTGTCAGCTTGAGAATTATAACCATCTGATCCCTCTGTTAGCCTCACAGTGTGCTTAAGGGGATTTTCATCTTTCCAAAACAACAGGAACAGTAATTCTGGGGCACTGGGGTAGTCATGTGACAGAAGCACACAGTTTCTCAAAAATCAGTAGGTTTAGTCAACATTGAACCAAAACCATCCTGTTGTTCTGCTGCGTCCCGGCGCATGATTTCAGCAACAATTCACTTTTTCCTTCCACGAATGCACCAAATGCCTTAAGGGCTAACAACAGCTTAGCAGGTTATATGTTGAAATAGGTTTATGAGATCAGTGAGCTACAGTAATTACGTTTTCTGCAGCCTGCCTAAGAGATGGTGCGGGAGAAGGGCCTGTGATGTCAGAGCGGGGAGGGCTTAAAGACCGGGGATGAAGGCTAATCGAGATAAGTTGAGTTTGTATTTAAAGCAAAGTCACCATTAGTTAAGAGTTTTTTTGACAGGCTAATCGTGATGTGTCTTAAATGCTGGCAAGCAAATGACAGCACCATCCTGAGGCAAAGATTTTGTGCTGTGGAAACACAAAACTTGGGATATTCATAGCAACCTTCCCCGGTGTCCAAACTAAAGTCTTGGCAACTGTGGTAAGTATCGGCAAATACCCATTTTTAAATATGAAAATATAATTGATAATTCAATGCTTTTAATGTCAGTTTTGGAAATATATTTTACATATGGATACTTGAATTAGAATATGTAAATATCATTGCTGAATATTTACAAAGAACCAATATTTAATATGTACCTTTAATATTGATAAAGAGCTTACTTTTATTTGTTTTTGTTGAGCTTGAGATTACATAAAACCAACATGACCAAATTGGAAAGTCAGGGCATAAATGTTAAATTCAAACAAACAAGGAAATTCTAGATTGTTGGTTTTACATTTCCAATTTTAGCCACATGGGACTCCCTCTTTGTGAGGTGGTGCTTTCATTGTGGTGTAAGATGATAAACAAACTTTCCGTCAGTCAGATGGTTTGAGGGACTAAACTTAAAATTATTTTGTTCTACCAACTGTAAATAAAAGTAAAGGTTTTCCCCTGACATTAAGTTCAGTCGTGTCTGACTCTGGGGGTTGGGGCTCATCTCCATTTCTAAGCCGAAGAGCCGGCATTGTTCGTAGACATCTCTAAGATCATGTGGCCAGCATGACAGCTTGGAGCACCGTTACTTTCCTGTCGGAGCGGTACCTATTGATCTACTCAATTTGCATGTTTTCAAACTACTCCATTGGCAGAAGCTGGGGTTAACAGTGGGAGCTCACACCAGTCCCTGGATTCAAACCTGCGATGTTTCGATCAGCAAGTTTAGCAGCTCGGCGGTTTAATCCACTGTGCCACAGGAACTTTAGCAAAACAATAGTGATTTAAATGGAAATTGTAGCCTGAGACTTAAATTGTGTGTTGAGATCTCTAGCAATTGATCCAAAAGTATCCAAAAGGACAAGTGATTTTAATTAAATTATAATTGTTTCACATTCAATTTTCCTATAAATCATTGTGAGAATTTTATTGAAGTAAAAGAGAGCTGTATAAATGAATATTATTTACACATTTTGATCTGAAAGTTCAGATGTTGCTAGGTTTGGTGGCAGAGTCAGAATCAATGTATTGTTGAAGGCTTTCATGACTAGAATCACTGGGTTGCTGTGAGTCTTCCAGGCTGTATGGCCATGTTCCAGAAGCATTCTCTCCTGATGTTTCACCTGCATCTATGCAGGCATCCTCAGAGGTTGTGGAAACTAGGCAAGTGAGGTTTATGTATATATCTGTATAATGTCCAAGGTGGGAGAAAGAACTCTTGTCTGCTTGACGTTTCACCCACCTCTATGGAAGGCATCTTCAGAAGTCAGTTTCCAACAGATCTCACAACCTCTGAGGATGCCTGCCACAGATGTGGGTGAAACACCAGGAGAGAATGTTTCTGGAACATAGCCATACAGCCTGGAAAACTCACAGCAACCCAGAGTCATGATCACTTTTCATGTTCGGGTGGTCTTTTCCATTTACAACTTGCATATCCTCGGCTATTTCCTATAAGTTCCTGTTAAGAATACAATTAACGTTCATAGTACTAAACTCTCATGCTAGTTCTGACCAGAATTGCTGTGTACCTTCAAGTAATTTCAGACTTATAGTGGCCATAAGACGAACCTATCATGGGGCTTTCTGGGGCTGATTGTGACTCACCAAGGCCATCCAATGGGTTTCCATGGCTGAGTGGAAAACAAACCCTGCTCTTCAGAGTTGCAATCTATTAAATAACTACATCTCATGGAGTCCCCGGTGGCGCAATGGGTTAAAACCTTGTGCCAGCAGGACTGCTGACCGAAAGGTGGGTAGTTCAAATCCAGGAAGCTGGATGAGCTCCTGTCTGTCAGCTTTCCTATATGGGAACATGAGAGGCGTCTCCCACAAGATGGTAAAACATCCAGGTATCCCCTGGGCAACGACCTGCCAACAGCCAGTTATTTCACACCAGAAGCGACTTTCAGTTTCTCAAGTCTCTCCTGACCCAAAAAAACAAAACAAAAGCAAAAACAAAATTACATCACACTGGCACTCTTGACTAGAATGAACCCACTTTTTGTGTCTGGAGTGACTTGAGAAACTGCAAGTTACTTCTAGTGTGAGAGAATTGGCCATCTGCAAGGACGTTGCCCAGGGGATGCCTGGATGTTTTGATGTTTTATCACCCTTGCGACGCTCCTGACACGACCAAAAAAAAAAAAAAAAACCCTTGTGGGAGCCTTCTCTCATGTCCCCGCAATGGGGAGCTGGAGCTGATAGAGGGAACTCATCCACGCTCTCCCCGGATTAGAACCTGCGACCTGTTGATCTTCAGTCCTCCCAGGGCAAGCGTTTAACCCATTATGCCACCGGGGGCTGAATTTGTGAGATTTTTTTTATGTGTTAACTCACAATTCAGCATTTGTCTAAATGGCTTTACTCTAGCTGGGACTAACCAATAGGATGCCATTCATTGTGGACCATTGATGAGAAGTATGACTGAAAATTCATGGTTGTGGTATGACCTAAATTTGGGTTAATCTGTGATTGACAGTTGTTCCCTGTCCTGAGACAGACTGGGGCAACTATCTCAAGCAGTAAGTAGTCTTCAGGTGTCATAAAGAGGTGGCAAATGGCGAGTCAGATGTATTTTTATTGTTAAGTACAGGGAGATACAGTTATTGGGTTTTCTGTTCTATTTGCTAAATTAACTGACTTTAGATACTGCACATCTTAACTAGGTGAGCCGGTGGAAGGCACAATTTGCTGCTCCTTTCAGATAATGAAATGTTTTGTGCTGGTCCTGGTTGCTTAGATTTCATTGTCTGCATACTATTTGGAATTGGGATTGGTACTTTGGTGCAGCATTAGAGCTCTCCAGCTGAAAACTTAAAATACCCCTTTCTAAAATACATATCTAACAGGCAATTAAAGTTCAATTGTTGTGCTACAATTATGTAGTGTGAAATGGCAATACATGAATCCCCACCTATTGTTCTTCAACATAGAAAAAGAGGAAAAAAGAGCAAGAAAAGAAAAACCCTACTGAGTTTAGAAGGGCATAAAAAATGATGAATGCCTGTAATGTAACTTCTGCACAGGACTTTTGCCAGAAGCAAAACTGTTGAAATCCTTTATTTTCTGGACCCTTTGCCCCCAAGGACTGTGATCATAATAGATAAAGCACAGTCTGCACTGCTCTGGTTTCTTTAGACCCCATTACAAACATTCCTCTCTGGGGAAGAAGTGACAGCTGCCTCTGGAATGAATAAATCCAGGATTTTAGCTTAGCTATGAGTGAGGAGCTGTATTTCCCTCCCACACACATATGCGCACACCTAGACAAAAGGTGGCAGTAAGCAAAAGAGGTTCCTGCCTTTCACTCTGGGAATGAACTAGGAATTTCCATCTTTAGACAATAGGATGAGTTGCTGTATCATTATTTCACATCTCATCATTATAGGGTCGATTGCTATCAACATTCCATTAAGTTCCAAAAGCTGATGGGCCATTTTTAATTTAATTTACAAACTTATATTTATTTTTACTATAATGAGAAGACATTGCTCATTAGACAAGACAATAATGCTTGGCGATGCAGAAGACAGTTGGAAAAGAAAGAGACCCCATTACAGGTGAATGGATTCAGTCAAGAAAGCCACAGCCCTGAGTTTGCAAGATCTGTTAGTAAGACACATTGGAGGCCCATTTTCTCAGTGTTAAAGGAAGTAAACAGCTAACCTTCTCTGAATACATTTTGCCAAGAAGCCCTTATAAGAAGGTCATCATAAATTAAGGTCAAGAACAATAATGATTCCAATTGGACTAATAGATAAATTTAGCCCAGCTTTGTCACTTTGGATTTGATGCCACCAAGAACTTAATCAATAGTTTAATGGATGGCAGCTGATGCTGGGAACACCTTCCAAAGAAATGGAGGCTGATGTGGGAAGAAGGGAAGAAAGTCCTGAGACGTCTACCAGCAGAACATTGGATTTTGGTCTATAAACGCACCCACAGTCCCTTTCCCCAAAACAGTGGTTCCCAGCCTTTTTTTTTTTTTACTAGGAACCACTTTGCCCAGGGACCACTCTCCAACATTAGCACCAAAAGGGTTACAAATCAGTTTTTGGTCAACATTAGATTTGATTTTGTTGTTTGGTGTACTGATTCAAAAAACTGCATTGGATAGATCACATCAGCTCTAGTTTCTGATACAGAACATATGCCATCCAGTCGTCACCATTTGCTCACCCACAAAAAAACATATTTAATAATCTAGAGCTGATGTGGCGGTATTAGTAATCTTTTATGGGTAGTCAACCCCTCCCCTCCCAACATCCCGTTGCTGTGGCACGATAAGAGGGTTTTGCGAGACCAGTCGGTCTTGTTGCTGCATAGTTTCAAGGCAACAGTGTAGTAATGATAAGACCGCAGACCGTATTTTTGTTTTTGTGGACCACTGATGGTCCATGGACCACAGGTTGGGAACCACTGCTCTAAAGGCTCTAAACAGTAGGAAGTCAGATATGAGTGAAAAAAAATATGAATAGCAGGCAAATCAATGCATGCCTTTCAATAGTTAAATACACGATTACGTTATTGGATTATTGTTTTTAAAGTTCTGTTCTCTAACTATAATATATTGCAAAGGAGAGCATGGACATACACACACTTGGGCTCTCATAACATGATTAAGTGCATGCAAGTGCTTTTAGTCCATAAAGATTCTGGCCTTCTACCCTTTGCCTAATAAACTGAGACAGAATTAGCACTGGGTGAGTGGTTCTGCCTGCTGCCAAGAACGGTTTGTTGAGGGTAAAACTCTAAAAGTAGAGATTAACTTGCCTTCATCCCTATAATGTGCTGCACAGCCAGGATTTGCAGAATAGGATCAGGGGAAGAGTCATACATGAATGCAGCCTTGGACAGCTGGTGCGTATGCTTTTATACACACCCAGCTTCAGGGGGTCTTAACTAGTTCATAATCTGGATGAGGTGGAGCCGTCCCTCAGTGGATAGTATCCCATTTGCATGCAGGTGGTCCTGTATGCAGTATGTAACGTCTCTAGGCAAAAGGACCCTGCTTTCAGCCCTGTTCCATCAGTTGAAAGGTCTATCTAGTGGTCAACCAGTGACTTATAGAAAGCCCATGAGCAGAACCAGTGGTGAGCATAGGAGTGCGGAATTGCCTCTGGATTTTGGTATGAACATCAATGGAAGTATTGACAGTCTTGAATCTGATTTTGGTGTAGGGTCCACCAGTTGCCATTGAACAGAACAGCTTTACCCTTTGTTTCTGCGGTAATTGGCATGCAAAAGTACATTGCTCTGGAATTGGTCTTGATATTTACACTGGCTTAAAGCCGCCCTGATTAGTAGCCATTGAGGATCCTAACGTTTAATAATGTATCCAGTCCCCTTTTAAAGCCATCCAGATTGGCAACCATCACTATATCTTTTGGCGGTAAATTCCACAGTCTAGCTATATGCTGTGTGGATAAGGGTTTTGCTTCATCTGTCCTATATCTCCAACCATCTGTAACCCAAAGTTCTAGCACTATGTATAAGAAATTGAGAAGTCCTCAGTTTCTGCTTAGCCTATCATATCTACATTTTCCACCCAATGTACAAGTGGACACAAGGCTACAGAAAGCATGTTCAGGCCAAAGGAAAGTCTCCCCCCTCCCGCAAATTTTCTCATTTCATCAAGGTCTTTTGGGGAGAACACAAAGTCATAGCCACCCACAACCAGGCATGCCACCTGCCCTAAATACACCTGACTTCACCCTTTGATTTCTACACCAAGGCTGTTCCCTTTCCATATCACATGGCCCTTGGCAGCAAATCAGATTCACCCTGAATTTTAAGGAGCTTCTTTGCTTTCAGCAGCCCTAGATAGAGAGACCAGGGTTCGAATACCTACTTGGCCATGAAACCTACTGGCTGATCTTGGGCAAGTCATACTCTCTAAGCCTTATAAGAAGCAACCGCAGACCAATTCTGAACAAATCTTTTCAAGAATGCCCTATGACAGGGTTGTCTTGGCATTGGCATAAGTCGATAACAACACACAACCACCACTCCCAGAAGCAACAGCAAAGGGTTGTGCAAGCTTCCCTCCCATGCCGTGGAGGTGGAGATGCAATTGCTTCAATCTTCCTTTCTCTGGGTAGCTGAAGATACAATAGATTGATTGGTCCTGGGTCTTCGTTTCAAACCACTACCACTAACATTAAATTGTGTTTTGTGTTTTACCCATGGCTTCTGTCCTTCCTCCCACTTGCTAGTAGATCTACTTTGCACACCCCAATTTAGACCCCAGTCATCCTTTATCTTGCAGCAAGTGTGGAGAGCCTAAAAGCCTTGTAATACAGAATTTGGTGCACTATTATCATTTTGTTTAAAATTCACTGATTTTACAAAGGCTGCCAAAACCAATCAATAAATAATGATCCTATCATGGGCAATACTGTCAGGCCGTAGGCTTCCTTCCAGAATTTCAGGACCCAGCAATTTGTACCAGCTTCTCCCTTTGCTTGCCATTTTTCCTAAATTAATCAGTCTCAAATGTTGTTACCTTTATTGGCCCAACTGAAATGCACAAAATACATCATGCAAGCTTTTGAAACATCACGGCTTCCTCATATAGGAAAAGAAAAGTGACAGTTTTAGAGTCCCAGGCTTACATTTTGTCTCAGATGCTATTTTATGGACAGTTAAGATGGTATGGAGGGATCTCAATGCAAGCAGGAGTCACTCCACTTCCTAGTCATATGAGGACTAGGGCCAAAGGCTAAAAAGGTGAGATTCCAAACAATCCAATCCAATACTAAAAGTGCCATATCTTTGCTGTTCCTTGTTCTTCTCAATTCTTCATTGGTACTTCCATTGTATTATGCCACAATACATTCTTTAATTGTTGTTATTGTTGTATGACTTCAAGGAGTTTCCAACTTATGGCAACCCAAAGTGGTTTTCTGAGGTTGAGAGTGTTCGATTTCCCCAAGGCTACCCAATGGGTTTTCATGGCTGAGTGGGAATTTGAACCCTGGACTCCAGAGTTGTCCCACTCTCAAACAACTATGTCACAGTGGTCCTCTACATTCTTTAACACACAGCTTCAATGTGTTTTTCTTCCTAGCTGATATCAATTGGATCAATAAGTGGTGGCAACATCAGCTGTTTCCCTCCATAGCATGACTCCTAGGGATCATATGAGAAAGATGTCAATCCTTGGAGAACAGGGAACCTTAGAAGATAAGCATTTATACCGATTAGCCAGTGGCATGGCAGCAGGAGGTAAGCTGGAGGAATGGCTCATAGCGGAAGAAATCTGGACTGGGAGGTATTGGGTACAATGGCTACCATCCCATTTCACCTGATTAAACATCCTGTGCATTTCATCCTGTACATATAATAAAATATTATATGATTTGTTTTAGAATTGCGACAGCGGCAAGAGATGATAATGAGAAACCAGATGTTGGCAGTCAACCCACAACTGATGGGAGGAGGCCAGCAGAGAATTCAGGCAATTCCTTCACAGTTTGAACCTCGGTTCATGGAAAGGTATTTATTTTATTTTTTTTAAAAAACAGGTTTTATCTAGATGTAGTTAGACCTCTGTATCCAGGGGAAATACATCCCTAACTGGACTGCAGATATCTCAAACCGTGGCAATTCTCAAACACCATCAAGTTAGTTACCTTTCTGAACAGGACTGAAATATCAGCCCTACTGCAATTTCCAAGTGAATAAGCAGAACGACAGACAACAAATGATTACTTTGGCCACAGGATCTACCAAGTCCCAACACTACTTTCAGTCCAACCTACTCACAGAACTGGTTGAAATTGATCAATATTTCAAATGTATTCCATATAACTTCAGAGTTATACAAACAATGGCAAAGTGTGAATGAGCAATATCTAATGCCTATGTAGTAATCTTTATATAAGTACTGAATTTATCTGGAGCTTGTTTATTGTTTAAGAGGATGTTCTTAGGGTTTGGTCTTCTGGTTGTTGGCCCTGTGCACATAATATTGCAGTTACAGCATTTTTAGCATAGCCCAGATAACTAAACAGTGACATAACACTGACATTTTAAACCACAGTAGAAGAGAGATGTCAGTCTTTGAGCTATGGCTAGCCATTGTTGCTGGTTGTTCCTCAATGTTTGCAAGTCTCAGATCAGAAGGATATGGCAATTTACTTACAAAGACTGTTGTGGTGTGCTGTTCTCAGTTTTGTGTGCATGTCAAACTCATTTTCAAGAGCCACATGATTAAGGTTACCTTCAAAGGGTTGTTGCGTGGATGGAAAATTCAAAGATTATTATTATTATTATTATTATTATTATTATTATTATTATTATTATTAAACTTTATTTGTACCCCGCTAGCATCTCCTGAAGGACTCGATGGCCAACTATATAGACGGCCAACTATAATTTTTTACATAGTAGTCAATGTTCCTTAGTTTTTACCCCCTTTGAGACGCCAGCTATTATTGAATGACAACTCCCATCACGTTTGATGATCCCTCATGCAAACTGGGGATAATGGGAATTGCAAACCAAAAACATTTGTAGCTCTGAGGTCGGGAAAAGGTTTAAGGACATTTTAAATTCAGGCACCGTACCTACAAGCCTTGTATCTAAATTTAAACCCTACTATCTTGCTAAGTAGAACAAACCACAGCCTACCAAATGTAATTGTATCATAACTCCTCTCAACTGTAGTCATGATGTCTAATAACGAGGAATACAGGAATTGTAGTTCAGCATCAGGAGGGCTGCATAAAATGACATGGCGGGCTGGATTTGGACCGCGGGCCTTGAGTTTGACATATGTGTTCTATATAATAGGGTTTATTTTTGTGACTGTAAGCTGCTTTAACTGTCTTGGCAGTGAGACATAAAAGGAGGTTATAAATCTTGAAGTAAATTAATTCACAAAATGTACAGATTTTTCTGCATTATTTATTGTCCCAGGGCCCTGTTCCACTACATGCTTATAGTGCTATGATTCTGTTTCAGCTGCCATGGTAACATTCTGTGGAATCATGTGGTTAGTAGTTTGGAATGGTTGGAAATTCTAAATGCCACACCTAGAATTCCATTAACAAGTTGCCATGGCAGTTATAGTAGAATCATGGTGATAAACTGCTGTAATGGCTGTAATGGTGTAATGGGGACTGGGTTGTGGTGCAGCTAGTTGGGAGTCAGCTGCATTAAGATCACTACTGACAGAAAGGGCATGAGTTCGAAGCCAGCCCAGGTCGGAGTAAGCTCCTGACCATTTGTCTAGCTTGCTGTCGACCTTTGCAGCCCAAAAGACAGTTGCATCTGTCAAGTAGGAAATTTAGGTACCGCTTATGCGGGGAGGCTAATTTAACTAATTTACAATGGCATACAAATCTCCAGCAGTGTGTGAAAGAATGAGGAAGTACTCCATCGATGTCACAAGTGGACGGTGAAGCGACAGCTCCCCGGTGGCTGGAATTCAAACATACTCTCATGAAGCTGAACAGTTAAATAGCCTCTTTGTGTCTGTCTATATATGTTGTGTGTCTATGGCATTGAGTGCTTGCCATGTATGTGTGCATTGTGATCCGCCCTGAGTCCCCTGTGGGGTGAGAAGGGCGGACTACAAATACTGTAAATAAATAAATAATGTGCATTTCTGCATCATAACTGCACAGTGGAATAACAAAGTGTGGCCCCTCCAGATGCATCTGGACTGGAAGACCTATCAACCTTTGTTCGTAAAGCCTATGGTGAGGTTCCATGGCAGCTTAAATGGGGGTATTGCATCACTGTAAGAACAAAGTATCAGACCCAACTATTATAGAGGATTAAACAAATGAAATGAACAAGAACTGTACAATGAGAATAAGGACGGGAACAGGAGAACCCATGGGATAATAATGTCTGCCATCTGTTGGCTAAATCAGCGTATTATTGTGAGCTACAATGAGGGCAGGACAGGCTGATAACTAAAATTTTCCATTCAAAATGAAAATTAAGAACACCTATCAACAAAGTATAGGTTGATTTTCCCTCATCTAAAATTATTGGGACCAGAAGTGTTTTGGATTTCACTTGACACTTTTACATGACAAGTCCATGTTTGCCATGCTTTAACTGGGTGCCTGTTTTCCTTCTTAGAGACTTGTTACCTTCAACTGAGATGCTGACCCCAGGTGACCCCAGGCAGATCCATGTAGCTTCTCACCTCAGTCCCGCTGTCCCACAACATGCCAACATGCCAAACCTATTAGCCAACCGTGTTTATCAAGGTCCAGGTAAGAAATCAGGAGGAGGGGGAATACAGTACAAACTGGATGGTAAAACATGAATAGCACTTATTGGTTTTTTAGAATGAAAATAATGAGTATATCTGAATGCATTTCTGAATTGTAGGCATTATGTTGTTTGATTGCATTACAGTGGGACATTGATATCTACTGGGGTTTGGTTCAAGGACACTTCATAGATACCAAAATCCATGGATGCTCAAGTCCCGATGCCATAGTAAAATAGTGTCCCTTATATATAAAAGTAACATCAAGGTTTGTTTCAGAGAGGGGGGCATTTGTTGTGTAGAATATTTTCAAACCAAAGATGGTTGAATCTATGGATGCAGAAACTGTGAGGCAGAGTAGAACACTAAGCTTCCCTGAAAGGTATGAACCAGATGTTTCAGTGTAACATTATTCTATCCAACCCTTCTTGCTCGATCTATATCAGTGTTTCTCAACCTGGGGGTCGGGACTCCTGGAGGGGTCGCGAGGGGGTGTCAGAGGGGTCACCAAAGACCACAAGAAAACACAGTATTTTCTATTGGTTGTGGAGGTTCTGTGTGGGAAGTTTGGCCCAATTCAATTGTTGGCAGGGTTCAGAATGCTCTTTGATTGTAGGTGAACTATAAATCCCAGCAACTACAACTCCCAAATGTCAAGGTCTATTTTCCCCAAACCCCACTAGTGTTTACATTTGGGCATATTGAGAATTCGTGCCAAGTTTGGTCCAGATCCACCATTGTTTGAGTCCACAGTGCTCTCTGGATGTAGGTGAACTACAACTCCCAAAACTCAAGGTCAATGCCCACCAAACCCTTCCAGTATTTTCTCTTGGTCATGGGAGTTCTGTGTGCCAAGTTTGATTCAATTCCGTCATTGGTGGAGTTCAGAATGCTCTTTGATTGTAGGTTAACTATAAATCCCAGCAACTACAACTCCCACAGGACAAAATCAATACCTTCCCCCAATCACACCAGTATTTAAATTTGGGTGTATTGGGTCTTTGTGCCAAATTTGGTCCAGTATATGAAAATACATCCTGCATATTAGATATTTACATTACTATTCATAACAGCAGCAAAATGACAGTTATGAAGTAGCAATGAAAGTAATTTTATGGTTGGGGGTCACCATAACATGAGGAAGTGTATTAAGGGGTCATGGCATTAGGAAGGTTGAGAACCACTGATCTATATGATGCATCACCAGCATACTGGATGGCACCAATTATATCCATGCAGTTCTCATTACACCAATGTATGTTCCTATTATGCAGCAGTTGATAGGTTCCCAACCAAAGTGCAATATGGAGTGCATTTACACAAGGTCTTGAAAAGTGCAATTGCTTGAGTAACAGTTAAAATGGCAGAATTTTACTTTAACCCCTACAATCAGGATACAGCCCTCCTGCAACATCCTAAAATGTGTGTCATAACAGGATTCTGGGCAGAAACTGCAGCTAGCGAGCATTCTTTTAACTAGATATTCTTCCATTTCTACACATAAGATAATTTGTTGTTATCTACCTGTATTTATTTTAAAGGATTTTTAACTTGGCACAGCATTGTCACAAGGCAGATTGCAGGATTATAAACCACAAATTAAATAGACATTGCTGCTGCAATGCATATGTAAATCATCTACAAACAAAGGCAGCGTGCCCCTTTTCTTCAGAACTCCTATTTATCTGAAAATGTCATATGGGAAGTAGATAATGGAATTTCCCTCGCTCTTCACCTTTGTCATATGTACACAGGTGTATTGGAACCACATTATGTATTTTAATGTGTTTATTTTAACTGTGTTGATTGGACTTGTCCCCATGGAAGCCACCCGAGTCCATTCGGGGAGATGGAGGCGGGGTACAAAAATAAAGCTATTATTATATTATTATGTGAACCTGAGACTGTATATAAACATTATTCTATTACTCTGGATAGAATTTGGAGGTACCTATAAGCAACCCAAACATCTAAAAAATAGGCTTCCAGTTAGTCTACAGCACTGCTTCTTAATCTGTGAGTCCCAACTACAAATCGGTCCCCTTAGCGCATTTATTATTTGTTATCCGTCAATTTTTTTATTTTTATACCTATTTTATATGCCTATATATTTGAGGTCACAACAAAATTCCAATTCCTTGGGTCAAAAGAAGTTCCTTGTGGAAAAGTTTAAGAAGCCCTGGTCTATAGAAGGGGTGGCTGGTGGGTTTCCCATATTGGAAGTAGAAAGCTCCACCCTTTTTTTTACCACTGCTCCCCAATGCCAGCTGCTATGAAGTGTACACCTTTAATTTGACCCTGACAGAACTTCTGTTCAATTCAGAGCCACACAGGAGGAGTGACAGTAAAATCAGCAGTGGGTTTGCTACTCCTGCAATAGAAGGTCTATCAGTCACCCCTGTCCTGCAGAGAAAACAATAGATCAGAGCAAACAACACACATCCCCATTAGTAGACTTTCAATTAGAATGTGTCTGTATATGACACTTCAGCAAGAACATAAGAAGAACAAAGAATCAGACCAAATAATGGTATAGACCAGCATTCTCAACATTTGCCCAACTAAATGCATCTGGGAAACCTACAAGCAAGACATAAGTACAGCAGCACGGTCCTACTCATGTTCTGCACAGACTGGTATCCTGAGCTGTCTCATATGGGATGTGTTGCATGGCTATCAAAATGAAAAGTAGCCACTGATATCTTTGTCATTCTTTCGTGTGTCTGAACCTTCCTCTGCTGTGCAAAGTTCATCCTTTCTTCTCATCTGGATTTCCCTCATTCATCTTCAGATTATGATCACAGGGTTTAATATTCTGAAAGTAGGGGGGGGGGGGGGAGTTCTCCCTATCTACTTAATCCCACATCTTGAACAATTTTGTACACCTCGGTTGTGCCTTTTCAAATAAGCTCTAGAGCCCTCAAATTTCCACAAGAGAGGAGCTTGTCCTAGTTGATGCAAATATTACAGTTATCCTGTATCTCCATGCTTTTATCCCATGGTTGCTGGATCAACAGTTGTGAAGAAGAGGCTATACTGCCATCTGTGGGTGGGGATATTGCATACCTCAAGTCAACAGTAATCCAAATCCAGGACTTCATCTATGTGCAAGATTTTCTTTGTTAGCTGCAATCAGATTCTCTCTGTGAACAAATCTTGCCAAGAAAACACTGTGATAGGTCTCAATAATTTGGAAACTACTTGAGGGCACACAACAACAACCACTTTACAAAGTAGAAAACAAGCAGTCTGTGAAATCAGTTGACCTGTATGTCCCACTAAATAGTTTCATATACAGTCTTCAAAATATCCAACAGAAACATACAGTGCAAAATCAGTGGCATATGTTTACCACTATTTGACTTATTAATCCGCTTCCTCAATAAATAGCAAACCTCAAGAGAGAACTGCCTCTAGTTCTGTCCTGCATGGAGTCATGTGAAACATGTAATTAGTTTCAAAACCCTAAAATGAATCCCTCAACCAGAGAAGTGATAAGAAATTTGTTCTAAACTAATTGTATGTGAATACAATGTACATTTTTAGTCCAAAAAAATAAATAAAACAGAATTGTGTACCAAAAATTGTGCTTTCCTGCATTTGGAGATCAATTTCTCCAATCTAAAAAAAAATCACATTAAACAGATAGATTTGCAATTACAAAGAACACCAAGAAACTCATCAATATTGGAAAATAGTCTTCACATGAACACTGCAAAACTTTAACTTTTTATCAACTTTTTTTTTAGGATATAGCTTTCTCCAACCAGAATCTATGGAAGCTGTAACCAGAAGGCAAGAACTGGTTCAGAAACAAAACATTGCTAGGTAAAGTATGAATGCAATGCATCCTACAATTCAACATTGGAGTGATGCTTTTTTATTATAGTCTTACGGGCTTCAATCACTACTGAATTTAGGCATACATTGAAGTGATCACATATTTGCTCATAACCATCAACATACCCTCCAACATTTCACAGATGAAAACTGGGATATTTTATATGACCTCAGGTTTATAGGTAAATAAAAGAGATATATTTACTGATAACAAATCTACATTTGCAAGGCATGCTAAACAGGTTGAGTTTCCTTTTTATGAACTACAGCTGAAACATTTTTTGCAGAGTCCACTATGAACATTGCAAAAATGGGTGGCATTCAGAAACCTTTTACTGTTCCCAATTTTTTCAATGCTCCAACATTGAGCTAAGGGGACCCCATTTGGGGGTCTGGACCCACAGTTTAAGAAGCAGACGTTTAGAGTATAATACTCTATTTCAAAGGATGTTCAGTTCAATGTGTTTTAAAGAGAAGGACTGTTAAGGTGTCCATCACTAGCTATTTTCTGGACAAAAGGAAATTAGTCACAGTCATTCTTAATTATAGTAAGATGTGTCTTATTTGTGTTTCAACTATAATATCTTTTCCTGGATATTCATCTTTATTGCTAAATCTGTTTCCTGTGGAATCTTCACTGTGTTCTACTCTCTTTTGATCATGTATTTCCTTTTTATTATTATTATGCATAAGCTGCCACCTGAGTGGTTACTAGATCCTAAGTCACAGCTCCATGCTTACAAATCAAGCTGCATGTCCTTTACTCTTAGCTTTGAACTAACAGTGATTATGACATTGACAAGAACGTTTCATTTCAATATATGCCATTGATTCCTCTTCCTTATCTCATGTTCCTTTGTCTAGGATGGAAATGGAAATGGGTGCCATTTTTCAACAAAAGGAAATTGAAAAAGCTCATCGCAAAGGGCTATTGGGGCTGGAAGGCCCTTTTCTTTACCACAGTATCCCAGCTAGCCCAGTTGCTTTCCGAGGGAGACACAGGATACCTGAAGGCCACCTTCCTAATGATTTGTATGTTCATCGAACAACCCTTGACGAACTTCATGGCAATGCCATGCTCATGGCCACCAGTCCCTATCCGCCTGTCAGCACTCTTCAAAGGGAGCGAGGCCGACGTCCGGGCCGAAGAGCTGGGAATCACAAGGTCAATGATTGTACCGTCAATGGCATCAAGAGCCAAGCAGAAGACAAGGCCACAGACCTGGCTGCTGTGACGGCTGATGAAGAAAAAGAGGACAAAAAAGAAGCAGAGGTGGAGATGCTAAGCAAACATGAACAAAGCAAAGTCCATACAGAGCCATCTTCTGTGGTAGCCAAAAATGGCAAGGAGTATGAGCATGGATTAAGGAAAGATTCAGGTAGCCATGAAATACCCAGCGAAACCAATGGCTGCAACAATGGGAATGAAAAAGATTCTAGCAACTCTTGCTCAGCCTTTGAAGAAAAGTATGTGTATCCCTCTGCATTTGCATTCTCTGCTCTCCCATATGGTTTCTCTGTACCCAACAACCCACTGCTACCTTCAGGTAAGCAATGCTTATGGCAGAGTGGAAACTTCTGCAAACATAGAGGACTGGCTGTATTTTATTGTTGCACAAACACATGACTTCCGTTCATAAAAAACATAAACTAGCAAGTCATGGTTATTTATGCTTACCGCTGGTTATATGTGGAGCTCTTGGACCAGGATTCTGGGAAACCAGACTTTGAATCCTTGTTCAAACCTGGAAGCTCACTGGGTACTCGGCTTCTGTATTCCTCTTGCATGGTGAGAAATTGGATTAGCTCGCATAGAGTTTCTTTCAACTCTATGATTGTACGACAAATCTCACTGTCTCTGCCTGAGAAGGCAATAGGAAATCTCTGAACAAATCCTACCAAGAATACTCTATGATAGAGTCACCAAAACCTATCAAAACAAAAGAGAGGTATTGCCACTTTAGGGAAAGAGACTTTTGGAGCTACTGCATATGCCTTTTTAAACATGCAGCTTTAGCATCCCATAAGTGCATAGCATACATACTACACATAGACATTAGAGCCAATAATATTTTCTCATCTCTCTGCATGAAACTGAATGCCAAACCTGTTCATTCGTTCCCACAGCCACATCTGGACTGATTCTGAATACAGAAGACATTTCTTCTATTGAAGATATCCGCAAATGGACTGTTGAAGATGTATATAGTTTTATCATCAGCCTTCCGGGGTGTTCAGACTATGCACAGGTAACCATCAATATTTCTTATTGATTAATAAGAGGCTGTAGCTATGGTTTGAAAAGAGGTGGAAAATCAGAGATGGTTCAAGTCCAAGTTAAACGTGTCTGGAAGAGCAAACCTATATGCAAGGATGAAGGATCTCTATGATGAAGCCATGACTTCATTTAGGGACTGACACTACTCAATGGGCTTTGCAGGAGTCAGAAGTGGAAGTATCTTAATGAAAGGAGTAGAAGAGGCTTTAGCATCCTTTGGATACTTGTCTGTCCTCATAGTATCCCCAGATTACCATCTGGGCAACCAAAGAGGCAGAGTTTTCTGCTGCTGCAGCCCAAAAGAAAGTGTGTGTGTTTGGGGGGGAGGGGTCTCCCTTGATAAAACCTGCCCACAACCCACTAGCCAACATTCTAGGAAATATTTGATTTATCCCTGTTCTGAATCCTACTGATTTCTGGAATGTGACAGAAAATACTGACTTATGCATTGACAAAAAAGAGACATAAATAAACACAAAGTGGACGAAATTTTTACTAATATTTCCAAGCTCTGGCAGAAATGAAGTCATGACCACTGGGTCACCTACAAAATATCTTTCATTGAAAAGAAAAAAGAAGCGCAATCACTCCATTTTAATCTTTTACTCACTACAATCAGTTTTAGCTCTTAGAATTCTGGTTTATTGCTGAAATGTCAATTCAATTGTTTTGTTTGATAAGATATTTAAAGACCACGCCATTGATGGGGAAACCTTACCCTTACTCACAGAAGAACATCTTTTGGACACAATGGGATTAAAACTTGGACCTGCATTAAAGATACGGTTGCAGGTAAGTAATTAAACTCAAAATACTGAAATTCAGCATACTGAAAGAATGAAAGTTGTTCCATGGACATGCCTATTTTTTTAGCTATCTATATAGCTTTTATCACAAGCCTAGATTTAGGTGGGGTCTGGCCACTAAAACAGAACCTTGTTGTTTTGTGCCTTCAAGTTATTTCTGACTTATGGTGACCCTAGGACAGTGGTTCCCAATCTTTTTTTTTGACCAGGGACCACTCTGACCAGGGACCACTCTCCAACACTGGTTCTAAAAGGGTTAGAAATCAGTTGTTGCTCGACTTTAGATTCGATTTGGTTATTTGGGATCCTGATTCTGAATAGACCACATCAGCTCTAGTTTCTGATACAGAACATATGTAATCCAGTAGTCGCCATCTGTTTGTCCACAGAAAACCATATTTAATAATCTAGAGCTGATGTGGTAGTAGTAATCTTTTGTGAGTGGTCAGCCTCTCTTCTTCCGACATCCCGTTGCCTTGGCACTATAAGAGGGTTTTTCGAGACCAGTTGCTCTTGTTGCCACATGGTTTCGGCAACAGTGTAGTAATGCTGAGGCTGCAGACTATGTTTTTGTTCTTGCTGACAACTGGTGGTCCATGGACCACAGGTTGGGAACCACTGCCTTAGGATGAGCCTATCATGGAGATTTTTTTGGTAGAATTTGTTCAGAAGGAACTTGCCATGATGCTGAGAGAGTGCAGCTTGCACAAGGTCATCAATCCGGTTTTCCATGGTCAAGTGGACATTCAGGACGGACTCCCAGTTTCCTAGTCCAACACTCAAACTACTAAACCACACTGACTCAAAATAGTTCATTATTGATAAATATTTTAATTCCAAGCAGCGTACTTCGTCTAACTCAAGCATGGACATATCTTCAGCCCTTCAGGTGTTTTGGACTTCAAGTCCCACAATTCCTAAGAGCTAGTAGGTTGTTAGGAATTGTGGGAGTTGAAGTCCAAAACACCTGAGGGGGGGGGGCAAAGTTTGCCCATGCCTGGTTTAAATGTTCTCCTGACCTAGACCAACATAAGTGCTGTTTTACAAGGTCTGTTACTGCTGAAACACTAGGAATATCTTAGCAATGTCAGTAGTATTCTCAGAAATGGGCTTATGTACTATAATTTCATGCTTTAGTGGAAAAATAGATGAAGACTCCAAGAGGTGATTGCGGAACTTTGCATTCAGGAGAATAACACTATCACAGCCAATGGTCACATTTCTTGGCAGATGCTAAGAGTTATTGCTCAAGAATGGAAGGCTTAGATAATATATGGATCCATCAGACTTCGGGATAATCTGCTACATATGTATGGATATTTAATCATTTATTTAATTACTGTATTTGTATACCGCCTTTCTCAGCCAATCGGCGACTCAAGGTGGTTTCCAACAAATCAGTACATATGAAAACATAATACAGATTAAAACATTAAACAATATAAAACACCACAAAAGCAATAAAAACAACATCATTAGCGTCTCATTATTATCAAGCATTGTCCAGTTCCATTGTCAAATCGCTTGATTTCTTATATTAGCTACTCTGCATTTGTAAACGCTTGCTCGAACAGCCATGTTTTAACTTGCCTCTGAAATGTTAAGAGAGAGGGAGCTGATCTAATCTCCCTAAGGAGGGTGTTCCATAGCCGAGGGGCCACTACTGAGAAGGCCCTGTCTCTCGTCCCTGCCAAACATACTTGACACGATGGCGGGACTAAGAGCGGGGCCTTCCTAAACGATCTTAGAATCCTCGATGGTTCGTAAGGGGAGACATGTTCTGACAGGTAAGTTAAGCCAGAACCATTTAGAGCTTTATAGGCCAAAGCCAGCACTTTGAATTGGGCCCGGTAGCAAACCGGCAGCAACTGGTAATATTTTTTTAAAAATAATACCTATCATTCCTTGTTTCTCCAAAGGTGTCCCGGCGCTTGGGCAGTGCCTTCTACATGATGAACCTTCCCTTATCCATGCCCACTCCGTCTGCTCCAAGCAAGCCTTCAGATGCTCCCCCAGATATGGCATCCCCTCTTCACTGCAACAATACTGGTGATGCTCTGGCTAGTCCTGCCTCCCAGGACTCTGAACCTTCCAAAATAGTTGAGCATGGTGCAACGGAAAGCAGAGAACATACATCTGATGTACCTAGTGCACAGCCAGATTTCCGTATGATCAACTATCAGAAAAACTGAAACTGGACACACTAAAAAACTTACCATTTAAAAAATCTTGCAAAGCCTGGACACATGAAATACACTGTGCTCAGTATTATTTATTTATTTTTGTTAATAGCTGAATTGCTGTACATGTGTGCAATGAAAAAGAACAATTTATTTAGTAAGCATGAAAGCATATAAAGAGAAGCAGCAAGATGTTAGGGCAAGTAGATCTCTGGTAGATCTCTGGCTGATTTGTAATTGTCTCCCAGAATTCCTGTTTGAGATGTACTTTTGTAATCATCCCAGTATATGGTTGATGGAGATGAGGATTTTTGCCTCCTCACCCACAATTATTTGATTCACTCGGATTTGTAGACCTCAGCAGTCTGAAATAAACAAGAGTGTCTACTGAACTGCACTCTAGAGCTGGAGAGCTGAATATAATTTATTCTGTTTGCCCTCTTTATCAGAATTATTTATCTGACATTCTATTTTCCACATTTTAAAAAACAAAGTTAAATTTCAGTTTAGATTATTTTAGTGTACCACCTGACATGTAACATTCAACTATTTGGTAATCTTCAAATAATTTAATGCATACTATTAAATAAATGTAATTATTATTAACATGTTAATAATAATTACATTTATTTAACAGTATGCATTAAATTATTTCCCTCATGAATTCATTTTCACAAACAGCATTTATTTTTAAATTGCATCAGAGGGCCCTTCCACACAGTCATATAACACAAAATATCAAGGCAAAAAATCCTACAATATCTGCTTTGAACTGGGTTATCTGAGTCCACACTGCCATATATTCCAGTTCAAAGCAGATAATGTGGGATTTTATTCAGCTGTGTAGAAGGGGCCAGTATGTCCATATCAATGCACCAAAGGATGCTTCTTCATTCCAATTAAAATGTTAACATTTCAAAGCTGATTTTTTAATGAATCCAAGCTAACTTGAAGATTACCTGATTACAGACCTAAAACACCCCATAAATAAAATAGTCATAGAATAATATTGCAAGAGACCAAATGGGCCATCTAGTCTGACTTCCCGCAATGCAGGAAAGGCACAATCAAAGCACCCCTGACAGATGGCCATCCAACCTCTGTTTGAAAGCCTCCAAGGAAGGCACTTCCACTGGACTTCGAGGCACAGAATCATAGAATCATAGAGTTGGAAGAGACCTCATGGGCCATCCAGTCCAACCCCCTGCCAAGAAGCAGGAATATTGCATTCAAAGCACCCCAACAGATGGTCATCCAGCCTCTGTTTAAAAGCTTCCAAAGAAGGAGCGTCCACCACACTCCAGGGCAGAGTTCCACTGCTGAACAGCTCTCACAGTCAGGAAATTCTTCCTAATGTTCAGATGGAATCTCTTTTCTTGTAGTTTGAAGCCATTGTTTCGCATCCTAGTCTCCAGGGAAGCAGAAAACAAGCATGCTCCCTCCTCCCTGTGACTTCCTCTCACATATTTATACATGGCTATCATATCTCCTCTCAGCCTTCTCTTCTTCAGGCTAAACATGTCCAGCTCTTTAAGCTGCTCCTCATAGGGCTTGTTCTCCAGACCCTCGATCATGCTAGTCGCCCTCCTCTGGACACATTCCAGTTTGTCAATATCTCTCTTCAATTGTGGTGCCCAGAATTGGACACAATATCTCAGGTGTGGTTTAACCAAGGCAGAATAGAGGAGTAGCATTACTTCCCTAGATCTAGACCCTATGCTCCTATTGATGCAGGCCAAAATCCTATTGGCAGAGAGCTCCACTGTTGAACAGTTCTTACAGTCAGGAAGTTCTTCCAAATGTTCAGGTGAAATATCCTTTCCTGGCTTTTTAAAAATCCACATATTTTATTGGAAATTTTTGATGGTATTGATATTGAACAGAGGGAAGGAAGAGCAGCATACTAAGTTATCTGTTCATGAACCACATTTAGAAACGGGGGTCATAGGATTGCAAGCTGGCAGAATATAATTCAATTTCAGCTGTTACACAGCAAAGCCTTCCAGTGTGAGTTCACAGTGTGAGCTTCAACAGTGCTATCCAGGCTATATGATATTTATTGCACTTCTTTTTCCTTTTCTCTTGTAGTGGCCCTCCTTGTCTTATTTAGTAAGAGGATGGCCATTTTCACTTTCATTTAGCTTAAAGACTTCTAGCTCCGGGAGACCTAGAAGTGAGATGTCAAAGAGGTTTCCAACATAAAGACGTCATGCTTTTGAGTAATAGTAACTACCTCCACATTTAACATTTACACAATTACGTCTGTCTGAAGTAATATGATTGTTCTCTCAAAGAGGCAGCATTTTTTTGTTCGAAGGATGGAACTGTAAACAGATTTTGTACATTATTGTGGCTATTACCTCAAACAGTGCATTGTTTTTGTACCTTTTTGTCCTTGCACAGTGAGCTCAATCTTTTGCCCTTTCCACATATCCCTCTTGTTGCCCAGGGCTTGATTTATTATTTGCTTTTGGTTGAGCTACTTACAGAGAGAAAAGGGCTAAAAACATTTTGAGGCCCATCTGGAAAGCAATGCATTTCAATTTATACTTACCAATAGCACATTATAGGAAAGGGAGAGAGATGATAGCATATCAAAGTTACATTCAAAGGTATAACACAAGAAGTTACTTAATTTTGTAACAAGTAAGTGCTTCTGTTGCATTAGCAGCATTTTAACAAACGACAAATGCACTGAGTTACCAAATGAACTGATTCACATTGTAAAAAGTAATGGCTTTTAAATATTATAAGGAGTAACAGAAATAAATTGCTTCTTCCAAGCTCATGAATTTTGAACTTAGTTGTCGTCTTAGAGGGCCTCAGAAGGTATTCAAACCAGAAGACATGAGGTTTGCTAAAGCCTTATCTCAGCTTGTACAATTATTAGATTTCCTGTGATTATTAAAAGCTCTATGAAATGCCCTGTGGGCTTCCTCTTTTAACAGAAACTGAACCTGCCAGCAGCATCCCTGATAGCTGTGCTGCCAAATGATACCTATTAGCTTAAAGGAAGATGCCGGTTTTATATAGCTTATTAAGTAATGAGAACGATAAAAGCCAAATTCTGCATTTGTGAAGTTAGATCTGTCTTCTGGAATAATATTTCAAGGTTTGGAAATACTATTTTTAGCAAGGCCTGCCAGAATATGAAGATATGGCCAGAATCCAATGGGGTCTCATTGCATGTGCTGTAAGCTATGAGCCCCCCCCCCCCCCCCAATGTATCTTTCACAGACTATTAAACATCAGCTCCAACTTTCTGGACCATGGCTTCATGGAGCATGAGGGTCAGCAGGCAGGAAATAATGCTGATTTTGGCGGAAACAGTAAGATCCAGTTTACATGCCCAATCAGATTTATCTAACACAAAGCAGACATCATATCATAGATAAGAGCAACACCGATAACGTGTTCTGCAAACATATCCCACTATGATCTTCATACATATATGTCAAATCATGTGACAAGGAATTCTTGTGTTCATTTACAAAGTTTTTAAAAACAATTACATGTAATTAATTGAATGAAATTACCGTAAATGATAGTGATGGTGAGGCTGATATTTTAGCAGAGATGTTTAATCTGACGACATGATGACCTGATGGAAAACAACTCAGCCAGACTTGGGAAAGTATGCTGTCGAAATCCATACGTGACATCTGTGAATAAATCACATAATTATCTTTTAAACAAAGTCACCATGAAATGGCTTTTCAGCTCAATGAGCCAGTTGCACTAATATTTTGCTGTGGATCAATATTGTGGTTCAGTATGCCTCAGTCTATTCTTCTGAAAAGTTTTCAACTCACTATAAATTGTGGTCTGATCACATGCCAGAGATTTTGCAAGTCTAGCCTACTTTTTAACATTCACTGAAGTTATCAGAAAGTTATCATATAACATGGCAAACCTTATGCCATAAAAGTTAAAGTTGATGTTTTGGTCATCATCAAAGCAAAGTATACTCATCCTGAGCTATAGGTAGCCTACTTGCTGCAGTTTTTCCTTGCCCTCTTCCTCTTCCCTCACTTAAGGGCAAGCTTAACTTGGAGTTTGGCTATTCTGAGCTCAGATCTTTGAAATGTTATCTGTTTTTTGACTACTCCCATACTGCTCACATTCAGCATGGCCAACAACTCTACCAGCAGAAGATACAGTAGTAGTCCAAAGAACTAAACTGTACACATTCTAGGCAATCTCCCCTTTAATGCATCTATTGATATTTTTCCCTGCTTAATCTCATTGCTAAGAAAACACGCAGTAGCCAAGATGTTCTACTGATCTAGTCCCCAAGAACAAACATCTCACCAGCTGGATTCAGTGGTTCTTCACAAAGTCAAACTAGCTCAGAAAACCCTTAAATAAGGTAACATAGATTTTCTCTCTGCCACCCACACTGGACACAAACACACGGAAACAGAGGTTACAAACTGGTTGAGTGAGAGATTACAAACTGTCTTTTACATTAATCCTACTCGCTAGGGAAGGCATAGTTGTGCACTTTGATTTTATCTGTTGTGGATTTTAATGGCTACTCCAAAGAACACATTATTCTTTCCTGGGGCATGAGGAAGAGCAAATACTTAAAAAATGTGTTTATTAAGTTTTAACAAAATATATACATCATCAAAGGACAAAGAAAAAGGACACACTTAAACCAAACAAACATAACATAATCCAGTTAAACAAGACTTCAGTGTCTAAGAGCAAATACGTTTGAATCAGCCTTGCCTAATTCACCTTTTTCCAAGTCTGTTTCAGTTATCGTTGAGTAACATCTTGAAACCATTAGCCACAAAGGTTGCACCAGTTACAGACCTGTAATTCTTATTGCTTCACAACCCTTCCTGTCTAGGAATTACTCCAAAATGCGAACATCCCGACGAAAGAATTGCAGGGGTTAGACACGAGATTTTAATTGGGATGTATTACTGTTGCATTACTTTTCTTGATTTGTCTGCAAAAACATGTGATATAAGGTGATGCAAGAATATTCCATCGTGTCTGCATTATACGAGATTAAATATATTGGTCCTTCTTTAGTTCTTCAAAGTTTATAATTAAAAATACTACCTGGAATCCTCTATTGTGTAACTTTACATGTATGCAGCTACATAGCAGTGGCACAAAGAAATGGGAAGAACATAAAAATTGGAATATACAAAAATGGTACGAATATTTGGCAGACTATATGCTTTAAGCTTACATCTTGGATAGGAAAAATAAATAAAGCAATAGATACCCAAGGGGGGAAATGGAAATGGGAAAAACTGATAGCCAAGGCTAAGGGCAACAGACGGTCTGTAGACGGTCCACATTTCTCAGGCATATAACAAAGTTGGGAGGACAATTTATTTATTTATTTATTTATTTATTTAGTACACTTGTATACCGCTAATATCTCAGCCTAAAACGGCGACTCATTGCGGTTTACAACATTTAAAAACAACAATATTCCAATTAAAAATATAAAACACATACATATACAATACACAGTATTGGGCCACCAATACAGACCAATGCATCTCTTAAATTAAAATCATAATCCAATTTCGTTGTCTGTGATTGCCAGTCCTTGATCAGAGATTTCATCGCATCGGATTAGCCGAATGCTTGCTCAAACATCCATGTCTTGAGTTTTTTCCGAAATACTATCAGCGAGGAGGCTGATCTTATCTCTATAGGGAGGGCATTCCAAAGCCGCGGGGCCGCCACAGAAAAGGCCCTGTCTCTCGTTCCCGCCAGCCGCACCTGTGAAGCAGGCGGGATGGAGAGAAGGGCCTCTCCTGAAGATCTTAGGGTCCTGGTGGGCTGATAGGCCGAGATACGTTCGGATAGATATGTTGGGCCAGAACCGTTTAGGGCTTTAAAGGCCAATGCCAGCACTTTGAATTGGGCCCGGTAGCTAATCGGCAGCCAGTGGAGCTGGTACAGCAGAGGAGTTGTATGCTCCCTGCGCCCTGCTCCTGTTAGTACCATGGCTGCCGCCCGTTGGACTAGTTGGAGCTTCCGAGCCGTCTTCAAAGGCAACCCCACGTAGAGAGCGTTGCAGTAATCAAGGCGGGATGTAACCAGAGCGTGGACTACCGTGGCCAAGTCAGACTTCCCAAGGTACGGTCGCAGTTGGCGCACGAGTCTTAACTGTGCGAATGCTCCCCTGGTCACCGCCGAAACCTGGGGATCCAGGCTCAGCGATTAGTCCAGGATCACACCCAAACTGCGAACCTGTGTCTTCAGGGGGAGTGCGACCCCGTCTAACACAGGCTGTAACCCTATACCCTGTTCGGCCCTGCGACTGACCAGGAGTACCTCTGTCTTGTCTGGATTCAATTTCAATGGCTTCATAAACAAACATCGGATGTCCTGATCCTCAAACATGTATAGTGTCTAGATTCAGCGAAGTCATGCTACCCCTCTATTCTGCCTTGGCTAGACCACACCTGGACTATTGTGTCCAATTTTGGGCACCACAGTTGAAGAGAGGTATTGACAAGCTAGAATGTGTCCAGAGAAGAGTGACTAAAATGATCAAGGATCTGGAGAACAAGCCCTATGAGGAGTGACTTAAAGAGCTGGGCATGTTTAACCTGTAGAAGAGAAGGCTGAGAGGAGACCTGATAGCCATGTATAAATAGGTGAGAGGAAGTTCATAGGGAGGAGGGAGCAAGCTTGTTTTTTGCTTCCCTGGACACTAGGATGTGGAACAATGGCTTCAAACTACAAGAAAGGAGATTCCATCTAAACATTAGGAAGAACTTCCTGACCGTGAGAGCCGTTCAGCAGTGGAACTCTCTGCCCCAGAGTTAAGTGGAGGCTCCTTCTTTGGAAGCTTTTAAACAGGCTGAATGGCCATCTGTTGAGGGTGCTTTGAATGCAATATTCCTGCTTCTTGGCAGGGGGTTTATTTATTATTTACAGCTTTTATATTCCGCCCTTCTCACCCCGCAGGGGATTCAGGGCGGATAACAGTGTACACATATATGGCAAACATTCAATGCCAATTTTTGACATACGAACATATACAGACATAGACAGAGGCTATTTAACTTTTTCTGGCCGCCAGGGGAGCTGTCGCTTTCATCGTCCATCTGCGACACTGATGAAGCACTTCCGCATTCCCCGCATGCTTCCCCGCT